>NC_091495.1:17489237-17808367 GCF_947461875.1 Haliaeetus albicilla
TATTTCAGGGAGTTTCTATGTATGGCTTTCTATTAGATGGATTGATAATTCCTATAGCAGTAGCGTAATCCTTTTACCATCTCAGATGATTCTGGGAAATGGTTACATTATTAAAAAGTCTGATTCTGCAGAATTTGCAAATGTAATTTTCCTTGGAATTATTGGTATGTTTATCATGGTGTCATGAATATAGCATATCCACAGAGTCTTATTTCCAGAAAACATTTGTAATGTTTTCAGTTAGAGGGAGCATAATATAGTTTGTAAATGTATCTAGATAAAATGAAAAATAGGTAGAAATTTATGGAAGTCTCAATCCCAGTTAATTACTCATTTCGGTAAAGTTTTCAAATATAAGTATTTAGAGCGAGAGGTGGATTTATCAAAAAGAATGTGTTAGCATCCCGTAGCATCACAGGCTTGTGAAGTACCTTTTCAAGTTTTTGCCAGGAAGTTTCAGCTGTGCTGTACAGGCAGACTTTGGCCACTGAGCAAACAAAATTGAGACACTGGCTGTGAACTCTCTTCTCTGCTGCTACCTGCCACCCTTGCCGCCGCCCAGATCCCACCACTGCTTTCTGCACATGGTGCCGACCCGCACCAGCACCTGTCTGCAAACGCTCCTGGATGGTGCAGCTGCTGCGGCTCCACCACGGCAAATGTGATTACCTCAGTGTAGAATGCCTTTTAGGGAGCAGTGTTATTGATTTCGGAATAATGGCCCTTTTATCTTTCACTTATTTTTCAGCTTTCAGCGATTGGCTTTTTCTTATTATTGCTCCCATGGACCTATTTCAAAACCAGCACAATATTTGTAGTTCAGCAGAAATAAATGGCAAGCAGTGTCCTCTGTCACTTCTATGAATAATGAAGCAGCAAGGGAAGGATTTGGTCTTTAAAATCAGTAAATGTATTGATAGGAAGGACAGGAAGGAATTAAACACTTGTAACTCTACATAAACCTTCTTAATTCTAACAAGGAAACAGTTGGGTTTTTAGAAGTATTTGAAGGCAGATTTTTGAGTACCCATTGGATAAAAGTGTAGGGATTGTAAATTAAGCATTGCTTCAATTTGCAGGAGTCAACTAACAAAGAAAAAACTTACATACATCTGCTTGTCTTTTCATGGCTTTTTTACACCTCCCAGAACTACTCTGGGAGAGCTGTTTCTGCTGCTGGCCCCAGAAGTTCTTGGGCTCAGAAGCTCTGAGCCCAAGAGTCCAGAAGCTCTGTGCTTTCAGGTGTACAGTCCCTTGCCACTGACAACTAACTTAAATAGTTTGCCCTAATTAAAAGGACTTCTTCTTGCTGACTAGCAAGAAGCTTTCTTCTTTGTCTCACCAGTCCTAATTTGTACCCTTGCTCAGCTGGTTGTAGACCAAATACCCTTCAACTTCTCCATCACAAACCAACCTTCTGACCTGAAGACCTTCTACTCTCTTATTCTCAGCAGTGTGCCTTTCACTGGTATTGTTTATACTAGTGCTGTTAGGTTTAGTGAAGCTACACTGCATGGACCCCAATAAATTTAAGGTTAAACTTCACAACCTGTAGTCTCTTATCTTTCCTGTGAGATTTCCAGTAAAAGTGACAGATAGTATGTTGTAAGGATGACATATGTGATAAAGGCATTTACTAAGTAGGATCAGAACTAGGACTGTCAATATTCCCCGTGGGTACTCACCACCAGGGTAGGGAGAACCATGTTTTCTTGACAGTGGGTATGTTTGATGGTTTTAAGTGGAATTCTGTCCCCCTGCCAAACATCTGTCAGTTGTAAACTTGAGCTGGACATACTGTGAAAGAAGCCTAGCAGAGTAAGGAACTTAATGCCACTCCTCTGTATAAAAATATTAGTCTGAAAAGATTTTCCCTTCCTGCTAAAGAAAAGTACAGCACTGGCAATTAGAGGGATAGTGCTCTGGGTAGAATTACCTGTTCTATGCTAGTGCTAAAAGCAGAGATAAAGACTTCATGAAAACTGGTTATCAAGCTGGGGTTAACTGCCTGATAGCCTGCCCAGCAGTTTGCAAAATTCATCTTCTCTTTCTGATAGACCTGGAGAACAGTCTGTGAACCAAGCTGGGGTAGGTGCTGCTGCAAAAATTCTTGTGAGCTTTTGCTTACATTCAACAGCAGCTGAAATCACATGAATATCACTGACGTTTTGTGGGGTTAAAGTTAGGTCAGAATTTAACCTTGTAAGCTAGATATTATTAATGGTTCCTCCACATTAGATCACAACAACATACGTATTTGCTGGAGATACAAGATGGACTTGAACGGAGTGGATGGGATTGGGAATTATTTCTCTTTTGATCCCATTAAGCAGCCCTGTTACCCTGAGAATGCCCAACTGGGGCATTTTTTCCTTTTGGTGAATTGCAGGAAATGGTATCTCATTAGGTGATTTCTAAGAGTGGCAATTATTGCTTGGGAAAGGTGATACATTGGATTTTTTAAAATTTGACCTTCCTGTGCCATGTGGCTAGATCACAGTGGAGTGCTGGAGCTCTGGAGATGGTACAGATACGTGGCAAAAATCTTCTATTAAAGATTTGGAGGTGCATACAGCACAAAAGTAGGAAATATTCAGAGATTTTATTATCACAGGATACTTTGATTTTTTTTTATAGCAATTTTCCAAAGAATAACATACTTCTATGGAATTCTCTGTGCCACAGCAATCCATCCTGTTTTTATCACAAGGTTCTGAGTGATAATTAATAATGTAATTTTTATGTCCTTTAAGAAGCATTTATTGACATGAACTAGAAAAGCTTTCTAAACTTGAAGGTTGAAAGTTCTTCTCCAGAGTCAAAAATCTTAAGAAGCTTCTGATTCTCACATAATGGGGGTGGCAGTTTAAAAAAAAGACAATAATGAATTTTTATATCAAAAATGAGATGGACTGCAGTTTCAAGTCCTGAACAGAATGCAAAGCAGCTGGAAAGTGCGTGATAATTCTGAGCCAGTTACTTCCCACTGCAACAGGTTTTATTTATATTTTCATATTTATATTTCTGTAAATGTATTGAATTTAATTTGAATATTCTGAGACTTACCTATTTAGTGTTAGTCCAATATTGAAAATTCAGTTTATCACAAGCACAAAAGCATCCTGTCATCTTTTCTTTTGAGAAGTTCCCCAAGTGAGTCAGTTGTTAATAAAAAAATTAAAGTGCATAGTAAAGAAGGGACTGAAGAATAACTTAGTTCCGTATATTACAAAGAAAACCAAAACAGAGTATCTTAATTCCTGAGATGAATTAGCACTATAATAAAGAAAGATGTGATAACTCACTGATGCACACACTGCTGCTAACAGACACAAGGGTATGGTGTCCACTCCTTTTGTACTTTGGATTGGGTTTGGTGCTGTATTTTTTGAGGGTTTGTGTGGCCTAACATGAGTTTTAGCTGAGCAGGAATCAGTGGGCATTGTTGAAATAGCCAGGCTTGTAGGAGTTAAGATGCAGTTTTAAAAGCTGTTTGTCCTTCTCTAGGCAGATCTTCAGTGAAAGTTGCGTTGAAAAATGTTATTGCTACATAATAAGCCAGAGAATGTTTTATTGGAACAGAAAAACTTAGAAATATTGCAGTGGCTGTAAAGCATTAAATGTATGAATGTGTCAGTTGCTGCAGATAAAAGAAAGTACAGATATCTGCGTTTGTCATGATTGATTTACCACATGAAATTTTGAGAGAATGCAGAAAAGAATACAGTGCATCAGATAACATTATAGAAGTGTTAGCCAGTTTTAATTAGGGAGCATTCTTTATCTGTTCCAACATTATTTGTGTGGCTGCTCAGGCTTTCAAGAAGATTTTCCAGGCTTTTTTGGGGGGATTCTAATTTTGGGTTTTTTTGTGCAAGTTTCCTACGTTACCATTTCTTACTGGCGGTAGGGTAGGTCAGCTCCATACAGCGCCTAAGATGCGAGGAGTTAAGTCCTGTCTCCAGCTGCCAGACACCCCCCAGCTGCTGCCAGCAGTCCAACAATCCGGCTTAATAGAGCAGTGGGAGCTTCTTGGAGGAGCTGTTAACAAGGCTAATTGGCAACAGGCACTTCATTCCCAGAGGCTGGAGGACATAAACAATGAGCAAGCAGAGGCTTGGTGTGGAGTATAGGCAGAGAGGTATACAGGCTAGGCTGAATTAGTTAAGAGTCCAGTTTGTAGTGCTGTCTCTGTGCAGTGCGGCAATGACCTTTGTTGGCCAAAGAGGTTTTTGAAGGAAGAAGCATTAACTGTGAGATGCAGGTCCCTGCCTGCCAACTGCCTCGCCTGCCTGAAGGGCAGGCTATCCCAAAGTCAGTGCTTGCGGGAGGTGACATGGGCTTTTAGGTGCCTGATGGGATCCATCAGTGAAATCCTTCGAGGTGTAAGACCAGCTCCTTGGTGTCCCATGCAGCCCTTCATCTAGTCCCTCGTAGTAGGCTTAGGCTGTGCAACTCTGTGTTTGCCTCTTGTAGCCACAGCTCCCTGGACAACAGCGGGCTTCTAGCCTGATGCGAAGCACCAGCTGTGGTTGCAGTGAATCGCTGCTGGGTCTCCTGCTTGGTAGGTGAGGGGATGGGGTGATTGGTGGTGGGGAAGCAGAGGTGCTTGTGCTCCCTGCACTGTGCAGGGCTCACACCTCAATGGTGAGTGCTGAATGTCACAGTGCTCCCATGTCTTGGCTGAGTTTCTGTGGTTAGGCAGTGCAGCTACCCAAAGCCACCTGCTGCTGCTGCTGCAAAAGCCGGAGGCCGTTACCAGCAGCACTTGCCTTGCAAAATTGCAAAGTAGCACCCACGGTTGCTGTGGGAAGTCGAAGCCTCGAGACCC
This sequence comes from Haliaeetus albicilla, assembly GCF_947461875.1. Classification (NCBI taxonomy): domain Eukaryota; kingdom Metazoa; phylum Chordata; class Aves; order Accipitriformes; family Accipitridae; genus Haliaeetus; species Haliaeetus albicilla. The sequence goes on from NC_091495.1 coordinate 17,494,069, forward strand.
GGGGCACAACATGAGTCCCAAAGAGCTTCCTCTCCTGAGGCAGAACGTGAGAAAGGAAAGCTGTTTGGCAATATCATGCAGAGGAAAAGCATTCACAGATGACTTCAATCTCGTCTTCTGTGTCTGAGGTTTTCTGTCCTTCATCAGCCTACTGAAAAATACAGCACTGTACAGCAGTTAGGTATGCTGGGCGTTTCAAGGTCTATTTTGTTAGTATATAACCAACAAGTTTGTTGTTTTACAGTGGCATGTGGAAGTAGCTGTGTATTCAGACCAGTGGTTTTGGTGCTTTCTATTCTGTGCATTTTCTCCTTAAATCTGATTTCTGCTGTAGATGTTCATAATGGGACAATTAAACAATATCATGGAAGAAAATAAATTAAGGATTTTAAAATAAAACATTTTATTAAAGAAGTTAAGCAGTTAGTAATCCATTTATACATTTTTATCATGTTCTGTGTTTGTAGATTAGAGCTCTTCATATAAGCTTGTAATTTTTGTTGTAATTTCTTTTATTTGCTTTGTGTGGGACAAAGTGTATGAAATTAAAACTAAGAGTGCTTTCAGTTATTTTGTTTCTGAGAAGGGTAAGTTTTCTTGGATGTGTTGGTCTCATGTTGACCTTTGACAGGGCCAACAGGTTTTTGGATGGGAGCTGTAGTTTAAGTTGTTCTGTTTAGGCTAATAGCACAAATGTTTAATAAATTGTTTCCAAACTGCTGTGGTAACACACTTGGTTTTCTTTTCAAACGTACATCTACTTTAAATTTGACTCAATATCTGCTTTAAAAGTTAATGTTGTGTTATTGAAAAATTATCAGTTTATAAGCTTTTGGGAAATGACAGGCATGCAACTTTAAACTTAACCAGAAGTGTTGTAAATAATTAATTTTCATAGCAAGTGGCAATGGATAGCAATTTGAACTCTCATAGTTACCAAGGTGATTTAGAAGCACAAGGTACTGGTGATCAGATCCCAATGAGCTGCTCTACAGTTTTTTAGAATCATCTGCTGCTTTCTGTTCCATTTCATCTTTCCATAACTTCGCTTGTTTGTCAGGGAAGAAAGGAAATTAAATTCTGACTCTTTTTCATTCAAAACCAATATAGTTGCAAAAAAATCTAACTTTTGCTTGTAGTAAACAACCTTGTGTGTATGGAGGGCCTATTTGCTCCAAATGAGAACTTTTGACAACAGAATTACAAATGTTCTTTAAAGTGGATGAATTGCCACGTTTGCCCTTAGGTTCCTATTTATTTATCTGTTTATTTGAAATTTGGGGGGATAATTTTCTTCTTAATCCTCAGAACTGGTTTGTTAAGGATATTTAAGGAAACAAGATGTATACAGACATATAAATCATTTAAGCATTTTTCTTCTCTTTGAAGAGTAATGGATTTAATGGAGTAGAAAGTGCTTGCATGAAAGGCAAGACAATTATCAATGGCCATCAATAACCCTCCCAGAAAATGCACTAGCCTAGAAAGAGGGCAGTTAGAATAGAGGTGACACTCATGGCACCAGTCCAAATGGCCATGATTTTTGTTTGATGCTTGTACTCCTTTATCCAAAGAAGTCATATTTTATGAATGGCTGCTTTTTTCTGTGTAGGTTTTTGGCGGGGTTTTTTGTTTTGTTTTAAATCTTGTGTGGCTTAAAAAAATAACTAAATAATTGTGATTCTGCCTGTGTTCCTGACATTAACAATGCAGAAAGCCTTTCCACTAAGTTTAATGGCAGGGAAGGTCCACGCCTTTCCAGCTTGGACCTGAAAATCCTTTCCTTCTCTCTTAATTGCCTTACAAAATGGCCTACTCCTGCAAAACCGCTTCCTCGCTGTGTAGGATGAATGGCTATACAAATTCTGTCCAGAAGAGAAGTACAGAGAGTCATGTTTGGTAAAAACTTTGGGTGGAAACTTCAGGAACGCCAAGCTGACTTAAAACGTGTTTCTCTGAAAAGCAAAGGGATGCGAGTGCCACATCGCTTTGGGAGGGTGTTGGAATGCACCAGCCTTCCAGGTTATGCTTGCTTTTGGAGGGGGTCGTACTTCCAGATCCACTGGGTGTTCCTGAATGTCTCGTTGTATAAATCAATAGATGGGGAAAGCAGGTGGAATTCTCTCTGGGGGATTTTGTTTTTAACTTGCTATAAAGGTTTAATAGTTATCAGTTAGACCTAAGCAGGTGTTTTAAGAGCTCTTATTTAACAATTATCACTCATTTCCGGGCTTCCTGTTTGTTCAGACTGCTGGAGAACATCATGAAATCAGCCAACTGCTCTCAAAACCTCTTTTAACCCTTTGTCATCCAGTGAAGCTGGGAAGACCCTCCATCAAAGATCCACATGGCTGAAAGGACGAAGGACATAGCACAAAGTCATTGTGGTGCAAAGATTGGCAAATGAAAACAAGGCTTTTGAGAATTATGTTGGGCATAGGAACATTGCATCATTGGGAAAAGATTGTATCATCGTTTCATCTCTTTGATTAGTAGTTTGAATCAATTGTAGGGAAGGAACTTGGGAAAGCTTATGGAGCTCATACAAGTTGGAGGTTTTTTTGTTATTAACCATCCTTCAAAAGCTTTTATATGCTCTGAATATTCTTTGTCCCGAATCATGATGATAGATTAGCATTTAGAAACAAATATTAGAGAACTGTGAATGATTTCCTTTTGTCTTTAGCAATTACTGCTGTTGATAATATGCAAATGAGGTTTTCATCTACTTACAACTGTTGTTCCATAGATTAGTACTAACCTATGGTGAAAGTGTAATTTTAATCAAGATTTTAAAATTAAAATGCTGACACCACTCTGGAGCTTGATACTTGGACACAGAGCAAACTGTAGGACTGCGAGGGCTTTTTTGGTTAGTACTATAACAAGGCTTATTGTCAAATGGCTCATGTTAATATTTTATCATAAAATTAATAAATATAGGTGGTTATTTTCTGGCGCACATGTATAGTTTGCATAGTGCATATGTCTTTTCAAGCAGGGAGTCTTTAAGAAACTGTCTCAGTAGGTTCAGAAATACTGCTGTACTTATGTGAGAGAGAAAAATGGAAAAAAAAAGCTTTTTAATTCTGCTACAAATTGAAGTGCCTCTGGAGGTTGTAGAGATGGATAAGAAACTACAGCCTGCTTACTAGTAATGGCCCTTGACTCATGAGTCCTGGTGAAAGTAAGAAATCTGGGATATGTGTCTGTTCCTACATTTGCGTGCTGCCAATGGTATTCACGCCAACTTCAGCTCAGTTCATACTGGTTTAAATACGTACTTTTTCTAGTGTGCCTGAAATTATACCTCAGTCCTCCCAGTGTAACAGAGACTAGAATCAGGCCAGATGTAGCTCTCCTCTGGCAGAGAGGCTCTTGGTAAAGAAAGTGTTCCTACTATCAGAAAAGCAATTGTTTTGAATGGGAGAGTGGGGAGGAGACCCTCAGCATGCTGTGTGCATGTGTACATGCATGCACAGCACACCACAGAGGGTATGCAGGGTCTGTGAAGTGACAGGGAAATGCTTTCTTTACGTACGCTGTTGTGCACATATGTCTCTAGTGTTTCTGCTGTCATCTGTGCTGGTACCAGATATCATTCAGTTCAGGAACTTTTGACAGTGAGTTTAAAAGTGCTACTGAATATAATGTTATAAGCTTTCTTCAGCTGAAATGACAGAGCATTTTAGTTTAACACTTTGAACAGGCTTGGGCTAGTTTGCATGATGATGAAGCAGTACAAATGGATAAATTTACATTAAGCATGTAAGTAGTAAAATTGATTTGCAGTTTAATATGCTACAGATTTGGTCTTTAAAAGAGAACAAGGGAAAAACCCTGTGTTTTGTACACAGGTTCAGGTACCTTTCAGTTTCCAGGTTAAAAGTGTATCATAATTTCTCCTGTTTCCTTTTAAGATAAAGTACATATTTTACAGATTTTCTCTCTCCCAGATTTCCTGTTTATTTTCTCATACTGTTCCTAAAATCAAATTCCACTAATTCATTAGTGGGAATTAATAAATCCTTATACTGAAAACCTAAGGAAACAAAGCAACAGAAACCTGTGAATGGTGTCCAAGGAAAGGAACAAAAGTGTTTACTTGAAATGCCAAACTAGATTATTATTCCTTGAAGTTCTCCAGAATAGGAGGTGGGTCTTTTATCCTGGAGCTGCTACATGGGCTAAAAGTTCTCACAGGCACCCTTCAACATTACTGCTGCAGAAATAATAATTCATCACTCTTGTTGAGAGCCTACGTTGTCTTGTAATGTTTTCCTGGAGCTACTCTACTGAGCTGAAATTGCTGTTGGCAGCAGAGTTGCACTTGATACTGCAAGCATCTGATTAAGCTTATGACGAAGTCAATATTCCTGGCCCAGGTACCTGGTGCTGTTTTGGGTTGATTTTTTTCAAAGGTGTGTTGAGGATTTGGAGGCACACTGCAGGAGATTTTGAGCACTTGAATCCTTAAGGTACATTTTGAAAACCTAGCCTCAGTTCGTTTCAAGTGAAAGCTGTCCAAATGTAGATAAATCAGCTGGTAGGTAGATGCTTATGAATTACAACATTTTTCTTTGTCCAAGCATGCTTATGAATTATAACATTTTTCTTTGTCCAAGTTGAAGAGTTGCATGAGTAGCATGTTAGATGTTGTCTTCTGGTATTGTTGTCTTAAATGAAGTTTGGATCTTTTCCAGTGGGTGATATATGATGTGTGTCTTGCAGCTTTTGTCACTTGTAACAATCTTCCTCAAACATTCTGTCTCACTGACTCTTCGGCTAGTGTCAAATCTTACATGAGGATCTGTCTTTCGGGGGGGGAGATGGTAATAATAGGGAGATTTTTGTTGCTTGCTTGAACTGTGTAATGTGTCCTTTTTTACTCCTACTTTGCTTTTCTTTTTACTGTAAACAACATAAATTTCTTTGAAGAATTTGAAATTCTTTACCACCTATATGATAGTCATCCTAAAGATACATAATTTACTGTTATGTACTATGGGAAAAAAATCACAGTTCAGTCTCTTACTTTTAAAATGACATTGAGAGGGTTTAGTCAGTAAGTCTGTGATAAAGGAGCATGTCAAATGTTTAAAAAAAACTTGGTTGCTGAGGTAATTTGAGTTGATTTTTTTTTTTATAAAGAACTCTTTTCTTTATGAAGTCTACCTCTGTGCCTTTTTTTTTTTTTTTTTTAAACTAATGGTTGACCTGTGACCATAACATTGAAACACAGAATTGCTATGTTAGTGTGGAAGCAGCAGGAACTAATTCAGCAGTTGAATTTGCACACAAGTTCAAATTAATTAATATGTGATGTAAGACCCTGTGAGATCACTGTATGCCCAAATTAGTGCTCTTTCTCTTCCATATATGTATTGCTTTCGGATTATTTTTATTCCCCGTGATAGTTTCAGAAGTAATTTTGTTCTTTCTGTTGTGGGCAGCTTATAACAGTATCAAAGACAAAGCATGATTATAAAATTTGTAAGATTTCCTTTTCTTTTTTTCTTCCTAACACATGCTCTGAACAGAGACGAAGTTTCAAAACTTTTCACGTGGCAACTAGAAATGGATGTGTGTGCGATTCTGAGAGATGGAACAGTAACAGATGTTCTCCAAAGCAATAGGTAATTCCTTGGCAGTTCATCAAGAACGAACATGAACCTAGGGGAAACCAGGCTTCTTGTAAAGGGAGTGTTCTCAGCTCCAGGTGTATAAATCAAAGACTTTGTATATACCAGGCTCTATTTTGGTGGGCCAGGAAATGTAACAAGTTTTGTGTAGAAAGGCTCAAATCATGTAGTTCCTATAAAAGTTTGCAGTGTTCTTTTCATGTAATAGGAGACGCCTCAACAGCTTTCTCCTGAGGGAAGGCAAGCATTTCTTCATGTTATTTATTTTATTTCTTTTTCAAGTGCCTTAGTCTTACATCTCTTCAATAATAACATCAGAAAAATTCTTGAAATCTTCCTTGTATCTTCTGGCTTGTAACACAGCAGTGCAAAATTCTTTGCTTATCTGAAACTTTAGAAACAAAGGAATGCAGTGGGCACAGAGGCTGCGGTACCAACTTAGTCCTACTTCTGCCAAATGAGGATCAAGCAGATTTGCATTTTAATTCTTTTCTAATGTGTTTTTAGTAGGTACATCGAGACTCAACTCTTTTAAGAGAGGCTTAATGTGTGTAATGTTTTCATTTGCTTAGAGTCCAGAATTTAGAATGACTTTTATAATAGTCCTTAGAGATTGCAATGGCTTATAAATATCAGGTAGATTGCATAGAAATTATGTGACTGCAAAACAGCAAGAATGTGGCACAGCTGAAGTTGCAAAGAAGAGAAGAAAAACCTCTGTAGGCCTTTCCGATATAGGAATTTCGTGTATTGGGAGTAGGAGCTTGGCTTGTGCATGGTGTTCCATATTCCCCTGTCCTTTGAAGTTGTAGGGGTTATTGTTTTCCATCTGTGTTACTTATTTTCATTTGCTCATCCTCTGTCCTCCATGAATTTGCACTTGTGTTATGACAATAATACAACTTCATGAAAAGTCCTTTCTGCCCCGCATTCAGGCTGCAAAGACATCAGATAACAACACTGAATGCCCATTTATTCAGTAGGAGCTCCCAGTGGTGTCTGAACATCTTGGGGCACATCAACACTCCCAGATAATACTGCTTTAGTAACACTGCTACAATTTGTGATTCAGTGTGCAAAGCTGTTTCTTGTGCATATAAAAGTTAAGGACTAATTATTGTACCCTGTGCACAAGCATTTCCAAGCAGGGAGCAAAACTAAAAATAACAGGGAAGGGGAATAATACTACTACTACACATGCCTTTGAATGGTTGCTTTCCCCTTCTTCAGTCCTTAGCCTCCCATAGAGTAGTAGTGTTTTTCCACATTGGAAATAATTTCTGAAGATTATTCTATGTGGGAGTTTTATTTATATTTGTGTAACACTGAGGAGTTTAAAAAAAAATTTGTTTGTGTACACTGTTTTTAAAGTATGAATAAGCTAAATCTGGATTAATCTCCATAAGCTAAAACTAGATTAATTTTTTAGATAGAGATTTGCGGACTGGGGGTGGGGGCTTCATACAGTATGTAGAAACTACAGCTTTTATTTCTGCTTGGTGTCTTCCTGTCTTCAAGTAGCAAGTATGAATCCCTGCTTTTAATCTGCTCTACAAAATTTGTCTTAGTTACTGTCATTTCACTTTTAGTTTCAAGGTATTTTATTAGCATTTGTATGATGCATACAGCTATAGAATGAGTAAGAGAATTAATTAAACCTTAGGTTTGGAATGCCACACTCAGGTAAAGGTCCGCTGAGACCTTCCTTTTTTGAGTTTGATAAAATTAATAAAATTTGAAAGGAAAGGGCTTTTTTTTTTCCCTGACAGATCTGAGCCTAGCAGCATTGGGATGTTATTAAAGATTCTGTGGTAGATCTTAAAATAGGACTTCATTCAGCATTCTTGTTGAAGTTTCCCTCCTTTGAAACCTACTCTGTATTCTTCTGATGCTGCTTTCCAGAGATGACTACATGTGGTTTGCAATACACTTGAGGGATAAAAGTATCCCTGACTATCACTGCATGGGCATCTTTATTTCTGTGTCATCCATTTAGTGACACTTAGTAAAATCAATGCACCACAAATAATGGAGTAAGCCAGAAGAAAAGCATGGACATACTCCTAACCATTACTGCAGTACCAGATATTTTCAAGGAGAGTGACTTTGAGATAGATAGATAACTAGATGGTTTTGCTGCTGTGTGTGTCTAATTTCTTAAAGAGACCAAATGTCTTTTTCTGGAAGATGTCAGTCTTTTATTCTGTTTTCACCAGCTGCATCTCTTTTTGTGGAGCTGTTCTCTGGCAGAAGAGGTGGTCATGAGAGGGAGGTGATTTAGGGGAGAGAAACAAAATACTGTGCCTAATATGTGTACAAAAATACAGAGCATAATTTCTTTCTGTCTTTCCCCAAATGTTTCCAGTAAACATGGAGCCTTGAGGCCTGGCAGATTTTTTTTTCTCTTTTAAAACCTTTGGGTGCCCAAGCCCAAACATTGTTGGGATGCTCTTTGAACATCAGTTTGCTAGAGCCTTCTGTGTGAAAGACCCAGAGTCACTGACAGTAGTCTAACACAAACTATAGTCAGTAGGAGGTTTGGCGGTTAGGTAAGTTTTGGGCAGCTCATTATCTTTGGAGTATCTTTGGAGTTCAGCTGTTATATTTCTAAAGATTGATTCAGTTGTCGCTTCCAGACTGCAGCCGAGTAAGCCCGCTGCTGCCATGTTTTCCAAAAGCTTCTTTCAGTTTCACCCTCAAATAGCATCTCAAAGCTCTCTGGAAGGACCTGCTGCCTGCAGAGTGAATGTTTCAGTAGCTTTCAGTTTCTCTTCATTGATGGTGGTTCACAGTCATCTAAATTTGGTGTGGAGGGCAAAGCTGCCATAAACCAGCAGTATTTCAGTCCTTCACAACAGCTCTTACACTGCCATTAAACTTGATTCTTCATACAAATTTTTGCAGTGTGAGCTCGGTAATTATCCTAATTTATGTACAAAGTAAAGGGAGGTAAAAGGAAGAGGTTAAGTAGTTGAGAGTAAAGCATACAGTTTGGCTTGATGTATGCTCTGCTTGCTTAGCCATATGAGAAGGAAGCCATGGTTTTTATATATATTGTATTACCACTTTTAATGACTTTATAAACAAAATACTACTAAATATTGACATGGTGCAGAAATAACAGTGATTTACAGCTCTCAGAAAGCTTAATATTCACTAATTTTATATAAAATGACAGTAATAATTAAATGCAAGCAATAGATTTTTAACCTTAGCAACTGAAATCTTTTGGTATAAAAATATCTTTTCAAATAACTGCTTAAATTTCTAGAAAAAGCTACAATAACATAGGAATTCAAGAGTCAGAGTAGGAGGTATTTGAAGTAGTTGTTGCACTAGTATACCTTAATTGGACTGTGGTTCCCAGAATGAGCTGCTGTTTCTTGGACACTCAGAATTGCCTACAATTTCCAGCATATAACAGGTATCTATTCATGTTTTAAAAATGTGCCTTGGTTCATGGCTATAAAATCAAAGCCATGTGTTATGAAAATAATTCTGAATGAAATATTGATTCATTAATTGTAAGTTAATTTTGTACCTGAAAAAAATTCTTGAGAAGTGTTGGTTGTGCAGATAAAATGTTAGGTCTCAAAATGATGCTAACTAGCTTTTGTATTTATTGTCTTTTATTGCAGTATTGATTTTTTCTTGCTAAAATGTCTGTTAGAGCTTGTGAGATCTGTGCAACATGCCTATGTAGTAGGAGAGCTAGTCTGTCTCCATTGTTTTTAATGTTAGCATGTTTGCTGCTGCTTGTATTTTTCACAGTGCATTTTTTTATAACAAAAGTTGAAGGGAGGATGGGAACCTCATCTCATTTAAATGATAATAAAATAAATTAGAGTAAACTAGTTGAGTATTAAGTTCATACTTTGAGTCAGAGAGGTCCAGTTCCTTCCTTTGATATTGTTCAAGGGGTGAGATCAAAGTGAAGTAAAAAGTTCCCTTACTTTATTGTAAATCTATGGTAGCAGTCAGAAAAGCTGTCATTGTCTACACTAAATAACAGTCTACAATTTGTAGAGGAGTGAAGGGGACAGAGGGTGAGGAGTATCAGGAGAGCCCAGTGTGGCTGCCAGGTTGTGCCTTGTACTTGCTTGTAGGGTGTTTCAGGGTGTACCTGTTTTATAGATGTTACTTGGATGCCTGTAGGATCCTGACTGTCCCAGGAGTAACAGCTCTCCTTGTTGCCGGATTAGGTGGAGAGTGTTCAGTGTTGTTATGAAGTGGAAGAAACTTCATTAGAGTACTTCTGAAATACCTGCTAATAATGTTTCATGCTTATTGTTGGGACTGTTCATGGTGTTAAAACCAGTTGATTTTATATATGGAAAATGCTGCTAAATTGCATTACTTCAGTTCTGAACACACAATTCCAAAGTTGCATAATCTCTCTCCCTTCTTTTTTTTTTTTTTTTTTTTTTTGAGGGCGGTATAAGAAAAACGACGAAATTACCCAGAACTAGTCACATCTCCATGGCTGAATACCAACTACTAGTTGAGCCAGATCCTGGGGATGCTAACGTTTTTTATCCTTTTATCTTTACTGGATCCCACTGCATCTTTATCTTAAATAGTTAGAAACTTTATTAGCATGCACACATGTATGTATATTGAATTTTTAGAGAGGGAATCTTTTTCCTTGATGGGGGGAATGATTTTGCAACGGGATAAACTGAAAGCACTTTTAAAGGCAGCTGCTTTGCAGAGAATGAAATCTCAAACAACCCAAAAGAGAAGCTGTGTAGACTCCTGGGAAAAGTTAAAATGCAACATATTTGACTGAGGCACAAGCAACAGATTGGATAGGGTCAGAGAATCAGAAATGGAAACAGTCCAAAACTCTCACTCTGCAATGTTATACAGACATCATGGAGATCAATAGGATTCCCCAGAGAGCCTTACTTGAAGTAGGGTTGCCCAGACGGTTAACAAGGTCATACTTGTGCATGAATCATTTTCATCTTTATTACTAGTAAGGAAAAAACACTGCATTAAAAAAAAAGGGGGGGGGCAAAACAAACAAACAAAAATCCCAAACAAACAAAAAAACCCCAAACCCACACACTCAGAACCTTTATTCCCCAATACAAAGGCAACTTTCCTTCCACTTCTGTCCTTGAAGTCTCTGGAGTAAAGGGACTACTGCTGTTACTCTGGGCAGGCAGACCTTTGGGGCCTGTTCCTACACATTTACTGAAGAATTTAAGTACATAGTTCCTATTTCAGATCACCTTTTAAGATAAGTTTTTTAAGGTAAGACTGGAGAGAGAGTTTTGAAACAAACTTTGGTAGGACTAAGTTTTGATTATAGGGTTGTCCGAGGCAGAGATTATGGCAAGCTGTGTGGGATAGCAGTTATGGAAATTGTAGGCCAACCAGAGATGGAGGGATGAGGAACAAGGGTATCCAGAAACTAGATGCATTCCTGAAGAAGCCTATCCTGCCTGCCTCCACGCTCCTTACAGATGACAGATTTTTCATGACACTTTCCCCAGGTGTGAAATTATTCCTCCTCCTTCTGTAGGCTGCGTATAGGAGGATTATGGGTGGTCGACATTTAAAAAAACTGATTGGAAATGGAGACAAAAAAGTGTACTGAAGGCCAGATAGACTTGCTGCAGGACCTATCTCTGCCCTCTCTGTGTGGAATTAGAATTGCAAAGCCTGATGCTGTAACGCCTAAATGGAGATTTTTCTGTAAATCAAGTGGTAAGGTTTCTTGCTTTTTGGGAAGTGATATGTGCACCACAGCAGAAGTATGTGCAGTTTATCAATAGGCTACAATAATGACTGATTACTCCTTGTCAATTTAGCAGTTCAAATAAAACTATTAATATGGCAGCATACCTAGAACCTGCAAACTCCAATGTAGATAATGGTAAAGAGATCAGGGTCTAATTGCATAAATGTGTTAACGAGAGCCTGAACTTCATAGAATTTGAACTCTAGATAAGACTAATTATAGGAGTGAAATAGGCACATGGAGGGTGAATTAAGTTTATTGCCCAGAGTAACCCAGCAGGTCAATAGCAGAGCTCACAGTAGGATTTCTAAAAGCATTCAAATTTTGGAGGAAATTCTGGTTAGGGAGAAACTCTGAGCTCAGTGGTTTGCTTTAAATAAAAGGAACAATGGGAGGTTACTTAATTTGGATATGTAAAGTGCCATTTAAAAAAATAGAATACATTTGAAAAATAAAGGGCTTTTTAATCTGAGAAGGGTAAAACAAGAACTCTGAGGGCTAGCCAGATAGTTTAAAATGAACAGCAAAGCACGTATTTCTTTTCACATTAAAAGTGATAAACTAATGAAACCAGTTAGCAAGGGGTGTAGCAGATCCTTCATCCCTAGACATTTTCAGAAAACACTGAAAGCGTTTCATGAAAGACAGGTATTAGCTTTGTTCTACTTGGCTCTGTAAAAGAGTAAGTAGGCAGCATGCTATGCTCTCCACTACCAGAACTGGGTGGTTCTTACAAGTACAGCACTAAATTTTAAGATCTAAACCAACAAAAATTCTTCAGCTATCCTGAGTCCAGTTCCAGGAGCCCTGACTATTTGGCTGTGAAAAATCTAACCTAAGCTCTTACAAAGAAATTACCCAAACCTGAATACTCTTGTATTTAAAAAAAAAAAAAAAAAAAAAAGTTGGAATTATAATCAGTTTTTTTGAAAGACCAAAACCCGAATGCACCTGTAAATGACTCTGTACTTCCTGTTTCATCATGGACTAGAAGAGGAACAACCAAATCACTATAATACAAGGCAGGCTAAGTTTCAAGGGGGGAATTTTGTTGATTTTTTTTTTTTTTTTTTTTTTTTCTTAAATCCAGGAACTACTGGAAAGCTTGCATGGATGTCTGAAGGAGCGAGATTTTAAAAAGGTTTACCCAGCATCTTTCATGTCAGACTCGTATCTAACATGTGAGAACTCCGCATGTGGTTCAGTTTAAAACACTCCAGGAAATGAAAATAAATGCTGAAGAAAAATGTCCGATAATGCAGCATATGCTAGAACGTGTTTATTCTTAGGGGTTTTTGAAGTTGTATCTGTTCCTGGTGTGCCACTTCTGGCTGGTGGATTCTGCCGTCTGACTTTTCAGGAACAGTAATAGTAGTAGTGGCTATTTTTGCCATTTCCTTTTCTGTAATCTCTGTATTCAAGATGTTATGTTCTGGTCTATCCATTTCATGGAATATAGGTTGCCTGGCAGCATGTATCAAGCTACTAAATTTTATTTTACTTGATCTTCCTTTTCACATTTAAACATGGGTAGCATGGACTATAGCAGTTTTCTGTTTAGTTTTCCTTTTAACAAAGTGTTTTGTAGCTGACATCCGAGGAGTCTCAGAGTTGCTCTGGGTTTGTTATGGCTAAAGCTGCAGAAGTGAATCCAAGATAATTGTAGTCCTCAGGATAGCCATTTTATTAACAGAATTAGCTTCATTAATCTTTCTAATCTGATGATTAAATAGAGGATAAAACATCATCAGAGCAAGACAAAAACTATGTTAAAAAAACCCAACACTATTAAATGGTATCTAAAGATCTTATTGTAGTACTTTCTATAGGAAAAAAAAAATAGAACCAGAGAGAGAGTGTTCCAATGATGTTTTCTTCTGGAAATAAAAATGCTGGTTCCTCTGGCAGTTTTTTAGAAAGGCACATAAGATAGCATTGGGGGCTACATTTTCTGTCAAGTTTTTGAGGTATTTTTTGCCAATTCTGGGTATTTGTTCAAGAAACCAAAAAAAAAAAAATTAAGTGTTTTGATGCCATTATTGAATTTACTTTTTTCATGGATTGAATGATTGAACATATCTAATATTAATAATTTTGTGTGATTGAAACTGCCACATTTACTGGCAAAATGTTTATCTAATACAAGATTTTAGAAATGAACTTTTCCTTTAGGAATGATATTGCTCTTTAGATACTGGACTGAGACTTGAGAGGTGCATCCAGTTCCCAGTCTGTTATAGACATCCTTATTTAAAACCCCAATGTAGAAAGGGTGATGGACAGGGAAGTTGGGGGCTCAGAGGGGTTGATGCAGATATGACATCATTCTGTGTGCACTCTGTGTGTGTGCTCAGTATGGAAAAGGACTAGTGTATCTGCACGGCAGCCAGTTACTGTAAATATGGCTTGCAGGTGCATGTGTCACGTAGTGTGAAGGCAGAATGAAGTCTTTCATTCTAAACTGAGCAAACATTTAAAAAGATGCATTTTTTTAAAAAAGCAGATACTTTTGCAAGTAACTCCTTTCTTCTTCCAAATTTCTTTAAAACTTAACTTTTAGCATAACTTGAACAAACTCTCTGAATTGATGCAATTCTTGGCAGGCTGTAAGTAGGAGAGCTATTTCCAGGAAGGATACTTTTGTTTAAAGACTTGATGCCAATTCTGTTTTACTATTGTGGTTCATGTATCATGCAATGTTTATTGTAATGTCAGTGTTTGTTGTAAAGCAGCTCAGGTTACAGATACATATGTGAAAGGACATAGAGAATATTTGTGTAGAACATACTTCTTCCTTCCAGCTTCGCAACCCAGAGAAGAATGTTTATTTGTAATTCTTCAAGCTTGTGTATTCATGCTTTCATCTTGGTGCTTGAGGAAGAATTTTTTTTTAACTGGGAAATAAATATTTTTGTCGTATTTTTGCAATCTCCTTCTGTTTCTGTAACCAAATTTAGATAATTCTATAAGGTGACTATTCCTTTTTTTTGTTTCTATTTCCAGTTTCTTTCCTCAGAAATAGAGGGGTATATGTGGTGAACCTGAATGGGAAAGTAGGAGACACATTTTTAGAAATTGCATTAAAGTTACTAAAAATTATCAATTATAAGGATATCTAAACAGAGACCTTGTATTTTTTAAAAAATTATGAGCTTGGAATTCCCTGGATGAATAATAAAACCTCTTAAGTTAACATTTTTTGGTGTCTTGATTTAAAAACTGTTCCAAATGTTTTTTATTACTTTTTAAAAGCTTATCCCTTATGTTAGGAAAAAAAAAAACCCAAACTGGTCTTTTGACATAGCAGGACAGCTGAAATACTAATGGGAAGCATTCTAAGATATAAGAATGAGGTTAGAAGTAGAGCAGCATGGCTCTTTTTCCAAAATAGAATTTATCATTTTTGAGTAATTTTAGCATAGCTTTGCTCCTGAAATATTATTTATTCCTGTTGTTTGCTTGTGACAACTTCATGCCACTTCTGAGCTGTATATATATTGTCTCTGTATGTTCCCATTCTCTTTTCCCTAGGTCCTTTGTTCTTCTCATTCACTTGTGTTTTTTAATGGAAGATATTTCAGTCCCTGTGTTATGTTATTTCATCAGCTTTCTTAAGTTCTGCCTATCTGAAGTAGTGTTCTTTGTTTCTTGCCTCATGGTAGTCCACAGGGCTGTTCCTCTTTGGCACTACCTCAGAGCAGCTTGGCCTTCTGGGTAGTTAGAGTTCAGCCCTCTGACGTTGTTCTTTGGCCTTGGGTGCCAAGATGAGACTTGAAAAAAAAAAAAACAACTGAGGTCAGTCACTCTATGTGGTGACTCAGTGGTCTTCAGCACTGCTGACAGGTTGATTATCAGCCAAAATTTTGTGAAGGGTACACTAAGGTAAACTGCAAAGTAAAATGGGATTTTTGTCATGTTAAAAGACCAGTTTTGCACAGAAAGAGGAGCAGCTTGGATGCTGGGGAATTTTCAGGCAAGTCTTGATAGGTTCTACAGGTGTTTCCTAAAATAAGATATTGTTCATTTTCTGGAAAATTGGGGGAAAGAGCTTAGTAATTCATAGTTACTGAGATCAAAGATGCCTCTGGGCACACCTCTAGGGCTATCTAAATTGCATATTCTATAGTTTCAGCCACTTTAGTTGGGGGTGTGTGTGGGGAGGGAATCTCATTCGCATCTAAATCGAATTGACAAAATAGAAGAGTAAGAATTTGCCAGTCAGAGTTTTTCTTCCATCTGCTGATGAACTCTGGCTTGCAGCTGATGCCGGCGTTGCACATCAATAAGCTACTTAAAGGTTCCAGCGAGTGTCATCAAAGTACAGTTTGTCCATTTGCAGCATATTGAAACAAGCTGTTTCCTTCCTAATGGAGGACTAATTTCTATCGTGAATACAAATGGCGAGTACATTTAATGTGCCTTTCAGATAAGAAAGGCCTTTCTCTTTTCTTCCCAGACAGCTGAACTGAACTCAAACTCATAAACAGTAGTTGTTTTAATTTATTTATTTTTTTTTAGTTGGAACAAAACCTAGATTCGTTGCTAACTGGAACAAAGCTAGCACAGCTTTACTTACAAATGAACCTGAAATAGAACCGAGCCAAAGTGGATTCAGTTCCCTGCTACTTTCTTTTAACTGACTAATTGATGATTCTAAGTCAGTAGGATCTCTCTCGGAAGTTACTAAGAGGTGTTGCGCAGTAGTGTTTGAAAGACTGAAAATGTGAACCTTTTGTGGGAAGGGTCTGAGATCAATGCTGAAGTGTCTGCCCAGTTTGCACTGAGGTTTCATGTAAGGTATATTTATTTTCTAATAGTTAGTCTGGGAAGATCTTCACTCTGAGGCAGTTGAGACCTTTATTCAAGCCAGGGTGTTGTTGATATTCCAAACTTCTGTTTTAAAATACAGTTGGTTAATAGGCAAGTTCCAGAATCTTTTTTACAGAGGACTAGAATAGGATTAATGGGTGAAAAACTGAAGGGCAACTTCACATCATCTAAATATCACCATTTCCTAGTACTTATTTATATCCTACCTTTGGAGATTTTTTTACCTCATTTAGGAAGGATTTGAATTTATGCCACCTCAGTCTTGGATCTTCCAACTGTTAATCTCCCTGATTTTTGAGATTGAAAAATCAACATGGCTATTTCCTTTATTTTTCGTGTGGTAATGCTGTGTGGATATTTCCTACTGTATACTGTCTTGAGTTTCCCAGAGTGTACCTGGCAGGAGGAGAGTGCAAGAAAGGAGCTTTTTGACCATAAAGAGAAGAAAAATACCATATGCTTTACAGGAAATAGGTAGTGTTACTTTGATATCTTAATCTGTAAGACTTCACACAGTAAGTCTTACTTAAGTAATTTCGCTATTTCCTTACTTCCCTTAAGGAAATAAGGAAAAATGTATGCAGTGCACAAAAACTGTTGTATATGACCAGGAAAAGTACCAGTCAATCCTAAGGTCCTCTGCTTATCCATGTACTTACTCTTCTGCAGATAGCTATTTCATGATGATTGTCCAAAGTGTTGCAAAGGTGTCTACTCAGGCGAAATATTAGGAGAAACTCCAAATATCTGTGTGATTAAATCATCATGTTTGGGTGATTCCTGAGACTGAACAAATGTGCCAACTAGGAGTTTGGCTTAGGTGTATGAGCAAATGGTTATCTGAAATTGTACTGTAGTAAAATAATTTGACAGCATTTATCAGTTTTTAACATGTAGTAATCAGCTAACTGTGATGTGCTTGCAGTCCTGATTCTCTATTTGGCATTTTATTCCTAGGTGTGTAGGTAACCCCCTCCCTTCTGGTTACAGTTCTGTAGCATGACATTTAAAAAATGTCCATAAGCCAAAATGATAAATGCGTTTTAAATATTTTGTGACAGCTAATTACTTCCCTATGGTTTGGAGAGTGCCACTGCATTAGTGCATTAAAGAATACATTTTGAAAAGCCTTGTGATGAAATTACAGGTCAGATCTTACCACATGATGCAATTCCTTTATTCTTAAATCAAATAACCATCTGCTTGGGAAAGTGATTGTGCTCTTTTCTTTAAATACATTTAGCAGATGTTTCAAGTGAATGGCTTTATGCAGACTTTTGTTTTGTAGGTGATGTTACTGTCCTTTCACTCAGAAAGTCTAGTTGAGTGTTGTTCAGCCAAACCCAGCTCTTATTCAGCGTACTTCATGTTATCTCTGGGCTTGTATAGGTTCTTCATACTTCATCTTCATTACTGTTCCTGAAATAATGCAACCTCCATTTCTAGTGTGGATACAGTTATAGTACAGTGAAAATGCACTATGTAACTTAGTCTTATGAAGGCAGGGGAATAAGCCATACTAATGGAAGACATTTTCGTCACCAGAGTAACTGTACTGGGTTAAATAAATCAAGAAAACAGAACACACACATGCTGGAAACACTCATGCTGGTATGAGTCTCCATCGACCTGTTCAAGTACAGAACGCCCTGAATTGTTAGTCTAGGCAGCCTCATCCCTCAAGGTTATTGACTTCTTTTTCCACTCATGAAGAAATTTCTCTCTCATTGATTCATTTCCCATTCTCATGAATTCTGATTTTAGGTGTTTAGAAACCCTAACCAGTTTGGGCATATAACTGTTAAACACCTTAATAATAGTTAATACCTTGTGAAGGTATCACCACCTGAAGCTTTCAAGAAAGTGAAAATACTGTCTTCCTGTCTTCTTGGTTTCGTGCACTGACCCTTCAGTGGTCATGCTGCTTGATGCCTTTGCAGCCGTTTGAACTGCTCTGCTGTCTTGCGGCATGTAAATACAGCCATTTGTCCAAGTTCATTTTCTGAACTCTACCAGAAAATGAACCATGAAGACCCTAGTCCCAGTACAGTGGTTCATAAAAATTGTTCTTCCTTGTAATACACAAAATGAGTATGTGACTTCTGAGTGTGCAGGTGTGCATGCTTGTGCACAAACACATGTGCATTTGTATGTTACCATGCATTTAAAAATGTTCCTCCATTGGTGCCTGGGAGGCCTTAGGTACCATAGATAGTGGAAGATCGAAGTGGTATCACACATGATTCAGGACACTGCAATTGAATATCAGTATGTGCTATATTAAGTAATGGAAGGATTCTTGTTTTAGAATTGATTTCTGAATACTGTGGTTATTTCAGCTGAATCTTGTTTTTTCCCTGGCTGCTTCTGTCTGTATTATGTCTGTGCATGTGTCTGGCATTGGAAAGTGTTTGATCTTTTCTGTAGGTCATCCAAGATGTTTGATTACTTTTAATGATAGAATCCCCTGTGGACAAAATTTCTTAACTTTTATTTATATCATTGTGGTCAATTACAATGCGGCAAGCTGTGTTATGTTTCTCTGTAATTATAGTAATCAAATATGTAACATTCATAATGAAAGGCAGATCTGTGAACTCTGTGGCAGTGCACTGACTCTGAAAGGGACCTGCTTCCTTTGGCCAGAAGACCAAGAGTCTGTGGGGGAAAAAAATCATGGAGGTAAACAGAGGTTCTAGGGAAGCTTTCTTGACGTGTTTTCGGGGCAATTTCTTTAAAAGTCAACTTCACCTCATGTAATTAATGATGTAACGTGAAATCTGTTAATTTTCAGATAATATGATAAAATAAAATTTTCTCAGCTATTTTGCTGACCTTACGTAGCCTATTGCAAAGCTGTCGATTTTAGGTGAGCTTGCTAGGGATTCAGGCGTGAGTGCTGGGGGAAGTTTGCAAGTTTAATCTTACCTCTAGCTGTTGTTTAGGTCAAAAGTTTGCTTCTGTTCCAACAATGATGGTGGTTTTGAAAGTTTTTAAATTACTTGGTCTGCAGTCATTTTGACTATACTGAAAAGTGTCACTATTAATGTTTTATTTTCTATTAAATAAGTTAAAATAGGTACTCTATTAGCTATTTAAATTGAAGCAGAAAAATCTTGTGGTTAAAGAACAAAGACCAGCACAGATTCTGTCTCTAGTCATTTTCTATTAGATTACAACTGTTCTGATTTTCTCATGCATTTTCATGGAAATAATATTTTATCAAAATTGGAAAAGTAAATGCCCCTCAAAACAGCTGACCTAACCCCCCCAACCTTTGCAGATATCAGCTCTTTAAACACAATCCCTTCCCTCCTCCTTTCAGAGAAGTTGTGTGTTCAAAGAGCAACTTTTTGTTATGCTGCGCTCAGCAAGAGTTAATACATACTGACTTCTCAAGTCCTATATGACTCAAATAACCATCTGCAGTGACAGATCATGGGCTTGGAGGTTTATGCTTTAAGCTATCTAAATATCAGATAATCCTAGAACATCACAACAAGAGGTGTAAAGCAGGTTTTATGATTTAATTGTTTCTGTTGCTTATACAGTCCATTTAGGTTTATACTGTTGCCAAAATCCTAAACAGCTTTGTGGTTGAAGATATTTTGCTGTGTTTCATATACTGTCTAGCTGAGGAACATCAGAGTAAAACTTACTCAACCTTTATGCTGTTAGGAAGTTCGGTTATGGAAAATGCATTTTTCTAGTCATTTTTATATTTCAGATCTGAGACTTATGTCAATGACTATCCTTAAATTTCTCTCGAGAGACAAGTTGGTGTTTAAATGAGTACAGTGCACCTAATCCTAGGTGACGTTCTTGTGTTGGAACATAGGTGGCTGATGGGCTCTGTTATGATCAAATAAAACTGATGGTAATGGAGCACTGAGCCACTGAAGGTAGTGGTTTATCACTTGTTTACAACAGGCCTCAGTTTGCTCCATAGGGCACACAAAACCTCTGCTGGTGCTGTCAGCTAGTGTGAAAAAAAACACACCCAAATGTTGATGGAATGATTCAGGCTGTACAGTGGTCAAGAATGTAAAATCATCTTCCTATTCAAATATGAAGCATCGATGCAACCGAATAATTGCATAGCATATTCTAATCTTCTTCATCCCTATAAGATTAGAGAGAGTGTGTTGTTTCCTTAGCAAAATCTTAGTCTAAGAGAATTCTGTCCGAGTTTCATATTTTTTGGAGTGGGAATTATGTCTTGCACCTGAGAGGAGGAAAATAGTGAGCTTCTAGATGAGCTTAGGACTCAGTTTTTCAGAAGAACACTTAGCACTTAAAAGCTTGCAAAAAACTAACCTTGAGGAAGAGCTGATTTATTTTCACAATCTTCTGCATATTTTGATTAAATTTTACATTAGTCCAGAGTTGCCCAAGGATTGTGATGCTTTGGAAATGCTGCAGAGAAATATTTCGGCAATTTTTTGTTTGATATTGTTTTTATTGATGAGTATGGACTGAATGGAAAAGAAATTGCCTCCTAGATGTGTACCCATTAAAGTTGTTTAAAAAAAACCCAAAAAACCCCCGTAGTTGGACGTCTCTGATATTGCAGGAAGACAGGATGTGTATTGCTTGACAAAGTGAAGCTTAGCTGAAGAACAGAAGAAATGGCCCAGTGGGCAGTCCAGAGACTCCCAAGAGACCAGAGTTCAGTTTTTGTTTAACCATAGACTTCTTGTATGACTTTCTGGCAAGTCATTTAGTCTAGCTTGTGCCTTTGAGAGTATCTCATTTTACATATGGGGAACTGTCTCAGAAGGATGTTGAAAATAAAATCCATTAATGACTATGAAACTATATAAATGCCTTCAATATGCTGAAACTTGGCCATGGTTTCAACACAGGTTTTTTTCCTCTGAAAGTATGTCTGGTTTTATGGATGGTTGCCTTTTGTTCCCTGAAACAGGCTCCTAATATGCTTTATTAATGCCTGGAGTTTTTCAAGATCTGTGCTGCTTTTCAGCAATCATTGTATTCATCTCAATACATTGCCACGAAGGATTATTTTAGCAATATAGTAGTTGTTTAAAGTACCTTTACAATTAATCTTACTTGCACCTACTAAAACTCTGTATTTTAACAAAAGTCACAGCAATAGCATGGGCCAGTAACAGGATAAAATGCTTTGGTGATCAAACATTTTGCTCAATGATAGTTGTTACATCTTTTGTTGCACGTGGAGAATGTGGTGTGTATGTGCTAGGCATATATTTTGCAATGTGTCTTGCTTACAGCAAAGCTTCTCTTGTATCAACTCCTCTGTCCCATCCCTAGTTTGCATCTTGCCTTGTTCCCTGTTGTCCTTTTGAACAGTCGTGTGTTTTTAGATATCTTCTCATAGTGTCTCTCTGCTTGTATAAATGCTTGGCTGCATTTAGAGAGAAGTATTTTTAGTCAGAGAAGGGTCAGAATCAGAATTGCTGTGATCAGACTGTTTCCGTTGCATTCAAGGATGTCTGTTATATTTAGCTGAATTTGGCCAGTCATTCTGTTTCTGGTTACATATGACTAAGGGCATTTGGTGAAAAATTCTGGAAACTTTAGATTGTGCTGTGTGTATCTTTTGTTATTTATAAAATAACACTGCATAGTCCCCACCTTCTTCTAAGTGTAGTTTAATGTGCAGATTGAAAGAAAAGGCATGTAGTTTACATTCTAGTAATCTGACTGTTCTGGACGTATTTATACCACTGTGTTTCTAAGCATTGAATTAGAAACGTTTTATGCAAAATTAGAATTAAATCAGTCATTTTCTTTCCATACTTGCTTTGATACATGAATGATGAAAGACCTGAGAAGGATTCCCATCAGTTTAGGGGATTCTGCTATTTTGGGGGTGTTCTCTTTGTATGTAAGGTCAGCTGAGGCAGCTGAGCTGCCAGCTTCTGGCAAAAGTACTAATTCATGTGACTGATAAGACTGTCACCATAGGTACTCACTGAAATGAAATGTGAGTATTTTATAAATCTAAAAATAAGAATATGTCCATTTCATTCTCATTGGTATTAGAACATTTTAAGACTGAAACATACTTTCTTTGTAAAAGAGACTCCCTTTTATAAATAGTTCATTCTGTTTAGAGCATCATTCTGAATCAGTTCTGAATCAAAATAAGTAAGCAGCATTTCTAATAAATTTTATATGAAAACAGTCCACTTGATGTGTAATGGAAACTTGGGTTCAGTCCTCCAGCCTTTTTCCTAAGTTACTTCCAATGTTGTTTGTACTTAAATGGGCAGAACAGAGATTTTGTGATGATGGTCACCAACTCCTCCAGATGCCTGAGTCTTCTGCTGGAATGGTGTTGGGTTTTTTGTATGTGTGTGTGTACACTGGGTTTGAAACTGCATAAAGTATTTTACTGAAAGCTTAACCAAATGGTATATAGTACTGATACAAACAGAGCATTAGGTGTGCCTGTCTTTAATGCAGCCATCTGTTGAGTGCTATATCAGTTTTTCAAAAGCCTCCCTCAGCATAGACATCAAAGTGTATTCATGCACCTGTGCCTCTGATCTTCTAATATTTTTCTTATTTAAAAAACTGCAAAGGGAGAGGAGCAATATTTCAAGATCAGTAGCTTTATTTAAAACCGAACACCCCCCCCCCCCCCCAAAACTCCCCCCCAAAACTCATGTTGCCAGTTCAGAAATTGTTAAAAATGACTTTACTTAATATTCAACACTTTATTTATGGAAAAACCCTCAACCATGCTTCCATTTTCCTTTCCTCTGAGTAACCCCTGGCCTTGCTAGCACCTATTTCCTGCCTCATCTATTTACAGTACAGCTGCTGAGACAATTTTCTTGATCCGTTGGTCCGATGACATCAGCCGGACCTGTGAACTCCACTACCAGTTCACTCTTGAAAGGCACAGAAGTGTTTTTGTGAGAAGCTGGTTCATGGAGGGAGGAGCTTGTATCACCCTGATAGATTCAGCAGCTGTGGCCCAAAAGAGGGAAAGAGATGAGGTGCCCCTCTTTTAAAGGTCCTCTCAGGTGATGAGAGGAACCTGGAGACAAAAAAGGTGGCCCCATGAAGCTGCCTGCTGAATGTAGACAGGCGAAGCCTGGCATAGCCTGGATGTTTTGGTGTCTCCTTCCTTTCCTCATTTACTTGCTAATTGGCAAAGATAACAGATTGGTCTCCCAAGTTATTAGTGTGAATTGGTGATCTCCAGATTATCATCTCATGTTGGCCTAGTGCCACAGCCTGATGTCATTCACGACTTAGGAGGCAGCTCAGTGTTGTTTGCTGACAGGGGTGAAGCAAGGCCCACCTTCCCCTGTTGCGGCAGAGCAGCATGACGTGGGAGGAGGAGGGCTGTGGTGGGGTGGTAGAGGAGGTAGCCTGTTCCCAGCCACAAGCCCCATGTGCAGTTGCCTCAGTGTAGCAGAAATGTCAGGAAAGTTCTGGGGTTTCTGCCTGTGGAGAGCAGGGCTTGGCTGGACTCCGGTCATGAGGCATGCTCCCTTCTTTTTGCCCTGCATCCGTTTGGTCTGGCACCGACAAGGACCCATAGTCCTGCTGCTTTTTTCACTTGGGGGAAGAAGGAGCTTTTTGGGGCACATCTCCTTTTCCCGTTTTCTCACCTGCCCTGTGTAACCTGATTTGGTACACAGCAGGCCTGATCTCATCAAGTCCCGTGTAAGTGTCAGGGCCCAGGAGGCTGCAATGTCCCTGTCTGTGGCCCCTGGGGCTCCCCCCACGCTGCCCAGGGCCCAGGACCCCATGTCAGCCCCCAGGGGCTGTCAGCATCTGCCCCAGTGATGCTGCAGCACGGCTGGTCTCCAGCTCCTCACAGCCCTGCCTTGCCCAGCCCTGGGCTCTGCTGAGCTGGGCCTGCCTGCAGGCCCATATCCCAGCCTGGCCCTGGCCCTGGCCCTGGCCCCGCCCCCATCCCTAGGGAGGTGCCTTATGCCCAGGGCTGGAGCTGTCCTTGTGCCTCCCTGACTGCCCGCTCCTGGCTGGAGTGGTGGGACACAGGACAGGCCCTGGCAGACAAGGCCCCCTGAGGCACCCTGGCAGCGGGCATGAAACTTGATCTGTGTGCTTTACTTACTAAAATAGACTGAAAATATAGTATTAATGTACATCATGTCACTTCACTTGGTCTCTGAAATCATGTGACAACTGCTATGTGACAGTAAGAGCTATTGATTGCATAGTGGTTTAGTTACAGTTTAATTTTTGAGAGATGGGTGGCTGCAAAAACTGTCTGTAGTGTGTGGGTTACCATTAAGATACTCAAATCCAGCAGTATTTAGAGTTGCTGATGAAATGTTTGGTAAAATACAGGACGATTTCTAATGAGCTCTTCATTGCGGTGCCTAAATGTACAGGAGTTTATTCCCACAGCCCCTGAAATCTTCAAGTACAGCAGCTTGATACTGAGCACTTGTATTTCATGCTGAGTGAAGGTGATCTCCACAAGAGCAAAGACTCCTTAAAATCTATCGGAATGGTGCAGAAATAAACAGTTTTTGTATTTTAGAATAAGGGGATAAAGCATGTATGTCTTTCTCCCAATGGGGATACAAAGGGAGTATTATAAACACGTGTTAACCGGCTGTACGAACTGTGTGTGTTCATTTCCCCTGTTCTGTGACCAGAGCTGATCTGTCTCGCTGGAATCTGAATAGGTCACAGTGTTGTTTTTCACATTTGCATAGCTGGGGTCAGTATAAATTACAGTAAAAAAAGTTATTCGATACTACCACTTTTTAACTTTCTTCCTTGTCTCCTTGGAAATAGTGGTTCAAATGTATGGCAGAACTTTAACAGTGCTTTAAATATTTTGATTTGTAAAATTCACTGGGTTCAAGCTTTCCAAGCGCTAAGGGCACACACTTCTTTTTTACTTCAGTGGAGGTGCAGGGTCCTCAACACCTCTTTGCTCTGTTGGTAGTGAACTGTAGACCTGCCCATGTGTTCTGCCTACACCTTAGCTGTCACAAGTTCTGGAAAATTTTGTTTCCTGCACGTGCAGTCACTTGCTTTGGGAACCATTCTAAGTTTTTTTTCTAATTCTTTTCTTGATTGCAGATTGACTTGGAGCCAGAAGGGAGAGTGTATGTCATCATAGACCTTTCAGGATCGTCAGGTGAAGGTAGGGCCTTTCAATATTTTATCTTATTCTTTCATGAATGGAATCTTCCAAGGGCCTCTGCAATGGGAGTGTTAGAGGAGGTGCTGTGCCAATATCCTCTTAAATCTGTATGAACTCAAGTTAAAAAGAACACATTTTGATGTATCTGCCTGTGAGTCAATGAGCAGTTGCAGGTCATCTTACCCTGTTAATCACCGATGGTAACAATACCAGCTGAAAGGACAGTAATGACATGAGAATAGTTTAGTAGTATTAATGTCCAGAAGAAACTTCCACATTCTTATTTTTGGAAGAATACTAATCATTATGTAGGTAGAAATGATAAAATGTCAAAGTTGGGGAGAAGAGTTTATTTGCTTTTTAAATTATTCTCATATTTGGTATTTTTCCACTAAATGTTTTCTTTTTCAAGTAATGACCAAAACATTAGAATGATAAGAGGTGTTTTCATTTTTATGACACAACAGTTATATGTTGGAAGAAAACCAAAGAAAGATGGAAGAGAAATATCTATTAAATTCTTAAGATATTTTTGTGCTCTTAAGTGGGAAGAGAGTCAGGTGATATACGGTGGGAATAAGAGAATTTATGAAGAAGCAAGTCTGTGTATTTTAATCATGCTCCTGATGACAGCCTGACCTGCTGAAATGGTCTAGATGACTGGTTTGGGTTTGATTATTTTAAATTATGTCCACTGATCAGCTTTCCCCAGTAGCTCATAGAGTTCCACTAGAGGTTATTGTTGGTTCACAGTACATAAAGAAGATTCACATAAACCCTGACAGGAGCTGAATAGAAAATGCTATGAAATGAAATTATTTTGCCTGGTGCAGTTGAGAAACAGCAGAAGAACGTGTTTGTATTTCTGTTCTTTGTAATGAATTGTTGTGCTCTGACCAATTACTAACAGTAGCTTGCAAAACCACATATTGCTATAAATTCTGTATTTTAAAAACAAAGCAAACTATTATTTAAACTTCATCTTATAGCCACATTTCGCGCCCACATAAGATATGCTCTGCCTTTTTTTTTTTGTGCATATTGAAGAAAATATCAGATAAATAGTAGTTTCTACATATCTTGCTAATTGGCATGCCAGTGATGGAACTAAAATGCGGTTAAAGGCATTGGTGTGGTTCTGTCATAGGGCAGGTAGATGTTCTTCTAACATTCCATTGATAATTGATACCCAAATGAGCATAGTGTTACTATTCCATCACAAGATGCATTCAGGTGTGTCAGACTGTCAAAAGGCAGGAAGAATGGTGTTACGTTGTACTTCAAAAGTTCTTTAAAACTCTATAACCTTTTATACAGGAAAAGAAAATATGCCTATGGTAATGTCTCCTATATTATGTGGTGCATTACCCTCTGACACTTGAAAGGTGCTTGGAAAGAAATTCGCAGAACTAGAATTTGTGTCATTGCATTAGCGTTGAAGGGGAGCACTCAAATGGGAGCAAACCACTGAGGGGAAACAGCTTTTGAAATGCTGTCTTATGGGAAGCCCTTGGGAAGACAAAGAGGCTTTAGTTAGGGTGAATTTGGTGGAACCCTGGAGAAGTGGGTGTGCTTATAAAATGCAATAGAACTTGCATAGTTTTAGAGCTTTCCCATACAATTAAATAACTGTGGAAAAGTGTTGTGTAGAAGTATTGCAAAATTTTCTAGGGAAGTTAAGATTTTCCTCATGAGGAAAATTGGACCAGGTTTGTACAACAGGTCATAAACTGTTTTTATGGTGTTTTGTTAGCGATGTTATGAAATCCTATTTTTAGACTGCTTTATTAGGGCTGAGGCCTAGGTAATTTTGGATGAGTCTTTTCACACTTCACCTTAGTGGAGCACCTAGCTTAATATAATAACTGTATGCATCCTTCTGTGGTGATTTGAACACTTAACCCACACAGAAAGTAACTTATTCTATATGTTTCAAAAAAGCCTATTTCATTAGTTCTATGTGTATACACATATACAAGTATGTATGTAAATAGAATACATCTGCTATGTATTTCATGCATTTCAATGGGGCAGTTCACTGTAGTTGATCTGTATTTGTTGACTATAGAAGGAACATAAGATTAACGTTAGACTAAATGCATGACTTTTGAGTGGCTAGGGTTGGTTGAGGTGATTGCTACTCTTGACCTAATTTGTTAACCAGGATCTTGTTTTTGAGCTCTAGTCTTCATTGTGAATAGCAACAGACTACATAGCGTTGTATGTACACGCTGTGCAAATGGGTATCACTATTTCGTCTCAAATTCTGGAGGGGAAAAAATTGGCAATTTATGAAAATAAAAATACCTGTAGCAACAATTTTAATTGGAGGAAGCAATCATGTTGCATGTTTCTCAGTTAGCAGTATTTAAAAAAAAAAAACAACCAGGCAATAAAAAAACCCCTCAGCCATTGAGGTATTGTCTTGTAATTACGTGTACTGAAAATTGGACTTGTTTCTTCTATGTGATATATGCAGGTTTCTAATTATCAGCAATCAATAATGTAACTTCAGTTATTTGGCACTTCTAAAAGATTTTTAAGATAGATATCCAAATTCTGTTTTAGTATAATTTGACTTTAAGATTAGTTGAATCCATTAATATGCAGAGAGCTTTGTCCTCTATTAAATTGCCTCTAAGAGGCAAAAGTTCTAATTTTCCAAGTGAGCCCTTATGTGAATAAATTGATATATAGATTGGAAGTTTACATATAAAATCCTAAATGGTGGATAAAGAAGAATCATTCTCATTAGTAGTATATTCTCAATAGCTTTAGTAAGCTTTTACGTAATATTGACATAAGATGTTGTTACCATATACCTCTTAAAATTCAATTGTCCGTTAGTTCCAGCTGCCAGATTGCTTATCCCTCTGCACTGTCTGCACTTATGTGGCAAAACAATGAAAACAGTTCATTGTTATAAGCTGACTTCCTCAACAAAAGTACACAATTTCTCTTCCTCCTTCCCCCTCCTCTAAACTAAATCAGTCATGGACTTTTCATCACTTGTGTGACTTAGGTGTACAGAAAAGATGGAAGTATGGCAGATTACAGGGGGAGGTCAAGAGTACTCCTGCCTCTCCCTGTCACATTGAGACAGACTTGAGAGCCGCCCTTAGATATCAATACTGGCATCTAGCAGTATTTTTATGTGGAACTGTAGGAAGGAGGATTGAGCTGTTGGCTTTGCAACTGACAATTTTTTTCCCATTCTAAAGACAAGCTACAAATCCATGGGAGGTTATAGAGCTGTGCCAGCTTCTCTGCCACTTCCTATATTGTGAAATTTCTTTCAGAAGCCGCCTGAAGGAGAAGCTCTGCTTCTCCAGCAGTAACAGTGCACTTGTTAGGGGGCAGCCTGGAAACCTAAGGCTTTAGACTGCTCTCCAGTGGGTATCTTGTGGCACTGCCAGCTCTCCCAGTGGACCTCAGGAAATTTGGATTTGTTCTGAAAACATCATTTCCTAGAACTTGCTCCAATTCAATTCTAGTCTTTGAAGCAGAAAAAGGTTGGAAAACACAAATGCTAAAGTCTGAGAAGTGGAAAGCAAACTACGTAAAAAGCGCTTACAAGAACAACAACAAACCCAACAGGAACATTTTTATCATCTTTACACTAATCCTGTTTTGGAGCCTGCTTATAGCTTCTGAATGTTCGTTCTGCACTGAGAGGGAGGGTGTGTAACTACTTATTTTAGCAATCTTTTGTAAATTCTGTAGTAGGAACTGTCTGGCCCACATACTGAAAAGAAAATGGTAAATGAACTGTTTATTGTGTGGAAGGTGATGTTCTCAAAATTTAGGAGTTAAATTTTTCTGCTAAAATATGGACATTCCCTTATTATGCTTTCAAAACCAATTCTGCAAAATACTTTAGCATGCTTTGCTGATGTGGACATAGAAAGAAGGAGAGAAAACAACTTTTAAAATAGATTTTTTTAAAAGTCTCCATTTTAAACTATGTAACCAGTATTTCCCTAACACCTGTGATTCAGGTTTTTACACTTGCTATGCCAAAATTGATCTGCAGGGTTTTTTACCTTCTGTAGATTTATTTTATTTAAAATGGCTCTGTGCATTCAGAGTAAATATGTATTTGTGTTTCCCATTAATGGAAATAGCTGTGTCAGTGGAAACTTCCCAAATGTAGATAAGCACTAAGGTATCTATTCCCAGGCTAAAATAACTGCAACAGTTAATCAGTAAAGTTCTATTTATAAAAATATTTGTTTATAATTTTAATACTTTTATTGGATTTTTTTAAAGTGTTGACAAATAGTACCTGTCCACTCAGAACTTTAAGGGATATTTTAAAAAACAAATCCCTGTGGTCAAACAAACAAATGGAGCTTCTGTGGACCTGACACGGCATCCAGTAGTATTAGTTGGAAATTTTTGCTTAATTTCATTGAGCCACATACTGTATCATAGGCGAGCACACAGGATCTTTAAGAATAAGTGTTTCTGATAACTTGCTTTTGGGAGACCAGATCAAAATATGGGGGGTGGTGGTGGTTGTTACTCTGCCAAAATATTTTCAGACTTGCAAAGCATATAATCAGTCAATTCTGCTATTAACCAAACATCTGGTGACTCCACTTTATATATGCAGTTATAAGAAAACCAAAGTTTATAATAGACTGGTGTTTGTAAGAAGTAATTAGCTTGGGAAAGATCTATCATATTAATTTTCTGTTACTTCGCAAAATGGATCTAATGATTGCATGGGTTTTTAGTCTTTTATCTTCAAGTTCTGCCAGGGCTATGGAGAAGGGTGTATCTGTTTATCAGTCTTTCAATGAACTGGAGACTATAAGACATGCTGTCATTTATTTCTTCAGTGCTGCTTATTGTCCAAGGTCATATTGATTTTCTGTATTAATTCAGTGTTGCTGTAGCATCTGCATTATTTCTAGGCTGAAGTGCACTCTGACTGTTTTATTGACATGCTTTGGCAGTGTTTTTTTGTCTGTTTTGGTGCTTATAGAGTTTCGTGAGTGAAGTTTTTTGAATGATTTCAGAAATACTTAAGAGCTCTGGTGTAGCTGATCAAGATTCAAATGCAGGCTGAAAGTTGAAAACATAACTAATATGATGACACAAAGATTCAATTTATAATTTGGAATAATAGATGGCCATCAAGTGGGTAAGAGAGGTAGATTGCCTGAGGAATGATTAAAAACATTTTCAACAAAGTCAGTTTTATATAGACAGACAGACAGATGCTGCTGTATTTAAAAGCTTATGACTTCCCTGCTGCATTTGTCATTGTAGATTTCTTCTTTCTTTGGAATTATTGGTTTATGTGAGACAAATGTATACAGTTACTTATGGTAGCTTTCTACCAGTTTACAAATTAAGTTACCATTTGCAGTATGTCAGTATTGAATCAACTGTAGAATAACTTCAGAATAACCTTGACACATTAGTATTTTTCTTAACTATTTATTATAGGTAACGTAATAAAAAATTAAGAACTATTCAAAACTTTTTCTATGTACTATGTCTAATCACTTGTAATGATTATTTATCATTTTTAGGTATCCCAATTTGCATTATGCAATTGTCTTTCTATACAATTACAGATTCACCATTTTAGAGTGGGCAGTTGAATTGCAAAATCTACCACAGCTCGTGCTGGAGGTGGTACGTACTGCAGAAGGCAGCCTGTTGGAAGTTCTCCGTTACGTGTACAAGTTATGTAGTTACAAAATATTACATTTTCTAACACATTTATCTTCAGATTCATCTGCTTGTAAGATACTTAAGTTTCACAGGATGAAGAACTTAAGGTGATATTTAACAATAAAACCTGTTAGCTGAAGTCATGGCAGTATTTTGTGAATGCAAAACATTTTGTTTAGGTTGACTATTTGGCCTTTTGCTTTGAAATATCCAACAAAGAAGTTCTTAGACTTCTGACTACATCAGATTATGTATTTAACATTTAAGTAAAAATATATGAGTTTAGAAGAGGTTTCCCATTTACTTGAAGGCTCTCAGTTTTGCAAATACAATTATTGCTGATTGGTGTATGTTATGGCAGAAGTTCTGCAGGAAAAAGGAAAATAGTATCAGCAGAAGCAGGGTGTGCTTCTTAATGCCATTTTTATGTCTCATACTTGATAAATCTATAACATAGATACAGCTTGTTAAGCAGAATATCCACAGCATTTGTTCCCGGGATCCAACTTGAGTAGAATCAATACAGTAAGAAAAAATGTATTCGTATTCCATGTTGTAGCATCCTTTTGCAAAGATCTGTTAGTAGAAAATACCCCACAGATTGAAAACTGTCTCTACATTTCCTAATGTATCCATTTGTCAGAGCTTTTGTTCCTTAG
This sequence comes from Haliaeetus albicilla, assembly GCF_947461875.1. Taxonomy (NCBI): domain Eukaryota; kingdom Metazoa; phylum Chordata; class Aves; order Accipitriformes; family Accipitridae; genus Haliaeetus; species Haliaeetus albicilla. Next base: position 17,525,767 of record NC_091495.1, read on the forward strand.
ACTATTTTGTAGTTGTTGTCGTCATCATCATTAATTATGCTTTTTATGCTATAAGGGCCCAGAAAATGAAATCTGGTTGTGCTAGCTACTGTCTGAACAGAGAACAGCAGAAGGTGCTTACCCAGAAATCTCAAAGTCTAAATGACACACATACAGGAACTAGTCTTTCTGCTTGGTTGTTTCAGGAATTTGTGTTAGTGAAGCGTGGTGTTTTCTTTCCCTAATGTCTTCTATTGCAAATATTGACAGGTTGGAGGTTTTTTAAATTATCTCTGATTGTTGCCATTTTGGGACATTCATGATGCTGTTGAAAGATTCATCAGGCAGACCATGAAATAGTTTCTGGTAGCCATCAGCTGATCTCGGGGTGTTGAACAGGCTATGAAAGAATGCTTGTTTGTTCAGAATTTCTAGTATATGACTAGGTAGAGAGACTGCAGCTGAATATTCTTGCAGTAGGTGGAAAGCAGCTCACCTCTTTCTAGAAACATTTCTCAGTTTTTTAGATGGTACAAATTGTTGTACCCACTGATACATGCCTTCCATCAGGATGTATCTCTAGCCCACCTTTGCTATTCTTCCTGGCAGTAGCATCTCTCTCTAAAAGAAAGTTTCAAGTTAATCACCAACTTTTCATTGCGCGTAATTGCATTTTAAGATTTTTAACACAGGAGTCAACCTTCTTTATTGTATTAGTTTTGTCTGTGCTGGTTTAACCGCTTGTTTACAAAGGCTACCTCTTCTCTAGATTGTTTGTTTGTTTTTTAAATGAGAATGGGTGGAGAACCTATTGTATAATAACCCATGCACTTATGGTAACCACATGGAAAAGGAGAGTAACAGATAGCTTCACTGCAGAGACCTTCTTACCTCTTATTTTGCAACCCAGAGTTTATTGAGCATTCAGCACAGACACATCCTTACCTTCGTCTGTATTTTAATGTCTGAGAGGAAGCTGGTATGTTGGAAGTGACTTAGGAAGAGCCATATAGAGTCTGGGGAGAGGTAAAGGTGGAGTCAGAGTGCGGTGCCCTTGGGGGGCCCCAACAAGTCTCTGCAGCTTCTCCAGAGCTGTAGGTGGAGTGGAAAGGATCTGCGCAAATGGATCTGTTGTGGCATTGGGGCAGGCAGTCTTCCAGGGATAAAATGTAAAGTATCTGTGAAGTAAGGAAGCTGTTTGCCTGGGAGGCTGTTTACCAAGACTTAGCAAGCCACATGAACATTATATTTTTAGACTCAAGGCTGTGTTTTTTTTCTGGGAATTAAAGTAATCTGAAACTATCTGAACAGGACAGTGCTGAACTGGTTTCTGTCTTCAGTCACTTGGCTCAGGTAGGTTTACAAATTAGAGCTCTTTCACAAATGCAGCTCCCCCTGAAAATTCTCAGGAATATCGTGTGCTCAGGGAGGTAGGGTTTGAAGCGTCCATATTGTGTAGCTTTTCTCCCTTCCCAATGTAAAGCAAAATATCCAATCAGAGAAAGAAGGCACACATTTGTTACTTTGCTCTATTCAGTCTCAGTAAGGAGGACTCTGCTTCTAAAGGCCTCATCTCATGTTTTTATTCATAGCTTGGGTAAAGGTAGGTCACTACAGTAGCTTTTTGGTTTTCCTTCTATAGACTTCCTTGCTTTAACAGAATGAGAGCAAGCAGTAGTGTGTGAGCCAACTTCAAATGTCACCAGAATCTTTGTTTTCAAAACTCATTATGCAGTGTATCAACTGAGAACCTTTGAAGGTTTTGTTTTATGTAGGTAGAGTTTGGGGGATTATTTTTTTCCCCTCTCAGCTTTTTATTGCTTTAGTGCCAATAGATCAGCACTCATTCAGACCACAAATGAGGAAAAAGGGTAAAATCAAAGAAATAAAAGAAGCTTAAACCGATTTGCAAAGTTTTCTCCCTCTGTTATGCCTTCATTTTCTCCTCTTAGGAGAGAGAATTCATAACTATTACTAATATGTCTTTTCTCTTGGGTCTTACTTGGTTTAATCTTAAAATACCTCTGTGCTGGTGTGGATGCTTATTACAAAAAAAAAGAAAATTTTTTTTTCTAGGTTTGTTTCTTTCTCTTCTTGGAACTATTCATCTATTTTATGACTGTGTTTACAACTGGAAGAAATATTTGCCCATCCAGATCTTGAGTTTCTAGTTTGTTTATTTAACAAACAAAACCCCAACCAAATAACACCCCCACCCCCCACCCCCCCCAAACCCCCCAAACATTGCATTTTTACTAATATGAAAACTGGAAGGTTATGATGCTCAGCCAGACATTTCACCTGTTGGCAGCATGGCACCCGAAAGCAGACATTTGTGTGTTGTTGCCCAAATGACAATAACCAGAAAGCCTGAGGGGAGGAGCTGTCAAATAATAGTGTCAGAGTCCACATTAAGTTCTTTGCTCTTGCAGGTTAACCCTGACTGCAGTAATGGCACAGGCATTTGGTTAGGAAAATGAACCTTACAGGCTAACTGTTCAAACCCCAAATTCTTTTTAAAGATGTCAGTGCAAACGCAAAGCAGCACTTGGTGACAATTCATTCTGTTGGTGCATGATCTTTTTAAATTGCACTGCTCAAAGAAGAGGTTCTCCAAAGGGTGCTTATGTAATTTTGACTTTGTGTGGCAAATGGCTGCATAAGGAACGTCTCTCCATGGATTTATAGCCATCCCTTGGATTGCGTCCAGTTAGCTGATTGAACATGTGGTAAGCATTGTATGTTTGTAATAAGCCCTTACTGTATAAAGCTGGCTCAAGCTTTTCAGGCAAAGATCGATGACCTTTTCTTGGCAGGCTTCTAGCTGTTTGCCAAAACAAGTGCTTCGCAGGGAGCAAGACACTGATGGAAGATTTGGTTTAAAGGTGCCTTTGTACTGTATTGTAAGAGTTTGTACTTGTTTAAGGAAAATTGCATTAGACTGAAATAGAAAAGTGATGAAGCTCGTATACATACCATGTTCCAAACTGCTGTCCCTCTCTTCTCCATTTATGTAGTAAAAGCTCTGATCTCCATATGCTGTTTTTTTCCTAACAAAATTGTACAAAGTCTTTGGAATAAGCATGTTTAATTTTACCACTGCATATGCCTAGTGTGTTTTTTTTGAAGAAAACTGGAGAAAAGTATCAAATTAAAAACTATAGTGGTATTTTCATACATAAGTGAAACACGAACTAGTAATAAGATTTGAAATAGAAATACATTTTTGGAAAACTGTATATGGCTAACTATTTCATGATAGAAGACACAACATAGATTAATCCAATGCTTATGGTATAGCATGATGTGATGTGAAAAATATGTATAATATTATAATTTAGATGTATTTGTTTTGTTTTACTTCATAAAATACATAACCTATACTCTCCTATGATTTGTGTGGTGTTTTTCTCTACACTTTTATTGTTGCAGTAGTGTGCTCTGAATTGATCCGTTCCCTCTTCACCCTTATGCTCCCCAACAATAGTCAAGTCTGTTTATTGTTAGTATCATTGAGGAAAAAAGTCTTGGTATAGTCTGTTTTGATTAGTTGATTAGGGGATGAATAGATGTATTAAAGACAGGTCTAGCCATGTTCCTGGCTGTTCCATATACCATAGAGGTTGTGAAAACTTTGGGACCGTTCCTATCTTTTGTGAACGTCATTAACCAAATGTTTACTGCCTTCAACATAGCCTAAAAATCTACCTCTCTTTTTAAAATGAGTTCTACAGTAGTGTAAACAGCTGGAGTCTCAAAACCCGTGTATTTTTTGAGTATAGTCTTGACGGGTTAAAATATTTGAGTATAGCTGGAAACAGAAGTCAATTTAGGAAAGTTTTTTCTTAGTAGAGGCTCCAAATCTGCATACAGTTGCATATTTATTCCATGAATCCATTGAAAATAAGCATTAAAAAGTGCTATAATATATTGAGTAGAGGTAAATAATTTTTTTATGTTTTAAAAAAATATTTAAAAGAATCAGTCTTTTAACTGAAAAGTACCATCATTACTTCTTAGGTAAAAGCTTGAATTTCAAACTCTTAGACTTAGAAATAATAAGCAGATGTTCTAAAAAGACAGTCCCATTACCTGTGCTTGTTTGCCACAGTATCTTAAATAATTTCAGGTTTTTGCACTTTCCATTTAGAAAGAGTGAACAATATTAAAAACCTTGGTGCATAATATGGAGTTTCAGTAAAGATAAAGCATTTGAGAAAAGTTAATACTTTATATATTTTGCAAATCAGCAAAATTTATATTTGCTGTTACTTTTGTTTTCAGGTTATGATCATGCAGTACTGTGAGTGTCCCAATAATAAGAGATTAAAGTTAGAGTAATAAAGAACACTACCCATGGGAAGCCCTTGTCTTTAGTGAACGTGGCCATCATTAAGAGGGGCTCTTGGACTCTGTTTTACTACTGGATGTTAGGTACTGTTAAATATGTGTGTTTATGCCTCTCAGTGGTAAGCCATTCCTTATACTGTTGGAGAATAAAGCAAGCTATTAGCAGTATTTTATAAGTGAATATTACTAGCTGAAGTAAATACGTAGCTAAAAATATTTTCCCATAGAAGTAGGTAAAAATACTGCATGTAAAATGGCAGTAGTTCTGTCAGTCAGAAGCTTTGTTGGCAGGTTTTACAGGTCACACTTGCATAGTCAGAAACCTTTTTATTATTTCTATAACAGCAGCTGTGCTCATAATTTGGCAGACCTTCAGTCCGTGATAGCTCTTTAAGGCATATTGTTAACTAAATCTGTGGATTGTGCAACACAAAAATAGAATGCATTGAAACTTTATTATCCCAGACTATGATAGTGTGGGTCTGTGTTGGGTTTTTTTCTTTAAAGATTTTGCTAATCATAACATGTTCTTGGAAATGCCTTTGCAAAGGCATCTGCAGTGTTAATACTGTATTAATTTTTGTGGTACTCTCAGAATACAGTATGGTTTGCGAGACTTGCCAACATGGATTCTCCTTCAACCAACCCTCTCACCCCTGTCTCACCATCATGCAGCTACAATTTGGCTGAAAGAGCAGAAATACTCTGATAAACTGTTGTTGTGTATAGTAGGAGTTAGCTCTAAAATAATGGGATAAAGCAGTTCATTTTCCATAGTGTCGTGGTTTAACCCCAGCCAGCAACTAAGCACCACACAGCTGCTCACTCACTCCCCCCCTACCCAGCGGGATGAGGGAGAGAATTGGGGGGAAAAAAAACCAGGTGAAACTTGTGGGTTGACATAAGAACAGTTTAATAGAACAGAATGGAAGAAACTAATAATGATAACAAGGACAATAATAAAATGACAATAATAATAAAAGGATTGGAATATACAAAACAAGTGATGCACAATGCAATTGCTCCCCACTCATCAACTGATGCCCAGTTAGTTCCTGAGCAGCAGTCCCCCCCAGGCCAACTCCTCCCAGTTTATATACTGGGCATGACATCATATGGTATGGAATATGCCTTTGGGCAGTTTTGGTCAGCTGTCCTGGCTGTGTCCCCTCCCAACTTCTTGTGCCCCTCCAGCCTTCTTGCTGGCTGGGCAGGAGAAGCTGAAAAATCCTTGACTTAGTGTAAATGCTATTTAGCAACAACTGAAAACATCAGTGTGTTACCAACATTCTTCTCATACTGAATCCAAGACATAACACTATAGCGGCTGCTAGAAGGAAAATTAACTCTATCACAGCCAAAACTAGGGCACATAGCAAATTCTGAAGGACAGATAAAGGTACCTATTTCTTTTTCTCTGCTAGAGCCTTTTCATGGATACTTTGTGCCTGTGAGGGGAAAAATTGCTTTGCCACTGTAAAAGGCAGTCTCTGGATGTAAAAATGACTGAGTAGAGCATGTGTGTATTGCTTGCAAGTTAGAGTATTTAAAAGAAAGCATCTAAGAAAGCAAGATGCAAGTCCAAAAAGGAAGATCAAGCCCTTCCATCATTTATCTGGATTTTCAGAAGGGCTATACTAAGGAAAGTATTGCAAGCTGAGATAGATGCTCTAGTTTAAACACTGCCTGGTCCTTTGTCTTTTTTTCATGATATGACTTTTAGTTTGCTTTCATTATTTCTGCCATATTTCTTTAATGTATTATTCCAAAAAAGTGAATTATATGTGATATCAGGAATAATGTAAAATACAGAATCTATTCTGCACTAGCAGCTTTAACAACCAAACTGTCTGATACGTTGGATTTTCAGCTATTGCATGTGGTATAGATCCTTGATTTCTCTTACACTAAGGCTGAGGTATATTTCTCAGAAATTATATTTCTGTAACACACACTAAACTTAACCATTAACAAATAGTGAAGCAATATCAGAATCTAGGGCAAAATACTCAACCTGAATGAAACTGAGGAGTTTTAATAACCCCAGTTCACAGCAGTGGGGCTCCTTCCTCCAAGATATAACAGATAGAAAATCTCATTTATATTACAGTGTTGTAAAGGAACACTGAGAAATATGCCTTTTGTACTTACTTCTCTGTTTATAATTCCCCATTAGTACCAGGAAACTAGATCTTTCCAGTTAATTCCTAAGCATGTGCTTTTCTTCTTTATTAGACTCTGTGTTTTCAAAAAATCTTTAATTTTTAAACTTCATCCCATCATCTTGGAAGTCTGCTCTGCTGTGAATGGTGCTATTTAAAAGAAACATCTTTTATTGCAATTCATTAATTTTCTATAGTAGATAAAATTGATCCGGGGTGTCAGTTCACCTCTGTCTAAAATACTGGAAGCAGCTGTACTTCTCTCTTCAGAGCAATGTAATTGTTTACATTTGCACTGCAATAACATAAGGCAAGAAAGAACTAACAAGGAAGAAAGAACTTCTTCTCCCATTTAGACTTCAGAAAAATGAAACTGTGTGATTGTATAATTGCTTTCAGACTTTGGTCAGGGTGCTTGAAAAATCTAGTCCCGCCTTTATAAAAACATGATGCAGTATTTAACTATTGTATGACAAAGAACTGAAACCATCCTGTTTTCTTTTTTGAAAGAGTGCCCATTTAGCAGTACAGTTCTCCCTGTAATCCTGTGCAAGGACTTTATTTGGTGCTTGGTAAAAGTAAGATGGCTACTGTGGGATTGTCTTCACATCTGAAGAAATTTTCAGATGCAGAGGTCAGAATATTAAGATCAGGTTTGAGGCTTTGCCTCAGTGGGCGAGTTCTTAGTTTTACAAAAATAGTACTGTGTGTTTCAGTTGTTTAAACAAGCAATGCACTCCCACATGTTCAATTAACATTATATTTAATATTATATTCAGAAGAATAGTTCACAAATATTTCAGTGTTTTGTAAATGTCAGTGTGAGAATCACATAGAATACATGCTGAACAGAGGATAAAAAGGAAGAAAAAGGTCTCATTAGCTGCAAACACAGTAAGTAAAGTTTAAATAGTGGGGGTTTTGTTTTGGTTTTTTATACTACAGCAATTTGAGTTTCAGTGTCTGATTTACTTTTGTGTTAGAACAGCTTCTGGACTAAATACGTTTTTATTTACTTTCAAATGCTTTAAAGTGTTTCTGAAGAAAAATAGAGCTAAAATTTATAAAGAATTCTCATGGTTTTTTATAATTCATTTGTATGCATTCCATAAGCACAACGGATTTTGCTAATATCCATGATGGCAGATGTTTGTTTTGGAGCATGCAGTTTTCATGTGTTCATAGTTTTTGGAGTGAATAGAAATATATACTTACACTCAATACACTTCAAGATGGGTGCAAATTTAGTACTTCAGGCAAGATAATATTATAGCTCTTGATGTATGCAATGGAATCACTAATGAATCCATTTTATAATGATGTTTTTGATGATAGGATTGTCTGGTTAAAACCCATAATTGGAGCGATTTGTACATCTGCCATCTTGACTTTGGGCAAGATTCTTCTGTGCATCAACAGACTTCTCTGGAAAATAGGAGTACGTCTGCCTATTGTGCTGCAAGGCTAATATTAATAAGTGGAAGAAAGAGCTTGATAAAGACTGGGAAAGGACTTGACATTTAGTTTTCTATCTTATTTTCAGTTAACTATGTACTCTTCATTGGAAGAGTAGGAAGTACACTCAGTGTGTTGTAATGAACTTGCATTACAAGTACTTACTTGTATTATTAAAATACAATTTATCCCTGTTTCAGAACCTTAAACAAACTTTTAGTTTGGGGCTTGTTTTTGCTGTTTTTTAAGGGTTCAGTATTGTTAAACTAAAGTTTTTGCTGACCATAGTTACTAAATTGTAATCAGGGGTCCTTTTTCAAAATCCTTTCTTGGGACATTTTACTGACTATAGTACCTTTGTGTACAAATGTAGGAGTTATTAGTTCTTAGTTAAACTTTTAAATTTGAGTGGCAAATTGACCAGAATGAATAGATTTTTCTCCCAATGTGCAGTGGTATAGTAGATTTCAGAATTGATCTTAAACCAGCAAAACCAGAACAGAACAAAAGCTGAAGACTCTTCTAATGACTTTCAGGATTTTAAGATTAAAAATCTTTAATTATAGTTTCCTTGGTTTTTTTTGTTTTTTTTTTTTTTTAAAAAAAGGCTGTCATCCCTGGTCTTTATTATTAGAAAGCATAAATTATGCATGCTCAGGGAATTAATTTAGTCTTTATGGGATATAATCAGTATCAGAAACAACATTTCTTGTTTTGTTAAGATACTGCTTTGGAGGGGTTTGATTGTGTTCATTTTAGAAGAATGTATACATCACTAAAAGTTATTTGGCTTTTCTTAGGTAGATTAAGCATTTCCCTTATCTGTGGTTGAGTGTTTGAGTAAGTTATGTAAGGAAATCATATCTTGTTCTCCAAGTATTTTTCCTAATTTTCTGAGCGGGAGAACAGGAAGGAGACTTCGTGTACTCAGTAGTATCTTTTTTAATGTTTTCTCTGAAGGACTGTCTGCTCACAGACTTTCCACCTAGGATAGCCAAGCCATTTAGCATATTAGGATGTGATGCAGATTTTCATGGTTTTGTTTCTTTGCAGCACCACAGTCCTCATTATTTACAGATTTCTAACTCTTTGTTGCTCCATAAAGGCTGACTTGGGATATGAGCTATTGAATAGCATGGGCCTATGTTTCTGTATTCTTTTCAGGCTTCTCACCCATTTCCTCGGCCTCAGCAGGAGTCAGTGGAACTCTTGCCACCAACTGGACAGATCACTTCAGTTGCTGGGCACACTGTTTCCTTACAAACTGAGAATGGTGACTTAGTGAAAGATTCAGAGTAGGAAGTACAAACATCTTTCTACTATGCCAGTTTAGCTACACATAACAAACTATAAAAAGTATTGGAAGGTATTTCATTTCACTGCTACTGCCTTTGGAGAAGAAAGCCTTTAAGAATCCTGCAGTCATTTGCAAATAACCTTGTGAAAAGCTGATGCAACTAATACTGTCCAATACAGTCTACATCAGTTTTTCTGCAGTGTTAATTTTTTTTTTTTGCTAGGGAACAAGGCTCCTGATTCCTAATTTAATATATAATAAGAGTAATGGAAGCAGTTTCCCTTTACTGTGTATATGGCAGACGTGCAGGCTATAAAAGTTGTATTTCAGAACTTGCATCTTCTTCATATCTTTCCCCAAACTGTTTTAACCATATAACATATCAAAATGGAATTATTTTGTTACCAAATTCTTTGAGTTACATATACCATATGCTGCTGAAGTCACAGCTATCATCTCTCAGGGTTGTATTTACATAATAGTTTAAAAGTGATTCCTTCTAGCAATGCTGCTACTGCTAACATTACCGGCATGGAAGGACTGCGTGAAAGACTTTAAAAGTGGATTGGATTTGCTACAGCACAGGTGAAACTGAAATTGTTGCAGCATTTCTGGCCTGAGAGACTTTGGATAACATGAGGCATGCAGTATTTCTTCTGTGATTGTAATGAGGCCAACCCAGTTCCACTGGAACAATTTTACATCAATAAGATTTGGGAGACGGCATGGAAAGAATCCAACCTTCCAGTTTCATACCTACACTAGAAAGACTAAGAAAAGAATCTGTCTTTAAACATCTGGAATCTATTTCTTGAGTTTTCTGTTATTGATGTTGAGTTATCTTTTTATTCATTCTTCTCCTCTCTATTCCTGGGAGACATACAGTTGGGGGTTTTAATTAGTTAGAAAATGGAAGTTTCTGTTAAGGATTACTCAGAATAAAGTTAAATAATGGCCTTGTTAAATTCAGTAGGATCTAAATTTTATTACTAGTTTCCTGTTTTTATAGCACCCAACTAAATCTTTTCCTTCTTTTCCCTTCTAGTCCTTCTTCCTCAAATAACAGTTGAGGACTGACTTCATAGGTTAGTATACATTAATCACAGATGAGGCTGAACGTGAAGTGTACTGTTAGAGATTAGGTAATTCCAGTTTGAAATGATTCTCTTAGTGTTCTTAATACTGATATCTTTTTTTGAAATTTACTGCTACTTTTGTGTAGCTATGTAATCAATAGCATTTCAGAAGGTCATTTTCTAAGAAACAGGCACAAAATCTCAGTAATTGTGAAGAAAGATATTTTTAATTTTTATTTTTTTTTAGAGACATCATCTTTCTTTTTTCACTTGGTTAGTGTCTGTTCTTGGTAGCTCCTTCTAGAGAACCCAGTGGAAAAGTTGCAGCAATTATGCAAACAGTCTCTGGAGGCAGGTATCTCTCCACAGAAAGCGATGTGGAACCAAGGCTTTTCCTCCTTCTGTTCCTTAACTTCTGTGAGATGTAGCCACCTATCTAATTCAGGTTCTTGTGAAAATCTTACCTGGTAGGGACTGTAGGCACTAAAGCCTTAGTCTGTCCCATGGGTCTTTGCATGGGGTTTGATTATGCACAGCTCTTGGCACCAGTGCATATGAGTAGTGTCTTCTCTTGCTCTGAATGCTAAACCAAAGCTTGTTTTATGCTTTGTTACAATGGGAGGAAGAGAGCAGACAACCATTAATGGCATTGTTTGAATTTGGAGCTAAAACTCAGAGTCAAACTTATTTTTCTCCTCGTTACTGTAAGGTTGGATTGAATTCATTATCTTGCTGACTGGCCTGTAACTGCCTTCCCTTGCTTCCTGCTGAGCTGCTTCTCCCGGCCTGAAGTGCGTTGCTTCCGCTTCCACTTCCTGCCAGCTTCATCTCCAGGAGCGCAGGCAGGCCAAAGTCTGAAGTCCCTGCCCAGGCAAAACTGATTCTTACTTTGGATATCGATATTTGGAGCTGTAATTTCCTGTAAATCCTTCCTTGCCGAGATCTTTAAAGCTTGCTATAGTTAGGGAAAGTAAAAGCACTTACACAGATGACAGAATCAGTTGAACAGCAGAGTGGATTTCCCTCTTTGATTTGTCCTGGAAAGGTTGCTGAAATATGTAATTGCTGTGGGGCAAAGTCACTATTTTGGTGTGGCAGAGAAACTGTGGCTGTCTATTATTTAGAGTTCATTCTTAGCAGGAAGAAGAAATCATTGCAAATTGTAATATTTGTGTTACAAGTTTTATATAGCACACCACTTCTTGTACATTTTATGGTTGAGAAGATAAACAGAATCCATAGGAAAAACAGAGTAAGTAGGAGATACTGTTGTTGAAAGACCATTCAGATTACAAAACCAAAATTAAACTTACCATCGAAAAGATGAAAAAAACTTAGACTAAACTGTATCCATCAATCTAAAGGACATATGTGTGTGTGTGTGTATACACACATATATATGTATTTTTGTAGTTTAAAGAAATAATTTATAACTGAAAAATTCTTCTCAGTGCCTGGAAAATGGTAGTGTTTGATATGTTGCATCAGAAAAACAAGGAGTTGCATTATGGTTTTATGAAACACATTAATAATCAATAATGGTTGTAATAGTATTTGCATATTTATTTTTATTGATTTAGCATGTGTCCTGTCTATGTTCAGCTGACCAAGTTACTTACAATTTTAATTCTAGATTGTCATTGTGCCTGTCTGGAATCTTCCTAGGGATAATAAATTATATCACTTAACTGGAAGATGCAAGAGTACACAAAATAGCCTATTACTAATTTGGTTGGCTTTAAGTTGCCTTGTCAGTGCTACCTGTTCCTGTTGCACTGTGTTGTGGTCTCACCTAAATATTGGTGCTCATCTCACATCTTCATTTTGCACCTCGTTTCCCCCACCACATTCATCTTTATTTGAATGAACAAAACCTAAGCAACTTATGTTCATCATGTGTTTCCATCACAGTTGGTGACAAACCTCCAAAACGAGTGCTTCCTTTATTTGATATTGTTAGGTTTGAGATGGCTGTATCTCAATATTTAAATTTCTTGCCAAAGAACAGCATTCTTTGTAAGACTCGGTTATTTGCTTTTATTTCCTGTTTCTGTTTATGGCCTAGAGGTAATTTTTATACTCCTTGTGGCAAAAGCACAGAAATAGCTATTTGAAAACTAAATAAAAAGCCAAAAGGGGAAACAGAAGATGTTTAAGAATTCCTGTAAGGAGTATGAAAAGCTTGCTAAAATTTAAGCAGCAACTATGTAGCAAAACATCAAGTAAGGCATTTTCAGTGTTTTATCAACATCTCTTATCTGAGATATGAAAAAAGTGGTTTTACAAACAAGTTGCAGGACAGTAGGTAATGTAATTTAGAATGAAAATATTATATAAACCATAATCTTGATACCATGGTCTTATTCCTTCTGCTGATATCGTTGACATCCTTTATATGGAAAACAGCCGAGATTTCCTGTGTATGGTAATAATTGCATTTATATGGTATTTCTTATCATCATAGAACATTTTATATGTTGCATAAGCTTTACAACATCTTTAGAAGATGCATTTTTACATGGAGAAACAGAGATGCTGCCAGACTGGGAGGATTATAGGCTAGTGGATTGGTCAGTGAATACAGGATTCAGGAAGCTGCTTCGGCAAAAAAGTATTTGTGACTTTGGACAAGTTATGAGTTTACCCCACATCTCAATTCTCTTTGTGTGTGAACACTGTTATTGAATAGGACTGTCAGGGATAAAACACATGGAAAACTGAAGTAAGCATATAAGGCTGCAAAGAGACTGGAGCATGTTGGAGCTGAGATTAATTCTCATGATACCCATGCTACCAGCCTGAATTCAGACAGTCAAGCATTGTGAAGAAAAAGGCTATATAAAACTAATGGATACTACACGATGGTAGCCTTTTAAATCCTTTTTGTTAACAAGAAAGTGCTTTTCTGATTCTGGAGGAAAATATCATTAGAAATGTTGATATTTCTGGTTTTATTTCTTTTTTGTCAATGCAGTACTAGGCCACCTAACTATGGCAGATTGAGGCAAAGCTGTTTTCTGGGAGCTGGGCACTGGAGCTTGAGTTCAGTTCCCTAAACGAGTGCTACAAGCTACGTGCTCCCTATTATATTCCGAAATCAAAACTTCTGCATAATATGAAACTAAAGTGCAATAACTTTAAAATATGAATTTCTGAATTGCATACATAGATGAAGGAAATATATCAAATTGTTCTGTCAGTTTAGAGGAAAAGCAATTGGTGCAGATTCTGGTTTGCTCTACTTCCATAACCTGCCAGCTGCTGATGAAAGCGGAGGCAAAGATCTGGCACACAGTTTTTTTCCCATAGGATCAGCACTAAGCAGTCTTTTTAGTATTTCCATTAACAGTTTGTTGCTTTGCATTGGAACCCATGGTATGCTTCACCTGTGACCTCCTTGAGAAGAAAATCAGGTTTGGGATTTCAAGTCATGCAATAATATTGACATGAAAGTGGTTCATTTTAAAGCTATTGAATTATGACTGAATCTCTTCTCAGGATCCAGCGCTGTGATCCTTATTCACGCAAGGCAAGTGGGGATTGCTGATGTACAGGTTGCAAATCAGGGCCTTTATCCTATGTCTCACATGTGTGACACAAATAGGGAAGAAGAAGCAGCTTAATGAAAGGGTGCTAATTAGTTGTTCTTTTTTTTTATTTATAAAATGTTCCACATTACAGATTTAGCATAGAGTATCAAGCTAGCTCCCTCTTGCCGAGTCTTTTATCCTTATGCTAGTCAGTGTAATGTAAGATATGGGCAGTGCAATTTCCACACTGCATTGCTTGAACTCTTGGAAGAAGGGAACAGTTGATTAATGAAAATAGCTGAAACATCCTTTCAGGCTGCAGAAGGTCATGTCTGAAATAGGCAGCATGTATGTTTTTAAGGAGGTAGAAGGGTGATTCTGCAGGTCCTTCCTGGACTACTGCTTAGCTCCCTTTGTGAGAGGACTTCAAATGATTAGGATTCATCCATGACCCATTGTTAGAATATAATATATGTTTATAAAAGAAATCAATAAGAAGTTGCTTTAGATGATGGAAGAATTACTTTTAAAAGGGAAGATTATTGGAGGAGTTTGTTTTGCTCTTGTTATTCAGAAGCTATACACCATTAATGTTTAGTTCAAAGTATTTCAACACAATGCTTTTACCTGAACAAAGTTGCAGTCATTAACAGTACAGAAAATGGATTTTGATTTGTAATTGATTAACTGTCTTAATGTGTTTGCATCAATTGAAAAATGCACTAGCACAAGCAAAAGCGCAATATTGCTCCAAGTAATTTTCCAGCCCTTTGTTTCAGTGGCTGGATGGCATTTGAGGTAACTATGCAATGTAACGGATGCTGATTTCATCCTATGTTGCTGTCATGGTAATGACTAATAATGCTGATAAAAGGCAGTTGAGCATTTGCCTAGGGCATGGAAAACTGACTCTCTAGGGTGAACTGTACCATGATGTCAACGTTGTTTGCAGTGCATGGATTCCATCATGGTTCTGTGTTTGTCCTGTCTTTAAATAGTCCTTGCTTTTATGCAGAACTCCTGTTCTGATTTACAGTAAAAATCTTGTATCTGTGGTGGTGTTTTGCTGTGTTAAATTATAATCAGTACTATAGACAAAAGCAAAATCTTAAAGTTTTAAAAGGGAATCTCTGCTTTTGATATAGAGGGAATACTTGGGTGGCCTATGTGAAATTGGTTGGTGGTCTAGCTCTAATTCCTCATGGATACATCAAAACCAACCAAACAAAAAAAAGCCCTTCATTATAAACAACACCCTTGCTGATACATTCAACATGGAACAAGAACTGAGCTGTGGAGGAATGAAATCCTCTGTGACCTTTAGATACAACTTCTGGAACACTGTCCATATTGGTAGAGAAAATTGCAAACTGCTTGCTGTGTTATTTTGTTACTGGATTTTAGAATCAGTGTGCAGATATAGTTTTAAGAAGGGAGCTCCATCCACTGTTAGCTCATTTCTGAGCAAGTAGAGGAAATTAGCCACAGAAAGTTGTATTTGGATATTTAGTAATTCCTTGAAAAGTAATATCACCATGTCATACCTTTAGGTATGCAGTATACTTAAATAGTACAAATTTTCTTGCCTTAGCCCTTACGAATTAAACTAACAATTGGTAAATCTTACGTGATTTGTGATTCTGCATATGAGGTTGTATTTTTGCAGTTCAGAATGCTCTTCCCTGGCAGTCAAAAGAAGGAAAAGGAGCGAATGTAGCACAAAACTCTACTCGCTCAAACTGTCTCGTGTTGGGTGTGGCTGAGGAAATCCACCTCCTGGTTCATGGGAGCCAAATAAATAGATTAGCTTCTTGGTGAGATCCTTGAAAACTCTCACACACAGCACCATTAGAATTTAGCCAACTACATATAAATATAAATGGATGAAGTATATTATTTGTGATTCTTTATTACTGATGCCTAGAGACAAGCCTGTCACTTTCTCCCAATATGAAATATGTTCTTTAAGGAACAGCAGTGATGTCATATGCAACTGTGATCATTTTTATTTTGCTTATATCTGTCTATAGTGACTTTTAAAAAAATTATGTAAGAAAAGTACATCCTATATTAAAAAATAGACTTTTATTATTACTGTTAAGTTATTGCTTAAATTAACTTGGATGTGAATAATAGGACAGCATAGAATTTATAAAGCTTGAGCCCCTGATGCTATGTGAAATTTATCAGTTTGCCAAGTACTCAGAAGGGGTATATTAGGGTTGTATCAATGTTGTAGCCACCTATTTTAAGACTTGTTAAATAAATTTGATATGCATAGGAAGGTGTTAATAAAGTCTACAAATGGCTATCTTATACCAGGGTTTCCTTAGAAGGATTCCTTGGGGATGAGGGTCTTTAGAAGTTATAACTCATTTTTCTAATTCCAAATGGTAATATTAATAATTTTAACTGCCTGTGGAATTTTAAAGTGGTTTCTGTTATTTGGTTTACATGTGGATCTCTGATTAGGTAAGTTTATATTTACTTTTTCAGTATGATCCTGTTTATTGAGAAATGGTATTGCATAAGTAAACACTGTACTGAATAAGTATACTTAGATATTGGTATACTTTTCCAGAAAAAGCAGAAATGATAGATAGTACAATTGGTAGATTCTGTAAAATAGACTGAAGACAGAAAGGTGGCAGAGAAAGGGTGACTTTTCTGTTGTGGAATAGTCTGGTACTTCTATGTATGAAGTTTCAGGAACTGCAGAATAGTGTGAGTAATACTGTTTTGCACCTACATCCAGAGGCTCTATTTATCCCCATCTAAACCTGTTGAGGTGACTAGGAATGCAGCAGGTGGTCTGATTTCAGTATCTACAACATTTCATGTTATTGGTGCTGCTGTTTTTAGAGGTGCCTCTCTGGACAACTGTACACAACAGCTGTGCAGCCTTAGAGCAGAACACAAAGTATTCACCCAAACCTTTCTGTCTGTCATCATTGTAAGAATGTTTCACAGTTTGTGTTTGTGGAAGATGAGGATTCTCTGTACTGCAGTAGTTTCTCGGTGCTGTACGCCCCTCTCGTGTTTGATTGAGAGCCTTTCTGTCTCATCCTTTCATATGCAGTAACAATGTAGTGCTCAACTACTTGCTGAGCCTAATAACCCAGTGGAGTTTCTTGTTGGAGGATGTTTTACTTTAAACAAACCATTCATGTTTCTGCTTCTGTTGTTTCCCAGTATTCTACAAACCAGGAATCAGGAATGGGAGGTGCCCTAGCAGAGCAGTCATGCAGCCGAAAGGCTGCACACTTCCTTTTTTGCTCTCTCCAAAACCACTTTATAAGCCCAGTGCAACAAGTTCTGGTGTAGTTTGATGCCTTCCCCCATGCATCTTCAGCAAGGATCACTGTGATAAAGCTTAATAAAATTAATTATCAGCATATTGCAATGTTTTCTGTGTTAGCCAAAGACATTTTTAATGTTGGCTGAAGAAATTACAGTGAAATTTAGCAGCAGTAAAAGTGGAAGCGTAACAGTGTATTTCTATTGGCTTTCTCATTTGTATCCCTGTTTTCATTTCGGTTTCAGAAATGTGAATTTTGTTGGGCTGTATGAAGTTCACACAAGCTGTATGAAACAATACTTTCTTGTCTTCCAATTATTTCCATGCAGAACACTCTTCCTTGTAGAATAACCTGTAGAAGGGAATAGAAATGCTGAGAAAGTCAGATCCAGTTGATGGAACTAAGTGCATTTATTTCAAATTATTATCCTCCAAAGATGAGATTTAGGAGAGACAGTACTACTACTTATATGAGGCAAAGGGACATCTGCAGGTGCATCTGGAGGAAACACTTGGATCCTGTGTGTTGCACTCTTTTTTTTTAATGGGGCTATTATTATTGGTCACTGAAAGATATAAATATGCTAGAACTGGACAGGAAATATTTTTTTCTGTGAGTTTTTTGACAAAAACATATTTTCCATAAAGCTTCTGAAAATAACGCAGACTTTTGTCAAAAATCTTATTTCCCATCCTTTCCCAGCCATCTTTCCAAAAAGGTTTTGCTCAATCAAAATAAACAAATAAATAAATCTGTGATCTTAACTAAACTCCTTAAGTAGCATGGGGCTTTTTAAACTGAATTTCGTGTAAATAGTGTTTTCCACTCAGCTTTGCATTTTGGCAAAATAACTTTAGAATGGAAACTTCCTGATTTTTTTAGGAGGTGCTGTTCTAAATATAGGAACTCATAAAGGAGATCTGAAACACTTCTGTGAGGACATTTTGTTACAACTTGAAGGATGACTTGAAAAAGAAATATTCTATGGAAAGTCCATGTTGTTTGTGCCTGTTGCCTCTCATGATTTTTAGCATGTTTTCCTCCATGCCCCAGTATACTGTCCTCCGGGAACCAGCTTCAAAGCTATTCCATCTTTTTGTGTCTGTGTCCCATCCTTCCTAATGAAGAAGATTACTGTTTCTTCTGGGAACCTGTTTACTTATTTGACAGTTCTGCTCCACCACATTTCAAAGATAATTATGCTCCTACAAGCTTACTGAAAAATAAATGGCTTGGTGAAGAAGGGAGGACCTTTGTGGAGGGTTCAGAAGTGCTTAGAGAGAGTTCATCTCGAACTGGCAGGAAAGCAGACTTTGGTAATTCCAGGGTTTATGAAAGCACTTTTCTCTCTCATGGGCATCTCCATTTATTTCACCTGTTTTTTTTTCTAGTTCTTTTTTTTTTTTTTTTTTTTCCTCTTAGAGGAGCTGTTGAAAAAATGCTCATTACTTTCACCATGAGTCTGTCAAAACAAATGTAATTTAAACACACAGGCTATTTGTAACAGTCCCTTTCTGTGCACTGTGTAGCTGTTGATTCACCACTTTGCTGTTGGGGATGGATCTGGTGGTTAGACAGTTTTGTCGCCTTGCCTGTGGCCTGAAGCTAAGCTTGTGCCCCTGTTGAGTGCTCTTGTAATCTGAGGGGCTTAATAGTCTGAGAGTTTGCCATATTTCACTGAACTAAGAACACGTATTTCAGTGTAATAGTCCAGTCTTTGACACTGAGTGATCCACCACCCCCTTCTTGAAGACCTCACATAAACTATAAATTATCCTATCTCATAAAATACAAATATCTGATCTGTACTTGTGATTTATAGCAGAAGATGATAGAGAGCTTTAGGAAGCAGGTCTGTTGCTAGGGCTTTGACCTCTCCATCTCATGGAAAAAGACATCTGCAGGGAACAAAACCAGTCTGTTCTTCTATGGAGCATCCATCCAGGAAGGCCACCAAATCTGTTCTTTAAACCTTCAGCCTTGAGGGGTTTTTGGATCATTCCCTATTGAAGTTTAGCTGATTTCTGATTATTTTTTTTGGTAACAGTATTTGTTACTTTGATACATGCATATTGTGATAAACAAGCAAATAAACAAACAAAACCCAAACTCTGAAATAGGATGAAGTTTCTATGGTACCGTTACAGATTAGGATTAATAGGATTATCACAATAGGAATTTAACCAATTGGTTGAATGTATACTGAAAAGCCTCCATGCAAAATTCATTTCTTTCAATCAGATTCATAGTGCTGGTGTCACAATTGTGCTGATTGCACAATCCAACCTCATCTGAATTTACGTGTTATATTATCATAATCATAATATTATGATTAGATTTTACTTTGTGTTATGAACAACTTCTTTATTGAAAGGACCAAATGATCTTGATGTTTAGAAGCTGTTATACTAAAGGTAACAGGGTAAATTTATATTATGTCACACAGTTCTAAATTCTGTTTTTTGATTGCTATATTCAGACTGTAGATGGTATTTTGCAATAACGACATCTGGTTTTAGGTGGATGAAAGATCTTGGCCACGTAGGTAGCTTTTCAAAGTCAGTTGTTGCCACTGGAAGAGTTGCCATAGATCCTGTTTGGTTTTACACTAACCCCCAGAGCTCAGTTTTGACCTTGGCAGCTCGTTGCTGTGGTGCTTCTGTAGGCAGGGTTTTAGAACTGAACCTGTGTAACTTGATCTTAAGGTGTTCAGCACTTCTACAAGGGACTAAATGCAGGCAGGCTGTTCAGGTTTTGTGAAACAGGACTTCAATTTGGCATCAGTTGCCTTTATTACTTATGTCTGATACATGGTTTCCCTGAGGGAGGAAAAAAATAAGAGTTACAGGTTAATCAGTGATTGCCTAATTGTTAAATGGAACTACCACGACAGCAGTTGTTATAGATAGGGGCAAAGTGGTTTTTACTGTAACTTGAAGTATCCTGTAATTTCTCTTAATTCTTATTAGTACCATTCATAGAGTGTATATATGTCTTGGTTTTATTGTGCTGGTATTCATGGAGCATCCGAAAGAGATGTCAGAAAGGCTTGATAGCCTTTTAGCAGGTGCAAAATCAAGTTAGGCAACTTCATTTATATAGCTACCTTTTTTTTTGCAGCATTTAACATTGCATCTTCCCAAACACTTGGAGCCTTTCTGCCCAGGTTTGGTAGTGTCAGAAGCAGACACAGAGTAGGTTTATATTTAGAATTAAAAGTGGCAGCTATTCAGATTTTTAGCACATATTTATGACATAAATGAAGTGCCTTGAATTAAAATGTTAGAAAGTATTGGTAGGAAGGATAATCAATAAATAGGCCTGCCTAACTACTTGGGGGGGAAAAATGACTAATAATTAGGACTTTGAAAAAATAAAGTAAGGAACTTAATTTAAAAACCAGTTAATAAACTGTACTTGCCTTTTTGTGTGTAGTGATGTTTAATTTTTTGAGGATAAGATCAGAGTCCTTTAAGAGTGAGTAGCACCTCACCCTTGGCTGACCACACTCTTCCAAGGCTGCCCTATTTAGGAGGCAGCACATAGTTATGCTACATAGTCATGGTCTACTGTTTCCTCCCTTGGACTGGCTTCAAAACAAGGTCCCACCCTCTCCCTGTCTATAGCTGCTAATTTGCTCAGTTCTCCATGATCCCTACTTGAGCACGTGCTGAAAATTTACCTACAACCCCCCTACTCTCCCTTCTTTATAACTGCTTGTGATACTGGGAACTAAGTCGTGATAAGAATATTGGAATTCAATCATTTATATACATTAGTGTTCTTGTATATAAGTATGAATGGTGACTATAATGTGATAAATAGCAAACACGTTTATATTAGTTACATTTGGGAAATGAATTTTTGCAGTTCTGTAAATCAAAGATGTCAGTTCATACACATAAACGCTCTAACTTCAAACATGCATCTAAATACTAAGTGAAGGTTTAGAGTTTTGAAGTCATATCATTTGGGTTCATTATGCTTGTTTCCTAATTAGTTTTACCTTTGAAATTTTTGCAATGTTAAGTTTTTGCTGACAGAGTTGCTAACTGACAGGTATTTCAGCCATGAGACAGAGTGAGAAAATGTGATTTGAAAATTTTTCATTTTGGTTCCCTGTCTGGAGAAAAATATTGTCCTTTTAGATCATATTGCTCCAAAAATAGACATTTCTGAATGAAGATAAAATGTGGGCTTTTCTGCCATGCCCAAATGTGAATGGCGTACCTGTGAATTACTCTAATTAGGCAATCACTTTTTTGGAGCCATGTTTTAAGGTTATCCTGGTAGGTTTACTTTCGATGTGAAGAATGAAAATAAAATAGAATTTATGGCAAACTGTATTTTGGTTTGTATCACTTTTAGGTGTGTTTCAGCTAATTCTGAAGCAACTAGCTATAGTACTGCATAAAGTAGGCCAAATATGACTCTACTCTTGCTCCATCTCTACTTAGGAAGAGTCTCAGTTGTAGCAAAAATCAAGCCTGAATAAAAGATGCCTTCTGCTGCGTTTTCCTTCTAAAGATGAGAATGCTACACGATTCATGTTTTAAACCAACGAGATTAGCTATAGATGCACTTGCTAAGGCGCTCAGGCAGAATAATCTATTGCTTCTACTTTCTAACTACAGCTGACAATTTTTCTTCAGTCTTATAATTTGAATTGATTTCAGATTGATAAAAATGTTTCAACTTTTCAAGATACTCAGATTTTCAGTTACACGTGTGTAGGGGAAATGTATCTCTAAATTATTTGAAATACATGAAGCTTATATTTGGGTTAGATTAATTTTCAGTAAAGATTAAAACAATGTAATCAAAAGCTGTTCTGCTTTAACGCACTTGTGGTGGACAAGTCCAAAACCAGTGTGCAGTTACAGTCTAAAAGTCTTTAACCATATGTTCACGTTAAAGAACAGAATAATGTGCTGATCTTGTGTGTAAATATGTATACATATGTAATATTTATAATAGATTATTTGGAGAGCCTTCAAATTGTATTTCAATATCAAATCCAAATTTGAATGAAAATTTTACTTTTTGGCAGAGAAACTTTATGCCAGACTGCAGAAGAGAACCAGCCTGACAATCATTGTAACTCTAACACATATAGTAATTGACCCACAAAAAATTATTGGGGGGGTGGGTTGGGGGCACATGGACACGACCCTGAAAAAGTATGTGTACTAAGTTTTTTCCATCTTGATTTAATCAGATGTAGTTAGTAGAACACATCCCAATAATAATTTCATAGTTAACTGTAATGAAACAGCTGCAATTGTACCAATAATATTTTACTAAATTATTCTTAAATCCAGATGATAGTTTCTGAGTTAGAGAGGGGTTTTTTAAGAATCCAAGTGATGATGTACTGGCCTCCCTTCTAGGTTATTTATTCTTGTGGGTTATTTCTTTAGTTTAACACATTATTCCTAACTTCTACTCTAGAATTTGTCTAACTTTTGTTTTCACTCTTTCAATTTCTTAACATATGAAAAGGGGTGTTATTCTTTTGTGTGTGGTTTTTTTTAAGTGAGTTCTTACTGAATATCATCTTCCAGAACAAATTAGATTTTGAGAATAGAAGATTAATCCACACTGTAGTTGTACTGTTTTGTTCTCTTCTTTCCAAAGAAGAAAACTTGTCACTATTAGTGTTGGACATGTGAAGCAGTAAAAGATTTGCCATTAGAAACTGTTTGCAAAATGTGTTTATTTTGTACCTTGGTGCTGATAAATGGAATAGATTTTGTTTGCAGTATCGCTATGACATTGAAAGGTGTTATATAACTGCCATAATTTTGGTTAGCAGGAACTCAATATTACGTAAATATCAGAATAACCCAGCTGACTGCAGCAGGAGGTTATAGCACAATCAGATTGATTTTCCATAATGAATTTTAATAATGATTAGTTAATATTAACTACTTCTTTCTGCTGTGTGATAACAAGAGCTCCTGTTAAGTTGGGGATAATGTGACAGAGCTTTTAGTGTTGCATGACATCTTGTACAGGCATGGAAAAAGTCTGTCCTGTCAGAGTATTGTCAGTTCAAGAAGCTGTGGTGGGTTTTTTCTTGCTCTGCTTGCTCCTGCATTGGTACCAATGTCTCAAAACATTTTGAGCAAGCATCTAGATAAGTCACAAAACTAGAATTGCTTCAGAGGTCACAATGACTTTGCATAATGAGTCCATTAGATGTGGTAATCAATATCAAGCTCTTGGATCTTATGAATATTGATGAAGCAATTGTAGCAAGGAGGTAGATGGGAAATTGAGATGTCTTTTGATATAATCAGAGAAACAGTTAATGGCTTAGGTATAATATGGGTCCAATGACCACCTTACAACATTTTGGAACAGTCCAAGTTATCATTAATAATGGAAAAGCCATTATGGCATTTGCAGGGAGGGCGGGAATTGTACAAGGCTTGCGTTGCATTCTGCCTGCACAATGCTTCTAAAGACACTGGTGTCACTGCATCGTTTGAAATATTGTAAAACCAGTGGATCGCAAGGTAAGGGATTATGTCACCTTTTCATTAGAAAGTAATATCAAATGTTGAACAAGAAAATGAGAAGCTAGGTAATAGGTCACTTCTCACCTACTGCAGCAACACTCTGAACCTGAGAAAGCTGGGAAAGCTGTCTGGCATCCTGCATACTCAGTGATTTTAACTGCTGATCTCTGAATTGTTTTTCTCGTAATTTTTGTCCTTATGATTCCCTCTTTTCTGTAGAGGAGAAAGAATCGTGAAGCCTTTGTGAGGAGTCATGAGCGTTAAGCTGATTTGTGCATGTGCATGCAGTTGTGTGCCTCTTCAGGCCTGTGTTCAATGCAATGGCTGCATCCCTCTGAGCCCTGTAAGCAGCACAGAAACTTCTGAAAAATCTCTGCTGATAGCTGAGATGTAAAAGCTGGCTGAAATACATTACACTGGTATTACAGAGTTTACAAGCGCAAGCGCTTGTAGTTGCATTATGTAATCATCTAATCTCAGGCTTGGCTATCAGTCTGCAGAATGGGGTAAACAAAAATTTCTTACCTTGCAGAGGTTGACCTGAACATATGTCAATAAATAACTGGCAAACATATGGAGACTGGTCAGTTCAGGCCTCATCCTGAATCTGGGACAAATCAATAAGACAAAAGAGGGCAAGGGGAAAGATGCAGAAAATGTAAAGAGAAAAAGTTGCTGATTCATAAAGTAAGAGAAGAATCTCTGACAGAAGCATGGAATTTTAAGTGTGAATTCAGTAGAAAAGCTCTGGCCTGTGAAAAGAGGGTGTAAAATCTTCATTTCATGCTATTTTGCCCGTGTAAGAAACAAATGTGGTGTTGAAGCCACAGCCTTTCTCATTCGGCAGTGGAAATGAATGGCTCTAAATTGAAAGTCTAGGTCAAGGTTACTGTGCCAAGGGTTTGTAAGAAACTTGGTTCTACTAGCAACGACCAGCTCACTCAAGTCATAGTACAAAATCCTGAGTCTGCTATTCTTATTCCAGCATTTACTTAAGAAAACCAGTATGCAGAGCAATTAGGGGTTTTTTACGTAAAAGCTGAGAGGGGACTTCAGGATTGCGTCTTTTACTTAGTAAGATCACACAGCTTCCAGATACAGTGGAAATGTATGTGATTAACACACACAGCATGCGCATAAAGGAGAAAAAGAGTGACAAAAAATTTACACTGACAGAGGATATTTAAAAAAATAGATTTCTAGATAGTAATAAGTATATGTAGCTGCAATTGTTTTCCAGTGACTAAAATAAATACCTAAAAATAAATGTTGTCCATAAATAAGTATTTGGTTTAATGCCAGATTTCTCTGCTGTTTATGGAAAAGCAGAGGAAAAAAACCCAGTTGCTATGACTAGTTTTCCAGTATATGACCTGCTTTAACCCTTACTCTAGCACTGCTGTAATGAGACCAGCGTGGCTGAAAATTGTCGGCCACAAGTCCCACGCCAGCAGAGAACTGCGCTAGGGACATTCAGAGGAAACTAGGCATATCAGTTTTGAGATACGAGTTTGAAATTACAAAGCAATAATGTTACATAACTTTTTTTTTGTTAAATATCATCTCTAGAATGTGTGACTTTGACTAGATTTGGTTAAGTCTTTAGTAAATACTCTTTCATTTTGTATTTATTTTAGAGATATTAGAAATTATTATTATTATTACTGTAGTATTATGGCTCTTTTCTATTCTAGAAGAATTTTGAAGGGCCCTTGTGCTTCTTCCAAATACTGCTGAGATGCTACAAATGTCACCAAATATGCAAGCTTACAGCATGGGTAATTTCTTCCATCTTGTAGTGTCCTCCTCCTGAAGCTGGTGTCGAACTGGACACTGACAATCTCTGACGCTTGGCATAGAATTATGGTCTGATAGTGGTTTGGCATTATTACCTGCTGTTTCACTACCTGTCTTCCTGGGAATATTTTTTTGTTTCCGCTTGGTGTCAAACAGAAATCCCTACATCAAATTTCAGTACCACTTATGACAGTTTTATTAGTGATGCCAAAGCTTGAAGGCATGAGACATTTGCAGCTGTATTTACTTTTTATAAATACTATATACCTTTTTCTGTCTGGAATTGCTCTGCTTCTCTGTAATACCTGGTAACACCATTAGGATATTTTTCTGTCTGGTGTTGCCTTTATAATTTTGATTTATAATCATATATGTATAGTTTGAGGCTAGACCTTGTAAATTCATTCATGACTTGAACTTTCCTGTTTTGATTGCCAGGATTATGGGGATATAAACATACAGATGCTAGAGTATTTTTCAACCATTTTTTTAGCACGTTCTGCAGACGATGGACCACTAAATTAACTTCACTGCACTGTGTCACACTTAGTATCCTGTAGTTCTTACATGCAAGTATATTTTCAGCTTTTTAATAACTGGGTAGAAATTGCTTCTATGTCTTGCAGGTAGTTTAATAAAATATGTATTTTATTTTGCTACATTTCTAAGAATTCCTGAATCTAAATTTTAGAAAATGGTTTCTCCAACTTACACACTGCTTCCATTGTGCCTTTGTTTTGATAAAGTACTTCTTCATACAAAGCTGGGAATGCAAACTGAGTTAAAAATGCCTTTCTGAGCAGGTCATTCTGCCTTCTCACAATCTTACTATGGTTTAATTAACAATCATTTTAAATTCTACAGGATCCATTTTAATGTTGAATTGTAGCCTTTATTAGTCCCAAACAGTGAACCATAAATATATGACTCTAAAGGTATTTGTTCCTCAGCTATTTTTTCTGCTATTAGTACTAACTTGTTCCAGAATGTTACAGCTTTCCATGCTCTCCAACAAGCCACCTGGTCACTGTTGGGCAAATAACTTCCATGTTTGCATCTCTGATGACTGTGCCTATGTGTTAAATAGAAGTGAGAGAGAGGAAAGTAGTAAAGTTGCTGCTGTAGGCTCAACCCTCTTAGTCCCAGTTGTTGTTTGAGTTGTTTCAGCTGAAAGTGCTCCAGAGATTCCGTACCACTCCTCCTGCAGGACCCTACCTGGAGTTCAGGGAGTGCAGCTTTGTCATGCAGTCTTTGAAAAATGCCATCTTTCCTATCACCTGTTGTGAATGGTTTAGTTTATCTTGGTTTATGACATTCAGGTCTTTCACGTGGATTTCCATCTTTACAGTCACCAAACAGCTCCCTTTGGTTCATGAACTGGAATACAATTAATCGTACCTACTTTAATGCCATTTCAGAGCATGCATGTGTGATTTCACTGCTTTACTCAGACTTGTACTGGTTTTGGCTTTTTCTTTTGTTTTTTACCTTATTCCATGGAAAGGCAAGGTTCCTTCTGCAGATGGGAGTACTGGTTCTCAAAAGATAAATTTTAGACCCTTGGTGGCACCTCTATGAGGTTTTTCTTTGCGCTATTGAGGTGTCTTGGTTGTGTTGTGATAGGGGTTTTTTGTTTGTTTTTTTCCCAGACTTGTTTTAGAAGTAATTTTTAGTCATTCCCTACAGAGACAGTGTACCAGGTGACATAGTCAGTAATTAGGCTTTTCATTTCACTGACATAGCTACAGATTGCACGCATTTAGCTTCTGACCCATTTTGTTTAGTGCTATGTGTATGAACACTAGCATTAAAGTAGCCTTCAAAATCTGGGGATTTTTATCTTTTCTCAAACAGTCTTTGCAGCTACCAAGTATGTTAAGATCATATTAATGGTCTGTTATTTTCTATCTTTCAATTATGCTTTTTAAATTTTTAAGGCAAAATTTATAATCCCAATTTTTTGGTAATCTCAACATTTTTTTTACCTGAATGGAAAATATATGGGAGCCCTCTGGTGGCTGCTCCCACATCTGCAGGTGTCCCTGTAAATAACAGTATAAAAGATGAAGTTGGCTACCAATCTGCTGCCAAAGTGAGAAAAACTCAAAACGCATGCTTATTCTCACATGCAGTCAGTTTAAATCCTATTGGTCGCACTTCTGGTAATAATTTCCATTACCTCTTGAATTACTACCAGTTTTCTAAAACAAATGCAACTTAAAAAATCCTGAAACCCTTCCACCCATATGCATCACTGGTTTGCAACATTATTTCCATGAATCACTGGTTTGCATGTGCATATGGCAAGGTCTTGTGGAAGAGGTACCCATTCATGTGAATTATGAACCCCTTCCACCTGAGGTCATTCCAGCCTATTAGGGGGACATAACCATGACCACAGCCCAGGCCCTGGCCTTTGCTGGTAGAGAGCAGTACATAATAAAACCCTCCATAGTTTCATTTATTATTTTGTTTTCCTATAAGGCCCCAGCCCATGCTCTGAGGGCTCTTCTGTTTGAGGATTTCAGAAAAATCAAGGCAAAGAAAGAACACTTGTATGTAACATAAAAATAAAGGGATTCAGCTTGATTATTGTTTCAGATGCTTGGAAAGGCTAACAGTTTTGAGAAATATGAAAGTTATTTAAGATATAGAAAGGACTATTATGCTCTCTTTCTCCCTTGGGTACTCCTGGATTCAAAATGTACATGCATGGTTTCACTAGCTGGAAGAAAAGAAATCAAATGCCTCTGGAACTGATTATATAAAAGCAAAAGAGCTCTTCTTGTCTTTAAATGTAAAGGGTGGTTTTGGGGAGAAAATGAACTTAAGTTTTCTGACAAAGGTTTAAGAGAAATTAAATTCTTTCTTCTTTATCCTCTTTTTTCAGTCCACTTCAGTGGCAAATAGAAGGGGGAAAAAACAGGAAAGAGACAAAATGGCAATATAAACATTGAATGAAATAAACTGAAATGTCAGTCTACATTTTTTTAGATTGCAGAACAAAAATCAATCTACTTCTATACCACTTTTGAAAAAATAAGCTATCTTTTTTTTTTACCTATTTTGATTTTGTTTAGTATGGGCATTTAAATTATTTTTCAACACACAGTTTTATTTTTATTGTGTTTTAAATAATGAAATTTTGTTCATGTTTAAAATAGAAATCTTTTTGCCTTCCTATGCAGTATCTTAAAACCTCAAGATTTCCCCCCATAGATTCCCTCTATAGATGGTGACCTATGTCACTACAGCAATGTGTATGGCCTGTCTGAAATCATTCTGGATCAGATGGTTAAATCGTCTTCTGTTCAAGTCCTGGTGCCCTCTCTTATCTACAACATTGTTCAACCTGATGAATCCCTGTAAATCACTTAAGAGTTCTCTACTGGCTGAAATGAAAGGGAGGAGATATTAAAATCCTGTGAAATACTCTAATGTACATATTGAAAAACAGTAAGTCTTTCACATTGACTCTTTATGAGGGTTGTATTACTCCACAGAGCCAAAGCCTCAGGGTGCCCTGGCTTCTACTCTTTCTTAATGTGTAAAAAAAAGCACTTTTTCTGAAATAAGAGCATCTGCTGTGGGAGCTGTTGTGGAACAGCTGTTCCAGCTTGCTTCTCCATGTAGACAAGCGCTTGCATTGTACTTGCCATCCTTTTTGGACCACTACAAAGCTCTCTTTCTTATAAAGTTGGCAACTAAACATTTGGAAAAATTTAGACTAATTTTGCCAATTCAAAATATTTCTGATGACTGTACTATTCATAACAGTAGCATAAGGGGATGAGACTTCTTCTTTTTAGTGCTATAGTAAGGTAGAGCACCTCACAAAATCTAGGAATTTGATTGTATACCAATACAATAGAAATAGCCTATTCTGCTCCTCCTTAGTGTTTGATGCTGCTGTCCCAGCTGCAGCTACTTAAAACAGTAGAGTATTTAGACAAAAAAGATATTTGCAGTTGAATAATATGACTGTTATTCAAATTGAAAATGCAATGAGCAGACAAATCCAATCATACCGCTTATGACTTAAGCATGGTGGCTGGCAGTGTTATTACATTAGTCTAATAGAGCTGACTGCTGAAAAATGTCATGAATTTCTGGGAATGTAAAATGTGGACTTCCTATGCATGATTTAAATTGGCATAGTAATGATACATAATTCCACACAAAAAAATCCCAAATGTTTCTTCTTATCATTTAAATTATACTTGATTGTACTGCTGGAGATTAGTTTCTTCTCTCCTCTCCTCCTTCCCACTCCTCCTGAGTGTGCTGTGGTGGCAAGTAATGTGTTGGGAAAGACTAAAAAGCAAGGAGCACGGGTCATAAGATGACTGGAAAGCCTCATGGTAAAACTAGAAACGTGAAGTGAAATTCAGTTCTGTGGTTAGCAATAATAGAAGTTATAGCAAAATTCCAGAAACTGAAGGGGGGGGGGGGGGGGGCAGGGGGAAGTAGGTGCTGGAAAATTAGCCTAACTGGGGTTGGTTATGTTTTGTCTTTTGATTTACACAGAAGTAATGTGGGAGGCATTTTTCCTTAAAATGGTCAGGAATTTGAGGTTCTTGAGTGAAAAATAGTATTATGCAAGAAGTTTGCAGAAATATAGTCTTTATTTGTATAGTAATAGAGTTTTCAGACATCAAATATGCAGAATACTTGAATGAATAGATAGAGCACAATTCATACTGATATTTGTAGCATAGTTTTTTGAGGCCTTTCAAATAGCTGCAAAAAAAACATTCCAAACATGAAAAGAGATTCAGAAGTGTTGAAATTATTTCCTGAGTTTACAAGGGTGCCTGAAACAATAGCTATGAGGTGTGAATTGCTTCCTTCATTTCAGTTAAATGTAATTTGAATTAACTTATGTGTACGGTCCTACTTTGGTAAATCATAGTTTAGGTAACTAGGATTTAGGAAAGATGATTTATGGACCATATCTGCTTAGTCACATTTGCAAATCCACAGGACTTAGATTTCCTCCTTTAAATTTCTATGTGACCTTGAATTCCTAAAACTTCATAATCCAGTTTTACTAGTAAGTGAAAGTTTGTTTCGGGGGGGGGTTGGCTTTTCTTTAGCTTTAGGAAGTCCTTACGTATTTTAAGCATGATGAATATTTTTACTAATCTTTCTAATGAAGATGAAATGATTGGAGAAAGATCTTCCCCTACCTTTTCCTTAGTCCTCTGGCATGTTATCTGGGCAGGGAAAGAAGCAAAACAGCCTGCTGGTATTTGACAGCCAGAGTGGGGCTGTTGGCATGGATTAGCACACCAGGCTTTCACCCACATGAGGTGGTTGTCTGGTACTCCAAGACCAGCTCCATTGCAGTGCATAATGAGCAAATATGAAATTATGTTAAGAAAGGGATGGATCAGCAATGCTAGAATTATTAAACAACTATGTTCATATTATGGTTTTCTTTCTGTTGATATTTTTATTACTTTAACTGGATGTTGCACGTGCAGAATAGTCCTGAAACAAGGATAACAAAGTCTTTGATGGAATTCTATACATTGGGAGATTATTACTAGTTATCATAGTAAAATAATGATTGAAGAGCATAGTAGGGGCATATGTAATGGCTGTTAGGGAACATATTTCTGTAAACATTTCCTGAGAAAAGTTTGAGAGGGCTCCAGTAAAACCAAGAAGCAACCACTTTTAAAACTAGTCACGAGAAATCGTAGCCAACATATCTGATACTTAGGAGAATATTTGGTCACAGGGAAAATATTGTCACATCCATAAATTGCATACAAATCCACAGATTTTAATGTATAAAATGTGTTGGAAGTTACTTCCAAGTTAAGTATACTGCATCCGTAACCTGCTGCAGGAGTTTTTGCCTGAACTTTGCAGACTGGATGAGTGTGTCTGTTACAGGAGCAGTTTCACCTGCAATGCCTTGTATTTCCTGGAAAACGTTATCCAAAGTCGAATGAAATAATAAGAAGGCACCTATTGCTTCCAAAAGGCATCAAATTAGGCTCTTGACATACAGTGTGGTTTTCAGAAGATGATTTTCAGATGTGTTGGAGTGCCAAGTGCTCTGGCTTTCAGGAGCGCTTAATAATCTCAGCCATTTTTGAAAGTCCAAGCCTGAGGGCTTGGAGGAGGAGTAATACAGAATGCATATGAGGCTCTCCCTCTTACTATGTTCACTAGTATGTAATGCACCAGGAAAACAAAAAGTAGATAGAAAAAGGATCAGGGAGCTTCCTTCTTCCATGCCTGTAAGAATTACTGTGTTCCTGCTGATTAGAAGTCCTCTAGGCACTGGATCTCCTCTCTGGAAGGTATCATTAAAGCTATGATGGTTCTGAAGAGCTGTTAATTTCTGTTGTTCAGTTGCAAATACATTTTGAGGAGACAGTCAAGGAAAGAGTGAATTATTTATCTTAAACAATACTGCCTGCATTAAATTACATGTTCAGCATTTACATTCATAGCTAATAGATCTTTTCAAATCTGTTTTACTACAGGCAACTTTTGGAGAAAACTGCTTCTGTGCCCTGTTATTTGATTATTTATCATATTTAAATAAGTACTGCAAGGAATTAGAGTTGATTTGAGATTCACTTGAACCCATGATCAAAATTTTTTGTGAAGATGAATGAGGTTCTTTATTGTTTGTTTCAATTCTCAAAAATCAGTCTAACTGGTTTTTGTACAGTTGCTCTGGAGCAAAAATTAAAAATATCTTATTTTTGACTTTATGGGTTTTTAATTCCAGATTCATTAAATTATAGGAAACTATATCTATGCATACCAACTTGCATGCATGTATTTTAGGTTAAATTCTCCAAAAGCACGTTTTTTGCCTTTGTTGTAACCTCACCAAACCAGTGTCAATTTGTGCACTGCTATTAAGGAACCCATAAGGGAGCAGACTTAGCTTCAGAATCACTGAAAGGTATGAATTTATTTCTTTTTGCTCTCTCAGGTATAGAGTAATAAAACTCTTCTGAGAATCAAACAACTCTCTACTGGACCAGAAAAGCTGTTTGTTTAAACAAAGGTCCTATATTCTTTACATTCTACAAATTGGAGAAAACAGCTTAAAAAAAAGGTACATTAAAATTAAACCATGCTTTTTCAGACAGTGAGGTTATGCTAGCCTTATTCTTGCTCTTCCTGCTGGTAAAATTTATGGAGTTGCAACTTACTTCATCAACATTCTCACTGGATTTGAATTTTTTTTTAACTATTGGTATTTGGATTGCTGTTAAAAGTCTTAATACATAATTCATTGCCAGTTAATGCTCTCCAGCATAGAGCTTTAATTTCTTGCCATAAAATTTATTATCTAGCAGTACCTTTTTCTATTGGCATTTTATATTTTCTGGTTTGCTGATGTGTAGCTTTCAAGATGAATGCGGTATGAATATTACCTATTGTATAGCTTCCTTGCTAGACTTTATCATCTTTAGTGTAGCAGCACAGGAAACTACTACAAAGATGATTCTTAGCAAATGACATTAATATTGATGGCACATGATTAAGTCCAAAAATGGATAAAGCGGTAGCAGCACTGGGTGTCTTTACTGCACTTATGAAAAGGCAGGTTAGGTTTAAGTATTAATGCTTTCTATATTCAATAAAACATCCATCAATTTCTGGGTCTTACCAAAGAAGAGAGGTAGAAAAAGTCAGTGCCACTCATAGTACAATAGGCAGTTTATTAATAAAGTTTATTTATCTTTTCAGTGTAATTATGGATGCCTCAGGCAAGTGGAAATTGTGGAATCTTTTCTGAGATGAAGGTTATTAGAACAAAAAGTCAAGTTATTAACATCTAGATTTGGTTTTAGTTGCACGGTGTAAGAGTACCGATGGTAATTGGGGGGGGGGGAGGGGGGGGAGACCTTAAAGAAAAACTTCACATGCTTTGGCCTTTTCATTCTTTTATTCTTACCTTGTGTTTTGGGGCATTTTTTTTATTAGTTTAGGTACTGCTTTTTCTCAAAGGCTCCAAAGGACTAAAGTGACCATAATTAAGTAGTAACACTGTTTCTTTTTACCTTTGAAAACTCAATACAAAAATCAAAACTTCAGCTTAATTATCTGTAATTGTTTTAAGATCTTGAAAACTTACCAAGCTATTTGCAACTTTTTGTTCAAGAAACAAGAGGCCTATTTTTCAAAATCCTGCAGGAGGAATAGTAACAGTGCTGTTATTTACAGATCTTGATTTTACTGCTGCCAGCATTTTATCCAAAGATATGCCTGCTGTTCATATCTGTTACAGTGATCTGTAGATTAGAAGGTATTGGAAATCATTATGA
The DNA here is from genome assembly GCF_947461875.1 of Haliaeetus albicilla. Taxonomy (NCBI): domain Eukaryota; kingdom Metazoa; phylum Chordata; class Aves; order Accipitriformes; family Accipitridae; genus Haliaeetus; species Haliaeetus albicilla. The sequence continues at coordinate 17,559,542 of NC_091495.1, forward strand.
AGTTGTTACTTCTGGACTTGAAACTTAAAGCAGTAAGAGAAGTGAGGCCAGGGGAAAGGGGATATGTTGGGTTTTTTGGTGTGGTTTTTTTTTTTTTTATAATAATCCATTGTTTTTTCTTTCTCTCTGAAGAGGCCTCTGGGCCTTTTATCTAATCAGTTGGAGAGGGTTATCTATTTTACAAGGAGTAGAAACATTTTGAAGTGGAAGTTTTTATTATTGAAGAATCAATGAGGCAATCATGCATATACTCTCTACTGAGTAACAGCTACTCTTTCTCCTGTCTTATTCACTAGACTGAAGGAATAATTTGTTGTATAATTAATAAGATATCAAAAGTAGTATCACTTAAGTGCTTTTTGTCTGTATGTTGTCCTTACAGACTTTTGATCTTTTTTGTTTTGAAGTTGTTTTCTTCACCATTAACTACTGTGATGGTTTAAAGGAGATATAAAATGTTCCTCAGATGTAATGGATTAGGAACTGAGTATTTTATCAGTTTTTTCTACTGCAATGTTATCTGCTGCATCTGGATGAGTGCTGTATGCATGCTCTTGACCTAAAGGAAACATGAAGTTCTTAATACTCTTTCATCTTGGAGTATTGATGAACTGTTAATTTAAGTTCATATTTTCCTCTATAGCAATTTGTGTCTACAACCTCTTACATGGACTCTAGTGAAACTATGGTGACCGGGTCTTGTAAATGGGGTAGGAGTTCTCTGCATCACTCCTGTTTCTACCCAGCTTGACTGGTCCATGTGCCAAATTGACAGGAGTGTACCAGTGGCAACGACCTACTCTGTTCTTGTGCAGGAAGCTGTTTTGAACACAGGTAGTCTTAGTTTTCTGATGTCCTGCTGATGAATATTTCTCCTTCTATGTCTGTTTTGTCAGCCAGAGGATACCATACTGTTCTTGTTTTCAAAAGGCTGAAATTTGCATTTGGGTTATTGAAGTTAGAAGCTAGCCCTGCTCCATATTTAGTCCTTGAAAGATGAATTTTTTAGAAAATGTCCATAATCCCCCATGTCGTGGTTTAACCCCAGCCAGCAACTAAGCACCACGCAGCCGCTCACTCACTCCCCCCCCATCCAGTGGGATGGGGGAGAAAATCAGGAAAAGAAGTAAAACTCCTGGGTTGAGATAAGAACGGTTTAATAGAACAGAAAAGAAGAAACTAATAATGATAATGATAACACTAATAAAATGCCAACAGTAGTAATAAAAGGATTGAAATGTACAAATGATGCGCAGGGCAATTGCTCACCACCCGCCGACCGACACCCAGCCAGTCCCCAAGCGACGATTCCCTGCCCCCCAATTCCCAGTTCCTAAACTAGATGGGACGTCACATGGTATGGAATACGCTGTTGGCCAGTTTGGGTCAGGTGCCCTGGCTGGGCATGAGAAGCTGAAAAATCCTTGACTCTAGTCTAAACACTACTGAGCAACAACTGAAAACATCAGTGTTATCAACATTCTTCACATACTGAACTCAAAACACAGCACTGTACCAGCTACTAGGAAGACAGTTAACTCTATCCCAGCTGAAACCAGGACACTCCACTTGCATCCAGAAATGGGTGGCTGGCAATATTTCCTAATAATATCAGAAGTGATTCAAATTTGAATGCAAGAAGTCCTCTGTCTTCCACATGCACTGACTAGATGTCCTGGGCTCATCATGGAGTGAGTTACCCCTGACGATGGCTTTCAGCCTAAAAGAAAACCACTTTTGTTGTGCTCTGCATTTGCGTACCTACATGCAAGATGTTCTACTGAAACCTTGTCAGTATGGGTTAACTGCTAAAAGGCATTTTAGTGTGAATGCATGCTATATACTTCTACTTTATATTGTGATTGCTGTTCCGATGAGGACTAGGGAAAAAATACATCTCTCTGGTCATCACAACAGGCTTAGAGCAGGGACTGTTTCTGTATATTTGTTCTTGCAAATTATCATATCCTTCGTTGAAGGAAGCGTGTTTCAATTTATATGCTCACAACGACTTTTTGTAGGGCAGGCCTCTATTTTTTGTGAACATTACTAGGACAGTAGAATTATTTTGAATTAGAGCAAATACTTGATGAATGAGTCCTTTTAAAGTTCAGGAACAACACACAATAAGGTGATGGAAACTTTACAATTTTCTTGCAAGAACTAAATTCTATTGTAATGTAGCAGATTTTTAAGATGTAAAGTACATATTTGAAATCTAGTTTGTGTTCCTAAACTGATGGATTGTTATGCTTTGAAGAACCGTTTTTCAGTAGGGTGTAGATGAAGACTTGCTATGACAATTCAGTCTCCAACAAAGAAAGATGTCTGGTATATGTTGTAATAAGGCATCCGTTTTGTGCAGCTCTACGTCATCTGGTTTGAAGTGGGAATAACATTGTGACAGAAGCATGAACCATCTGCCTTTTTGCCTTCTTGTTCATTCAAATTGGAGAAGAAAGGTGCTGAAAGACAGTAATGGTTTATCTCTATAGTAATGAGGATGATCCATCTGCTTTGATACGTAACCTGATCAGCAGAGGAGATTGTGCCTGGCACAGAAAAGGACTTGCACAATACAAACCAAAACGTGGCTACTGTGGCTAATTTTAGACTTTGTGGCCTTGACAATGTCCTTTATTTCAGTTATTTTTGTTTATATATTTATTTATTCATGCTTTTGTTAGGTCCTCAGGCCATGTGAGTTATGGCAGAATGCCTGGATTTCAGTCCTTGAATTTGGCTAGTTATGTGTCCCCTGCAGACAAATACTCCGAGTGCTGATCTCTCCCCAGGATATGCATTTACTCATCTACTGCATTGTGACTATTTATTATGGCTATGTAAAAGAAAATTGTGAATGACAAATCTTTTGGAAAGAGTTTGCCCAGAAAAATCTTACTATCTAGCTTAAGCTTCAGGTAGTTTTTTCTATAGGTAACCAGCTTACATCCTTCAAATTTTGAAAATTTGGTGTCTAGGTGTCTGAAACAAGCAGTCTGTTCGGCTAAGATAGTCACGTTTTGAATTTTTCCTTTTTTGCCATCCTCACATACTATTGGTCTGTAGACAGGTATTGTAATGCAGCATGTTGCTTGCTGTATGAGAAGTTATATGCGCTTTGTACCAGGAGCAAATCAGCAGTTCTGAAGAATGATGCTTTTTATTGAGATTTACGCACCTCTGTCATTCTTTTCTCCACTCCTCTGAGTCAGAGGAGTGCTGTACAGCTGCTTGCCTTTGGAAGTTGAAGGATGGGGGAGAAGAGAAAGTAGCAGCATGATCTAGGGTCGTTACTGTCTTAAGAGTTTGTAATAATATTTTATTAAATTCCATTAAAATTATTAGGTGTGCTTTGTCTGTCATCATTGAACAGATAGGAAAAAAAAAGGCTCTAGTGAGGAAAGAAGGCTCTTTCCCTAACTTCTAGTTCAGAACAGACTTTACACCTGGCTGTATTGTGTGTGTGGCGATGGTGTTACAGGTCACTGCAAAGTTAAAATTAGTTGAATTAGAGCAGCAACAGACCTTAGCACTGGAGTTCAGTAGGTGCTGTGTTAAGACCAAGTTCCTTTGAGAGAAGGTCAGTCATGGGCTCATTTCACTTCTTTTGTTCTACAAAATCAAAGTGGTGTCCAAAAGAAATTAATTATATATACTCTTCAGCTATAGACAATTATAAAAGTTTAAAGACTTCAATTGCGTGTATTGTCTGGAACAGAAAGGGAGAACTGTAGGAGTCCTTAAGAGTTATGAAGACATTTTTCAACTGACAAGCTATTGTCTGACAATCTACCCCATGAAGCGGTTACTCCTTTTTTCTGAAGCTTCTGCTATTTGGGCAGCTCTCGGATAAAACGCTGAGTTAAATGTGTCCATTTATATAGCCTCTGTGTCTGAGATTTTTCTTACCTAGTGGGTAAGGCTAAGGCAGTTTTTCCTTGATTTCCTCCATGAGATATTAACCTCTAGTACTGCTATTATTAGGTACCCACATTGCCAGCTTTGCAGATTTGGTTTCTTGTTCACTGTATGAGTCTCTAAGAGACACATTAACAGGCTGTAACTTAATTTTCTCAGAATCTTATTGGGATCTGATTTCATGTACTGCTATTTGTTGTTATGGAAACAGTATAATGAGTTCAGTTGTATAAGGGTGGAAATATCACATACAGTTTCTGTTCAGGGTAAAAATGACAAAATGGCATTTCTAGAAATGGTGTTCCAGAAGAAACTGCTTCAATGGGACTCATGAAGTTTTCCTTCCAGCTAATTCTTCATCATTCTACAGTTCTTAAAGTAAGTGGCAAAAGAAGCATTTTAAAAATAACAATCATAGAAGACTATATGAAAACAGCAGGAAGCTTACTCTTCTCATTTGAAGTGTAAGAAATAATCAGAAAAGCCAAGATACTATGGCAAGAAGTGTCCTCTAATACCTTTATTATATTAAAGAGTTTGAATCTAATTTATCTTTCTTTGCACGATGATTTTAACTGCCAACTACTTTAACTAAGAGAACAATGGTTTTACAGTGTCACATAATTATTGTCTCATAAAAATAAAATTATGTCTCTGTAAATTTGATATAATGGACGCTGTCATGCTTGAGGTCTTGGTTCCCTTCTGGGAGTCTATATAGAAATTCAGCAAACATGTTATAGGTGTCATTATGTGGGTAAGAGCTTGATCTATGTAGATATGATAGTTGTGGTACTTGCATTATTTTTTATTTTATTATATCTAAAATAGAGAATAAATCTTATTTCTTTCTTTCTAGATAGTTGACAGATAAACTCACTGGAAGTCCTGTGTCCATGTCATGTAATACTCAAGCAGATTCACCATTGACTTTTACTCCTTTATCATTACAGAGCTGGAGAAATGTTTGAATGTTTTGAGATCACCTTGTGCTCGGTGTAACACTAAATTTACACCAGCTGTTACTCTACTCAGGATTATTCCATAAATTGGGGAGCATTTCTAAGAAGCATGGACTTCATTGCAGCAGAATGATGAAAAGAGAAAACCAGAAAGCCAAAAAGATAATATTTGCACTACAAAGGTTATAAAGCAGAGAAATACTATCACTTCTTGAGCAGGAAAAATCTTTCTGCATTGACATCCTTAAATAACGCTTGCAAAGGTGTTAGATCAGAGAATTGCTTCACTGCTTAATTAAGGGATGTGAGATGCAGAACAGAACTTTATGTCCCTAGGGTGGGGTTAAACAAGCTGTGGTTGGAGCTTAACTTTTGCAGAATAGCTGGTAAAGTTTTTCTGTATTCCTCAGGATATTTGCTTTGTCATCATCTGCCATTTCCAATCTGTCCACTTGGCAAAGCTCCTTATCTTTTTACTGATCTGAATCATTCAACATTTTATTAACTTAAGTTTAAAAATCAAGCAAAATATTTCCAGCAATATTAGTTAAAACAAGGCAAAACTATTTATCTTCATAGTTTTCTATCAATGTTTAGTTAAAGCTTGTATTTCAAGAGAGACGTAAATAAGCATGTCAAACTGAAAGAAATTGAAATACCTGGTTAGCAACAAGCTGACACAGTGCATCAGCTGTTTGACCTTAGTGTGTTCTGGATAATGTTTGCAGCTGGTTTTGTCTGTATAGCATCAAGGAGCACACAGGTATCTGTGGTGGGGCCATTACTGCCAATAAGGTTTGTATGAAGCCAGTGTGATGATCATACCAGTGTGTGTGCTCAGTGGTTGTTTTCTTGTAGTTTAAATTAAAGTCTGTGCAGGTTTTATGATTTGCAATGCAATAAGCAAAAAGACCAGGTTAAAATATGTTCAGCTATTGAGAGAAACATTTGAAATTCTTTATTCTTTCTAGGAGTATTCTAGAAATTTAAGTGTGAGTTTATGATTAAGTAGGCTAGGTAAGTTGTTTTGGGGAAAAAAGGTGGGGGGGAAGCTTTGTCCAGCTGTTTTTCCTCAGTTTAATAAACACTATTTTGTCTACAATGCCACCTTTAACCTCCTCTACCTGTGATCTGCTTATTAATATACAAATAGAGAAAGCAATGTAGCACATAATCATAAACTAGGTTTTGCAAAAGACTATTCAAGCTTAATGAAATCGGACCCTGGCAGTCTGGCCAAATCCCAGAGTCTAAGGCAAAAATACCATGATGGAAAAAGGCTGCAAGTTTGGCTCAATTTTCATGTCTACCTGAAAATGTTAAAAGAATACCATCATGCATTATAAAATACTTTTGTAGCATCTGAGGTCCTGGTGCTGATAAAAAGCTGACTGTTGTCTCAGAGGAGATGTAGATAGCTGAAGCTAGATGGATTAAGTATGCCCTAGTACAGGGACAGGATCACTCTCTGTATGTTTCTTCCTGGAATGGAGGGAAGCGGAAAACTTATCTAAAACTATGGGAAAACCCTGTGCAGATGGTTCTGATTATTTGCTACTGCTGCTAGTAGTAAAATTTCCCTCTGTAATTTGAAAAGGTGAGAAATACAGTTTACCTGTTTTAATTATGCATCTTTTCTCAGTGTATGGTCTTAAGCTGTTTTTTCCTAGATTTGGTCAAATAGACCAGATGGTCAGAACATAAATAGCTAGAATTAAGCCCAAATATGTGTGGAGATACCCATCTCCAAAAGTCACCTGCTCTTTAAAAAACACACACACACACACCCCCCCCCCCGCCAAACCAGTTTTAAACTGGTAGCATTGTTGTTAACTTCAGCTTGTTTAATTTGCCTCCCCTCTTTCTGTATATATATAGAGAGAGAGATGTATTTAGTTGCATCAAGAACTGGCTGGGATTGTTGAACTGTTCAAGCCACAATTGGTTAAATACCTTCCTTTAAAATCACTCTTAGGTGCTGTTTGGAACATACTAGCTGCCGAACACTTCCAGATTATCTAGAGCTGCCCTTATCCAATCTAGTCTGCATTTCAAATTCTTCTCATACTTGTACAAACAACAGTCTGATTCTTCCTTTCTATTAATACGAACTTTTACTTCCTAATGTTCTGCTGAAAAAGAAGAAAAGGGTGGAATTTAAAAAGTGTCAAATAGTAGAACTGTTTCTCTGTGGGTGATCTTATTTTGTATATTTTTCTTACGATCTTGGCTCTTCAAGTAGCATTAATTGGCACCATAATTATAAAACATAGACGAATTAATGTGCTAGGCCTGTGGTCCTTATAGACAGTGGAGAAAACTTTCTACCCTGAAAAATAATGAGTATCAAGAATGTCTTGTTATTTTGTGAGCATCTTGGTGGTCATTACATGAGATAATTTTTGCATTGCATATGCTAAATATAATCATTATGCAATGAGTATGTAGTTAATCGGTTTAGGGTTATGTAGTTTTGTTTGGGTTTTTGCATTTGCAGAACCTTGCTAAAACTTCCTTCATATTGTTCTAGCAGGGTTGGGATGGGGGAGGAAAGACAAAGATAGAGGGGAAAAAAAAAAAAAAGATGCATTTCTGGCCTGCTGTGCTTGTAAGCATGTATGTATATACACACACCCCCACACCACCCTTACTGCCTGTGACACATCCAAATGTTAGCCCTAGATCTATATCCAATTTTATTGCATTTGTGCACTAAATAGATTGGTTGAGTAAATATTTAACCCTGGAAATTCTCTTATATTTTTCCTCTGGAAGAAGCAATACTTTTTGTTTTCCAGAAGGACTGAGTAGTTTACCAGCGCTCTTTGTTTAATATAATGATGAAATTTTGATGTTTCTGCTTTTGCCAAAAGTGAATGTCTTCTGTTTTATGAAAGGTATTTTGTAATACCTTTTGTAATACCTTTAGAATACCTTTCTTAATACCCTTAAAAGCTGGTGAAAATATCAAATTGAGTATCCAAGAGAATATTTACCTAAAGGTTTTTGAATAGAGTATCAACATGTGTATGTTTCACATAGAGGACACAGCATCTCTTTTGCAACACTATGATCCCAAAAGCACAACATCTACAGACTGGTAGTAGAGACTGTAAACCTCAAGAGGAGATGGTAATGTACCAACATACAGGTCTTGTCAGAAATAATAAGTAATCTCACATCTTGGTATATGGCATCTTTGACCAAAATGTAGGTATTGCTGATATTCTCAAATGTACTTGCCAGAGTTGTCTGATCTTCTGAGTTTGAAAGAAGGGGAAGGAAAGGATGGATGGCTGTGCCATGCAGGACAACCCAAGACAGAGCAGAGCATTGGCTTGTCTGGCCTGCCTGACTGGGCTGTTCCTGTAGGCACCATGTTTTATTTGAGGGGACCTGGGGAGCAGCAGCCTCAGCAGCTCACCCCACTAGCATCCTTTGACATGGGGCACTGCAGGTAGGGGGGAAGAGAAGCCAGGTTTTTCAGTTTCCTGTCTCTGCTGGCTCCTATCTGCCAGAGAAATCACAAGCAAAGGACTCAGCAATTTCCTTTCCCACCCAAGGAAGTAGGAGAGAGTGGAGGATCTCCCCCGCCCCTGCTCTGCATTCATAGTGAGCTGTGGATCTCCCTTTTCTCACCAGCAAGGTTGTGTACCACTGAGTGGTAAGAAAAAGCTTAAGAGTCATCTGTTACAGGGATGAGTTTTCAGAGAGTGGGATGTGAGGAAATTTTAAAAAGGTGACTCCTTAGGGGAAGTTCCCATTACGTTTTTGTGTTGGTGCGGTCATATTCTGTTTAAAAAACAGCCATCCATGAAAGATTACAGCTAAGCAAGTGAACAGTTAATTACAAATTAATAATGAAAGCTAGACTGAAGATGGTTTGACAGTATTTTAAAATTAATGGCCTGCCATAGAGCATTTAACTTCTTTTTTTTGCCTGGACCTCTGGCAGCCTTGGCAATATAAATTAGTTTAGTAAATCAGGTTTATGTGAACTAGTTATTGGTGCTTCTAGTAGAATTATTAATGCTGTAGATGCTACAGATTAAACCCAGGATATTGGTAAATATGAATTGGCAAGCTTGAAAGTGGAATATTGAATGATTATCATAACAAAAAATATACTTCTGGCAGTTAAGCAAATACCTTTTTTTTTTTTAAATGGGTTTGCTCACAGTTGTACAAAGTTATTTGGCGAAAGAAATGCACATCTATTTTTCTTGAGATAAGCGTCTGGTTTTAGGAGAAATGGGCAGTGGTTTAGGTGGGAGGCTGTTCAAAGAGAGGAGCCCACGTATGAAGAAGTTGTCTTTTTGTATGCACAATAGAATTTAAGGGATTTTTTTTTTTAAGACAAAGCTTAATTTCTGTACAAAACTCCAAACTGGTAGAAGCATCACACAAACATGTGCCTCAGTGCAAACATTTTCACAGCTACATTCTTTAGAAGCATTTGTCCAAAGTTTTAGTGATTGCGTCTGCAGCAACAAGGATTTACTTGGTAGTATAATTACTTGCAGGATCTGGTAAGAGATCTGATGCATAGTAAAACTTTATATTGGGTTTGTGTGGCAAGGTTTTGGTAGTGGGGGGGCTACAGGGGTGGCTTCTGTGAGAAGCTGCTAGAAGCTTCCCCCATGTCCGACAGAGCCAATGCCAGCCGGCTCGAAGACAGACCCACCGCTGGCCAAGGCTGAGCCCATCAGCGATGGTGGTAGCGCCTCTGGGATAACAGATATAAGAAGGGGGGGGAAACCAAACACCTAAGCGATTGCAGCCAGGAGAGAGGAGTGGGAATATGTGAGAGAAACAACCCTGCAGACCCCCAGGTCAGTGAAGGAGGGGGAGGAGATGCTCCAGGCACCGGAGCAGAGACTCCCCCGCAGCCCGTGGGGAAGACCATGGTGAGGCAGGCTGTCCCCCTGCAGCTCATGGAGGTCCACGGGGGAGTAGATCATCCACCTGCAGCCTGTGGAGGACCCCACGCTGGAGCAGTGAATGCCTGAAGGAGGCTGTGACCCTGTGGGAAGCCTGTGCTGGATCAGGCTCCTGGCAGGACCTGCAGACCCGTGGAGAGAGGAGCCCATGTTGGAGCAGGGGAAAAGTGTGAGAAGTCCTCCCCCCAGAGGAGGAAGGAGCGGCAGAGACAACGTGTGATGAACTGACCACAACACCCATTCACCGTCCCCCTGTGCTGCTCAGGGGGAGGAGGTAGAGAAAATCAGAAGTAAAGTTAAGCCAGGGAAGAAGGGAGGGGTGGGGGGAAGGTCTTTTTATGATTTGGTTTTATTTCTCATTACCCTACTCCAATTTGATTGGTAGTAAATTAAACTAATTTCCTGAAGTTTAATTTGTTTTGCCCATGATGGTAATTGGTGAGTGGTCTCTCCCTGTCCTTACCTCAACCCACAAGCCTTTCGTTTGAATTTTCTCTCCCTTGTCCAGCTCAGGAGGGGGGATTGATGGAGCAGCTTTGGTAGGCAGCTGGCATCCAGCAGGGTCAACCCACCACAAACTTTTACATTAACTTGTTTTAAAGTGATCTTGCTTTGACCTCAGATTTCAGTATGTGGGGAGTTTCAAGGAGCGATGGATGGATTATTGCCCCATACCAGTAGTACACATTGGCAAGATGTCCCACACAGGTTGAGTGTCAGTAGCCACTGCCTCTGCCATCAGTCGCAGGATCTGCAAGAACTTTCCTTCTTATAGGTCCTCTTTGACTTGGGTTTTAAGGAGAAAATAAAGGCAAACTTTTTTTCAGTATTAGCCTAATCTGTGGTCACTGTGCTTGCTATTGAGAGTTTAGTTTGTAGCAAATTAAATAGCCAGCGACAGCATAGCTTTAAAATAGATGAACAGCAGTCATTATAGGCAAGCCTAATAAGTATATTGTTATATATAAGATCCTGTAGACTAGTAAATATTCTTCTTTATGGAAAATCAAGAACAAAGAAACTAAATATTACTTAGTGGCAACCCCTGTTGCCTACTAGTAATCTGAAGTCTACTTTAAAGACTAGTACCTGGGACTCTGATTCTCTTACTCTCCGGCCATGTTTCCAGCTGAGATTAGCCTTAGGTTATCCACTAGCAAAAAGAGCCTAATTCTTATTACTTTCATAGGTGTAAATGCTACACAAGTGCAAATTATTATTACCAGTGATTTAATTGGAAGATAGTGACAAATATAAATACTTGTATGTTGTTAAGAAAATCCTTGTTTCTACTATGTCCTCCTTTTCCAGTTAGGTTGATAACCATTGAGACATCCTTCCTCTTTATTCTCTTTCTTTAATTCTGCCCCTACCCTGTAGAAAATGTCTCAAAACAATTCCTCTCCTACCTAGAGGAGGAGCTGGACTTTGTTTTGTTTGAATAGAAGATACTAGGTTGCTCATCAGCTTATTTTGTGGTACTGTTGTGGGAGGGCTGCGTGCCAGAAGCAGGTTGTGCATTGTTTGTGGTGACTCTCTCTGGCACAAGCAGCGTGGCACAGCCCCTGCGACTGCCTGCAGTCACATGCGGAGCAGCCACTCACCTGAACCACTTTGATTAGGCTCAAAAGGCATTCTGGAACCTGAAGACCATTGAAAACAAAAGGATTTAAGCATGTAAAAGCCTTTGTGAATCTTGGGTCTTCCTCAAATTGTGTGCCTGGTACACGGGTGTGCAGAGTGCCATGCGGTTTTCCTGGAGGTGCTGCAGGTGTGTCCCATGGCTGAGTCTGAATCTGCCTGAAGTGAGCACAATTTTCTTGCCAGGTGTAAGCAGGGAAAGTTTGTTTGATAGCTCTTCTGGGAGTCCTCAAGAAACCTGAGCCGATAGGTAAGGGATACTGATTATAAAGAGTTTTTGACAGCAGTACCTCTGTGCATGAGCATGATGTGGCTCTTAACTGAAGTAGGGCATAGAACAGACTGAGAAACACTGGAAGAGGAGGTTGGGTTTCTGTGGGCATGAGCTGTGGGAAGAGGAAGAGGAGCAGTACTTGTAATGGATATTTGTTTCTTGGAATAAGTAATTAATCTCACCATAATAGTCCCAACCCTCCTCATATCTCTGAAAGATTTCTGAATGAGCTTTCAGTGAACTCCTAAGAACCAAGATGGTCTAGTTATGGTAGTACAGAGCTCTGTGCATGTTAATCAGTCACTCAGAGACGCAAGACGTAAAAGATCCCATAATACCTTACAGTGTCAATATGCCTTTTTTTGAAGTAAATTCCAGTTCCTGTCTTTTACTGGTAAAAATAAGAGGGAGCATGTACAAACGTTTAACCTGTGGGTTGCTTTGCAGAACTATTCCATTAGATCAGCAGACTGGATGAATAATTAAAATGTATAATGTAGGCTGTTCTGTATGTGCGTGTGCTGAATGGTGTTGACCTCTATTCTTTGTCATGATACAAAGCGAGTTCATGAACTGTATTTAGTCTATTGGCAGTGATTTGAAAGCTATTTCAAGGTATTATACAAGCATTTACAAATAACAGAGTACCTCATCCAACTCATAGACAAGACAAGGAGCAGCTGCAATTGCTGTAACTGCTGCTGGAACCTAGGCAAATTAATTTTGGAAAACTTGTGTCTTTTCCATTATCTCTTTTCTCAGCCTGGACATAAACAAACAAAAGAAAAAATCCATGGCAGAACATGCAGGCACAAGAAGATTTTGGACCACCCATTCTGGTTAGTGTCTCTGTGGTTTTGCCACTTTTTGTCCATTATAGGCTTCTTCGGGCCAAAGAGACAGGTGTCATAGTGCACAACTGGTTAGCATTTTGATTATTCAGGAGATGCTCTCAGCCTTCACAAAGTACCTATGAAAATAATAGTCACTTCCTTAAAAGAGATATATGGAGGAAAAAAAAAGTATACTTCTGTTGGAAGGTCCTGTGGCTCTATTTTCACTAATCTATTCTGAGAACTCTGGTGGTGTTAGCAGTAATTCTGTTACAAGGAGAGAAGCTTTTGCATCATCAGGGTGATTTAAATTGAAACTGTGTTAGAACAGTCATAAACTTCACTTTAATTGCAACCACAAAAATATCAAGCAGAATAGAACAAACTGAGATCAAGAGTGGGAGTGGAACTGCCAAATTCAAACAGGTGAACATAGACCAAGGAAAGGGAAAACACTGAGAAATTTGGATAGTTCTTCTTTAAGGATTTAATTCAGAAATTAATGTATTCCTTTTGGTAGGGGTGTGTTTTGTTTTGTTTCCTTACTGCATAGTAAGCAATTTAAAGTCATCTTGCTACCCTGTTTTAAAAGGATTTTGTGACGGCACCTGTCCTGTCTGCTTTGATCCAAAACCTGAATTTGGGAGTGTTGAGAAAATAAAGGCTCTGACAGTGCAGTGGGCCTTAGCTTCTCCACGAACTAGTTCATATATAGCATATCAAAAAAATTAGCTAACTGTTTGTGACAGAGATTGACAGTGTTCACAGCTTACTCTTCCTATCTAGGTGATCGATCCCTTGTATTCAGAAAGAAGGCTTTAAGGAATCATCAGAATGTGTCACTCAGGGGTGAGGAGGGGGAGGGGATTAAAAAGCAACTACATCACTGAGGTGATAAGTTTTGGTTCCTGATAATTCTGGCCCTGTGCTTGTGAGCGAGGGAGGTGGAGTAGCCTGGTTTCAGTCATGCCTCTCCCTCTGGAGTCTCCTGTTGTACTTAGTATTTATGCCTTGGCATAGAGTACATCATATGGCAGGAAGGGTGGAAATTGCCAAATGAAATGTCTCTTCATTTTAAAACAAAAAAAATTACTGCCCTTCAATAGTGGTCTGCAGTAGCAAATGTGGCAGGTAAACAGTTATAATGCTAGCTGAGATGTTCTGTGAGATGTCTGCAGGATAACTTTTCCATTATTGGTTTCCCCAAACAATTTGCAGTCTAGCAGCACTAGGGGACTGCATTAAACAGAGTGGTTCAGTTCTGCATCATAAATGTTTCCTGGAATAAATAGGAAATACAACAGTTTTTGAACAAGGGAAGGGGAGAACATTCAAGTCAAGCAGCCTCCATTTCATTCACGTCCCTTTGCCTGGTGTTTCCTATCATCTGGCTTTCTACATTCAGAGGTGCCCTGGCTCTAGGAGCCAAGTAGCCTAGGGATTTAAATAGCATTTAGGTCCTCAGAATCTGGGCCACATTTGGGTTGCTGTTTTGTGTGCCAGAAACTGCGTGAAAAAATGATATGAAGTTGGGAGTGAACGAGGGAACAAAAAGAGCTGTGACTGCTCAGTGGCTCAAAAGGGGAGGAATCCAGGCGTGAATGTTTGGAGAGGCAGAAGCCCTATTTGTAGAAGAAGCTAGCAGAGCACAGTAGTTTTATCTAAGCTTTCAGAGTGTTGGCACTCTGTCCTCTGTTTTTGGCTGGTGTCTTGGGATAGATGTGTGGAATGTGATGCAGCAGGGGGTGGGAACTTTAAAAGGGAATGGAAGATGGAAAACAGAAGGAGCTGGCCCAAATGAGCAAGCTGTGCTAGTTCCCTAGTACAGGGTGCAGAAGTTGTTTCTAACACTTCAATAAGGAGGCTTAAGCTCCTGAATGGCAATTACCAGTGCAGTCTATAGGCAGAAATCATTCATCAAACTGTAGAATTTTTCCTCCTGTCTCTCCCTTTAAGCAAGCATTGATCATTAACAATGCACAGCAAATCCAGCTTTCCTTTTGTCTTGAGTTGTTTGAATCCACTGCAATAATAAAAGATTTCTGGGAACTGCTGCTTTGCATCATTTTTTTCCAAATTGGTGCCAAGATTTGGATGTATCCCGAAGAGTCAGAATACCATAAGGAAATAAATTGGAGCAAAATTATTTTCTATGACTGTCATTTCTTTGTTAAAATTAATTGATTGTAAGTTTACAGGATAGATTGTCTCTTAATTTCATCAGTGAGTTTCAGAAATTACCTGTGGCAGGGAGGCTACAGTTGCAGCTTTCAGGACTGCTGAAGTAACACTTTTAGAAGCACCATCAAAAGCAGATTGAAGCAGTTCTCCCATACTGTTATTAAACAGCTGTTTAACAGCCTGGGTACTGATGCCAAGAAGGGGCTGCTTCATAAGGCTGGCTATTATATGAAGTTTCTAGGTTGAGACTGCTTTCCTTTTATTTGTCTAAGTAAATTTAAAATCTGTACTCTGATGCTAGTCCAACCAGATCTCACCAGATATAAGTAACGTGGTCATGTATAGCAAGGGTCTTTGTTTTCTTCAGGATTTAGGTTGCAGTGATTCAGCTATTGCTGGATGCCTTGAGGGCAACATCAGGTTTTCTTGGCTTCAGAGCTGTGTGCTGGCAGATAAGGCTTCATAAAATTTAGCTCTGAGTTTAGCTCAAATCTTCTCAGAAGCATGGGCAAAAATACATCTGGCCATCCTGAGGGTGACAAGCCAGGGTTTTCCTGCTTTAGGAATGGTGAATGAAAGCAAGAATACATAGAGCTGATCTGAAAAGCACCATTCCTGCTCTCTCTGCAGGGTGGGAAAAGCAAAGCTGAGAAACACTGCTTTTTAACAAGGGCCATACCAACCATTAGCTCAAACATCACAATGTTTTGGTCTTCAGTAGGAATCTTGGTGGAAAAAGGAACAGTGGGGCATCAGAGTTACAGATGTTAAATCAGCTGGTGATAGTCCAATATGAAAAAGGCTATGCAAATATAAGAGCATTTCATTGTGTAAAACTGATGTACCTGTAATTGCATCTCTAGTTAATAGAGTGATATTACTGTCCTTGATGTTGGGCCTAGTAAGCCCAACACCAAGATGCCTTTTTGTAAGGGTATATTGGCAGTTTCTTTTGGAGAATCTTGAGAATGTACAGCCTTATGTTTCCTGTTTGAAGGCTTAAATTTAAAAACATAGCATACAGTCTAATGTTGAATTGTTCTGGGAAATTGAAGTGAGGCTGTGTTTAAATATACACTGTTATCTGGCATAAGTTTATGCTCTCCTTGGACCTTCTTGTTGTGCTGATTTTCAGCATGTTAGTGCCCTGACCGAACCTGTCACACAGCAGCGCAAGAGCTAGAGGTGATGCTCTAGGAGAGTTGACAAGGGAGAGGATTATTTCTTCCACTGGCAGCATGGATTTATGACAGAGTAAAATGACTTTGTAACAAGAACCTCAGTGATTTTCTTTTTTTTTCCCCTCATAATTTGAATAGGAAATAGCTCTCTGTGACCAGTATTAGCATTGCCTGGATTGCTGCTGTTCAGCAGCCAGCTTTCTAGCCATGTGATTTCATGGAATTTGGATCCAAGATAACTTTTCTTTTCCCCAAACTTTTTCAGTTAGAGAGTACACCTGAATATCTAAATGCTTCAAGTACCTTTTTTTCAAATTAAAGCTTTATGTTTTCCTCTGTTCATATACTTTCTGCTTTAATATCAGTTTCAAGGGGATGTATAAGCATTAATACAATATTTCACAAGTTACAAATGATGTAGTATTGTTTTTCTCATACTGTGGCTAGAGAAATATGAGACCTTGTGAATTACTCAGATGTATGTCAGGGCTGCAAGTGAGAAACGGAGAGAGCCTACACAGATGAATGCTATGAGCTCTGATGGACATTGAGTTTAGTGTTGTTTTTAATGGGCTCCCAGCCAGATGACCTTGTAAGGTCTTTTCCAGGCTAAATTATGAATGCACATGCATGGTTGGGGTGCAATGCCACCTCAGTCCTGGATGCAATGTACACGTATAAGCAAATAGCAACATGTGAGTTGTTAAAGCTGAAGAGAAGCTGAAGTGTTATGTTTCTTTGTATAATCTAGTACAGGGAGAAATTTTCCATAAGGATAGTTATAATTCAAACTTCTGTTGCAAATGCAACAAAAATCATTTAAAAAAAAAAAAACTTCTGTAAATTCAAACTTTTGTCCTTATAAGTGACACCAATCAAACAAATTAATCGCGTACAGTGGGAAATTGGTAATGAATATGTTCTACTATGGCTGTATCTGCTGAGCAGAGCTGAAAAATTGTTTAATATAAGTGTTTTCTTTTTAGTTTAGTCTTGTTTAACTTATGTTTTAGGTGTTGCATATTTCTTTTTTTCAAATTTTATTTCTCTTGAAAGAAAATCACAGGAAGAAAAACATTAACATTCTGTTTAACTGCATGTCTCAGAACCTAGCCTAAATGCCATTTACCAATATGAACATTTTGTCACTTAACTGATGATGCAAATATCCTCTCCAAAAGTATTTACTACAAATTCCCATTGTAGTTGCTTGCTCCTGAGTATTGTGTAGTAGTTGTGATTTGGGGAAGGAAAGGAAAATTATGTTGCCCAAATTATTTTCAGTGACTTTTCCTGTGGTCTTATGCTTTCTTTTTTCACTAATCTTGCTGAAATCAGTAACCTAGTATGGATATTCCAATAACTAAATTGGGTATTATTTTAAAAAGCATTTAGTAATATTTTGCACTAGTTTTTTTCTGTTTTTAATACACTTGTACTTTAATGTAGTACAAATAATGATCTATACCATGATAGACACATTGAAATCTACAGAGGAGAGAAAGCATTAAAATAATTTTAGACAGCAACAACACTGCTTGTATTTCTGATTCTCAAAAGGTGTGCCAACAGCTGGTGGGTTGGACTTGTAAGGCAAAGCCTTGGTGCTGAGGATCTAGTGTCCACACTGCATGTGTTCTGAAGGTTTTGCTTTGGGCTAGCTCTTGCCTGGCTTAGTTTTGCTGCAAAAGAGTCCAGTTTGTAGTGAGAGCATTTGGTGATGTGAAGCAAAGCATGGTAGATAGGGATGATCAGAAGACTTGCTTCAAAAAGGCACACTTAATATGAGATAAAATGCCAGTGTAAATGCACCTTTAATTCACTGTAAGAGGGGAACCTCGTGCTACCTTTTTTTTTTCTCTATGCGTAAACACTAAAGCAAACTGAAGGAACTTTCAATGATTATCATTTTGCTACAGACTTGACTAATATCTATGAATATGACAAGAAATCATCAACATCATTCATTGTGGGATCTACGTCTGTCATCATTCATTCTTTTATTTTGCTGCAATCTAGCTGAGGGCATTTTCAGTTTTGTCAGTAAACACTGAGGAGCAGAAAAGAAATCTCTGTTGAGAGGTAAATGCATTACGTGTAATTATTTGAAGTTATAACTAGTAGCAGCTACATTTAGTGAGCTGTATAAAAAGGTTGCAAGATCCCTTTAGTTGGCTCCTTGGTCTTGGTTGCAAAACAGAATAATTTGTTTTAATTTGTGATTTTTTTTATTTTTTAATTTTTTTTAGAAATTTTGCAGCAGGTATCTCTGGAGCTTTGCTTCAGTACATTTTTCTCCTGGTTTCACTTGAGCTCAGTGAGCTGGTAATGCTTTCGGGCTCATTCAGGAATCATCCTTTTGGGTTAGCAGGTTAATTGTTTTCAGCTTTTGAGGCAGGGTTGTGCACAAGTCAAAGGAGAGGGAATAGTTTCTTTCACTGTGGAGGTGCAAGTTTTCGTTAGCTGGCGTGATGTTGACCTATGCTTGAGCAGCCATGCAGGGGACCGCTCCTGCAGGCTGGGGCTGTGCAAGGTCTGGCCATGTCTCCTTCAGCCCCTGCTCTGCTCTGGCTGGTGACTGTGAGAAGCCCAAGCTCTTCCTGGCTTGTACACGGCAAAATACGTTCAATTCTGGGAGGGTCTTGCTATAGTATGAAATAGAGGAGAGAAAAGTAAAATAGACTGGTAGTAGAAGCCCCTATTTATTAACCTAATTTATTAATTAAAGTCATAAAAAAACCTCTTAGAAATTATGAATAGGTGTATAAAATTTTCAGTAAATACTGTTACTTGTACTGTGTTTTCAAATGGGAGTTCTTCCAAATTTTTAAACTGAATGTGGCATTACAATGGTAGTTTGGTTTTTTTCCCTGAAACTTTATCAACAGTTAGATATAAAATAACCTGATCTTATTTTAAATTGAAGTTTCCAATTGTGCAAACTTTCAATCTATAAAGTAACATTTCAATCTGCAGTAGCTAGAATGCTCTGAGAAAATACGTACCTTTATCAGCCCTGAGGGTTGAGTTATGCTGAACCAATGCATTTTTCATCATAGTTATTAGCGGCAACTCATTTACTGTGCAGTACAAACCCATTAGATTGCATGTTTTCCTGAGAGCAATACAGTTTCTGAGCAAGACGTTGATTCTTCTGCCACCATGTGGTTATCTTGTTTCGAATCAAGGACCATTTTAAGAAACGTGGACTACTGTGGTTTATATAAAAACTGACTATAAACTATATAAACTGACTATAAATTGCTGTTGTTTTATTTTTGATGGTCAGACTTTGTTAACTTATGTTTTGCTGTTTGTAAAGATTAAACTTCAAAATATGTATTTAGGAGAAAACCTTTCATTCAGTAAAATTGTGTCTTTTCATCTGCTGGGATTTACTGTAAAATACGTATTCTTGCTTTAGGTGGTTTTTTTTCCTGTTGAAAAGAAGTAATAAAGCTCTTTCTTTGATATTTAGAACAGGATTGGTCCCTACATTTTGAAATCAAAAGTGAAATTAGAGTTTCCAACAATACAGTTGAACTGTACTGATTAAACTTTTCTTTTCCCAATTCGCTACAATGTATTAAAAAGTTAGGCTTTGCTTAAAAAATAAGAAAATGCACACTCCCTATTTAACAGTTTCCATTTCAGTGGGAGAGGGACTTGCAGAAACATGTTTGCAGATTAATTCCTTAAGACTTTTTGCTGCAAATTCCTTTTTTACCTATTCATAGGATTCAAAATGGGACCTTCAGTATGAAAACCAAGGAAAGTAACAAAGGACAGACTTGTAGATACCCTTTTACAAAGCATGCCATGTCAGGCCTATTGCTTTTCTTTCCTTCTTTCCATGCTATTTTCGTGCGTCTTCTTCATATTTCTTGTCAAAATAACTAGCTACCATAAACTGCATGGTTATTATGTAAGCCATGCTGCTACTGAAATACTCATTAACATGGGAAGGTTCATGTCATTTCACACCATGCATTGTCTGAAATTATAATTTTTGTTCTGAATAAGCTTTTTGCTTTTACTCCTGTGTAATAAAAGATATTTTTAGTAGAAGAGATGAAACTAAGTTTGAATATTGAAGTGTGGGGTATATGTGTGCAGGCAGTTTTGAAAGGTGTAATTAAATTGCTTGGCTCTTTTTTTATTAACTCTACTGAGCGTTAACTCTGAGGCTCAGTCATCTCCCTTATACTGTTAATGTAGTCAGAATATGTTGATAATAAAACCTGATTCTTTTAATTGATTTTGCAGATTTTGAAACCTTCAGTAAGTCAGCCTCTTTAGACAAACAGCCTTAGCAGTTGATTCTTGGTGCTTATTCCTTTGTGCTTAAAGCACTAGGTCTTATATTCATGTATTAATCAGCAGAGCTCTGTTGTGTGGTGTTTTTTAGGTCATGTTTTGATAGACCCATGCATCTCTCTGGAGGTTTTCTTGGATGCATTTGAATACGTTTCTGCTGTGCTGATGGACATTGTGTGGATGTATTGAAAAGGCTTCAAAATTGTTTTGCAAAATACAATGAAAGACGTTTCACTAAAGAAATAATAGTTTTTGCAAAGTGCTAGCACTTCAGTGTGCACTAGAAGCAAATTCCATACTGCCGAGTATTGCTTGGGCAGATAAGGAAAGGCACCACAGCCAAAACGATTCAGCAAAGTTTGTAAATGCCAAAAAACCCCTTGATTTAAAGAGCCAAAAACATAATCCTTTTGCATTTTCTTTAAACTAGATCATAAAGCTGTTCAGGAGAAAATCTTTAGAGAATCTTTGAGTTCTGCTAAACAAAAAAGGTAGCACAGTTACCTGAAACAAATAATATGCTCATTAATGCTTTGTGGGTGTGAGCTTTTTCAGCAGGGTAATGTAGTTTTTTGTTCTGGAGTTTCTATTTGAGAAGCAAACTCCATTCAATTCACTCAGCAAAGGAAACCCATTAAAGCAAGTGACAGCACAACATTGCGACTAATAACAAGTTATATTGTCATGTGTCTGTGTCACAATGTCTTAAATATAAGCTAAGCTTCTTCTGTTAATTTAAAATTTATTTAATATTTTTACATATAATTGTTCTCTGTTTTTGTCAGGTGGTCTTTCCATGTGAATTATAGCATTCTTTGAAGGCAGTTTGGCAACTTATTTATGACAAGATGAAAAAAAAAAAAGAAACCTTGTAATTGTGCCTATTAAGTAATCAAGAAAAAACTATGTTAACTGACGCTTAGATGATTGAAAGTTAGCTTGAATGTTTTTTCTGGAAAAACACTCCTATTAGCTTTCCATACTGAGCACAACTGAATTTACGTGAGTGTCCAAGGATAAAATTTTTGAGGTACTTAGAAGAAGTAGCATGAGTTAAAAAATAACACATTGTGCAACTTATGGGTATGATAAAATACGTCACGGTTGCTGCTTACTGTCATAAGGTAAAGTGAGGTCCTGAAATTTCTAATTATATGTTGGATCATAGCTTAAAGCCTTCAGGCATCTTTTATAATTTATGGGGTATATATGGGCTTTACACTTATAACTGAAAGGTTTGTTCAGCTTGGAGCCTGGAAGATAGGATGTTTGAACTGCCATATTCAAAGGTTTTTTTGCCTTGATTATGAATCCTCTTATTTTTAAGTGCCCCAGGTTTTCATAGTTCCTGTAGTCTTCCTACTTGTTTCTTTATCTTTTATGATTTTAAACATTAACATATTGTTTTAGTTTTTAGAGAGGCTATGTTTCGTAGGAATTCCCCTTTCTCAGAAGTTCCTTACTTAAAATTTCTCAATGTTACTTCCAATTCTTAGTAATTCAGCAACAATTGGAAGCAGAATACTAGTTTGTGGACTGTCTCTAAAATTAAGTAGTCTTGAAAAACCTCAGGCATTAAGAGGAATAGGTTTCCTGCAATGGGGAAAGCAAAACACTTCTACGTGTTGCTACCTCTTAGGATATTTGGTCATGGTTTTGTACAAGAGTCCCAAAAGTTATGCCTGTGTTTGACAGAATAGGTAAAAGGTGGTAACGAAAGGGATATCACACTTGTAAAATAGAATTTACATTAGTGAAGTTTATAAGAGAAAGCCTCTGTGCTAGTAAATTTGCTTTCTGCTGCAATCCTCCAAATTCTGCAAATCAGCTGTGATTATAAATTTCACAGGGAGAGGAGGGCACAGCAGAACTGTGTACATCTCTTCTGATACCAGATTTGACTGTGTACATACCTATATGTACCCATAAAAAAGTGCCACATAATATGTACGTAGAATAAAAATATGTAGCCTGACATTCTAAAATCTTACTTCAGTGCATCAAACATCCACATCCCTGTCATGGAGACTCCATTTAGGAACATAAACTCAGTCCGGTCTGCAGAAGTCCCCATACTGTGTGCTGCTTTGCGGCTTGTTTTCTGCAGAACTTCAGTCAGCTTGAGCTGTAGGGCTCTCCACAGCTCGTTGTAGGTGTTACATGGGCAGAAATGCTGAGCTTTCATTAGAGATCTAATCTTACTGCAGCAAATGAGCATTAAACTGTGCAGGCACTGTGCTTAAAAATATTCATGTGCACTGATCTTCCTTGAAGACTAGTGAATGAATCGTGATCTGTTAGAAAGATGGGATAACCAAAAATAAAACAGAAAATCCTGAACTTGTGTCTCTCATGAAAAATAACTCCTTTCACAATAAACCACACACACTAAATTTAAAAAGTCGATGGATCTATCTGCCTGCCTGCCTACCTACTACATTGTAAATTATATACAAAAATCTTGCCAGCTTTTATATGCACTATTTTGTTAGCCTTAGATAAGGGGAAAAGAAAAAAAAGGGGGGGGGAAGGGAGCAGTCATGGCCAAGTCAGTGTTAGTGAAATCATAACTTTTATAAATAGGTTTCTACATTTTATTTAAACTCCATAATAATGTACTCCTTAAAAGACATTGTGTAATATTTTATTGAATATGGCTCAGTTTTTAGGATGCTGACGTGATAAGAAAACAGGTATTTAGAAGATCATTGTGGTCATCCTCAAGTTAAGTGATATCAAAAGATTTTGGGTCCTAGCTTTAAGCAGTAGTAAGTGTTACTCAGTTTCCTGCATTAACTCATTTCGTGTGTTAAGCACTTCAATTATTATGTAATATCCCTGGTCTTGCTCTAGCTTCTGGGTTTTTATTTGTACTTTTCTAAAGGAACTTTTCATGATATAAAAAGAAGATATTGCCTAGGAAACTTTATCTTTCACATAGATATTTGTACTACAGATCACATGACAGTAAATTAGGTCCTATAGTTTAAATTGGGGAGGAAATGTTGTAGTCTGATCATTGGATCAAGCAGTCTAAACTCAGTTTTTTGGGATTATAGTCTGTGTAGCTAAAATTAAGTAAGCCAACAGAGGCTACTTGGAGCATAGTTGTTGGAGAATGGACGTGAACCTTGGATATACTTGGGTTTTGAGTGGACAAGGCCCGGAGCAGCCTGCTTTAGCTGGAGCTGCTTGGGGCAGGGTTTGGACCAGAGACTCCAGAGGCGCCTTCCAGCCTGAATTACCCTGTGGTTCATGAAAACGGTGTGTAAGAGAGAGACAGTAATTTTCACTTGACATTTAATTATGTTTTGGGTTGATCACGATCTTCCAAGTAAAATAACATTTTATAGAAAAAACAATGCTGTTATGCCTTCTAAATACGTAAGACAGGTGGGGTTTGTTATAAATGTTATATATCATTTTGCATCCAAGCACAAAGGACAGCTGAATGTCATGAGCATTTAGTCGGAATCACAAAGCATGGGCAAAGAGGATACAGGATTAAGTTAGGTAACCAGAAAGATGGTGATTACAAACTTGTTAAGATGCCTAATTTTGTAGTATATCTGCTACATGTATAATTTTCTTATGAACAAAACAAAGTGACGTATGTGGATCCTATTGTCTTTTTATTTACCTAAACACATTGTGATACTAGTTACCCTTTGAAAAACACAGTTATGCTGTGTATATATATAGTATAAATAAAAGCACTTGGTAGGTATTGTTAACTCTGGTTTAGGTGTCACAGATGTTTCTAAGATTTCCGTTGGCTTTTATCTGCAACTGATTTGATTACCAGTTTCTGCCCAACTGGGAGGTGGTGGAATCTGTAAAAATAGTTGTACCATGGTACAGAGTTAAAATACAGTTCAGAAACAGAGATATAAACTTAAAGCTACTGAGCATGGACTAATGCCCTTTGTATTTTTTCATGCTATGAGGAAAAAATTACAGGAAAACAAAATGTCCTTATTTAGTGATCAAGCAGGAGGATTCAAGCAAGAGATTATTTGATATTAGTTGTAAGCACCATGTCAGTCTCTTAAGTGCATAGAAATGATGTGAAGAAAATCCTGGGTGAAGACTGTGAAGGCACCATGCACAGGTCATCTGCCACAGGTTTTCTGGGTGACCTCAGGCATGTCATTCAATGTCTCTGTGCCTCTTGAGTAAAGGCCATTGAAATGTAGCAGGGGAAAAAAATGCTACTACAGACAGTCACACACATTCACTGCTGTTGTTGTACTAACCAAGTTAGGCTGGTTATGAAGGCAAGTAGGATGTGAGGGCAAGGCCCTATACTCTACATATGTTTTTTTCATGTATTTGTGATATATGAATAATAATAATATATTTATGGGAATACTTCTGGATGAGTCAGTTGGCTTTTATATATGGATTTATTAAGAAAAATCATTGGCTTATTCTTCCTTAGTAATTGTTTGCTTTGATGTTATCAGCCTTACTTGTATGTTATTCTGAAATTAAAAATAACATTATTCTAGTATAAAACTTTTTTTATTATTATTATTTTATTTTATTTTACTGTAGTAGCTTTTTCATAAGTTTACTTATCATAGATTTGTTTCATTACTGGACTATATTCCCAAAGTTTGAGCTGGCATAGTCACTGTGATCAGTGCATAAGATGATGAATACAAAAATCCTTGAAAGACATTATGGAGTAGACAAAACCAGCCGTGTCAGTTCCAACTGTTGTTCCTCTGAGACCCAGGCATGGATGAAAAGGGAGAATTGGTGTTTGGCAGTGCTAGGAGAAAAAATTGATTGTAGGAGAAATGCTGTTTTTCAGGAGTTAGACTTAAATGAAAGAAATAACACCATTACATGTAAATAAATAGATAAATAAATTTTAAAAATTAGCGAGTGAGTCATTATTAGCCTAGTCCAATATAACCTTTTATTTCATTTTACATAGGAGGAAAATTTCTATTTTAATTTCTTAAATAAGTCTCACACTTATTGAGAGATTTTTGCTTTAATTTTGTTATGAGTAAGCTATGAAGCCTTAAAAACCTGTTCCAAAGAACTGTTCTTCTGAGAATCATGACTGTATTTTATATGTGCAGAGACAAATTCTTTTTGTGTGACTTTATAGCAATATAATTCAAAACTCCTGGCAGTTTATCAGAGTTGGTCCCTGACCAAAACCATTATGTTTTAGCATGTACCCAATTCCTATCTGAGGGGGGAACAGCTGGTTTGGAGGTAGTACTCCTTAAAGAGATGAGTGGTAGGCTGAAAGAGTTCCTATCTTGAGATCAGTGGTATAACACCATTTTAAAAAGGGTAACTTATCAGTACTATTTCAGTAGCTATTTGGAATTTACCCGTATGTTGCATGTATGACCTGACAGGTGATGTTCTGAAATGTCAGCATGAAGTTATACATTTGTGGGAATGAAAGGTAGGGAAAAATGAGATAGAAATAAAACTGGAGATTTTCACTAGTCTGAAGCCAAGTGCTTCTTGCATCTCGTGATTGCCTCATTAGTTTAAAAATGTGTAAATGCCCAGATCATTTTATTTTGATGGTTCCATGTTCTGGAAAGCATGATTCAAAAAGTTCTTCTGGTGCAATGGTAAAACCGCACGCCTCTTTCATTGCTGATGGTGGGCAGCAATGATTTGCTGGTCTCTGTGTATTCAGTGGACAAATGTCAGACTGAGATCTTACTACTTTTAGTTTGTGATGCAGCTTTCTACATCTTTCTAAATCACCTATAATCCATTTTCATTGAACCCACAGCTCTGGCACAATAATCATAATGTTTAAAATGGCCTCCCTTAAACTAAGATTTATTTTTTACCTTAATTTCCAGGTCTACTTTCTATCCTGTTTTCCTTGCTTCTGGTAAAGATAAATACAATACAGAAGGAGGATCATATTCATGATTTTGTGTCTGTCTTTCTGTTTAAGGGACAAGGATAATTTGTATTGTTTGCTGGAATAAATACTGGAACAATTATTTTAAATAAGTTTAGATGCTGCTAATAATAGTGCTAATGGTTGCCCAGAGGAATGCTTTCTTCCCCCTAATGTTCTGTGTGGGCTGACTGAAAATCTCTTAGCTACATCTAATTTTCTTGTCCCATTTCTATGACTTTTTTTCCCATCATGAAATGAGGGGTATTGTGTGTACTAAGATGATATTCTTGCATGTAGGAGAATAAGCAAACAGATTCTGTAATGCAGACATGGTGGTCTGAGTTCCTAAATATAGGCAGCTATTCTGACTATCTCTGGGTTTGGATATAGGTTTTAAGACACATTTAATGGAGCTGAGTTCAGACAGTTTCACTGTAACTTATAAAATCTGTACTTTCTAACGTAAGTTTGTTATGGTGGTCCCAAAAATACTGGATTACAAAATCACTAATTGCAATTGATAGGTGTGGATTCACTGTGTGATACTAGATTTTCAAACTCAAGGAGTGTTCCAAGTACACTGAAAAGAAAGGTTTGGTTTCATGTATTGGATGAGGTGTTACTGGGAGCTTTATAACAACTCAGGGACTAGTCCTGAAGAGTTACTTTTATTTTAAGACATTTTTGGAGTATTCAAATCTTGAAATGCTGTGTTTCCATTTCCTTTGTTATTAAAATATTTTGGTTGCTGCTTTTCTGGCATGAAATTAAAAAAAAAGCAGACTATAAACATGGCTTTATTTAGTCTAAATTAGCTTTTAAAAATTGGCTTTTTCCATCTTTATTTCTATTTCTCAAAATGCATTATGTATTTTTATTTAGCTACTTGTATGCTAATGGCAAAGATAATGTTTTATTAAAGAAAAGATGTTTAGAGAAATCTTTTCAACATGTAAGAATATATTTGATTTTTGATAGGTATTTACTGAAGAAGGAGGTTTCATAGGAGACTTTAGCTCTTACCTGTGCAATTTCTGATGGTAAAAATCTCTTTCTAGTCTGGGGGATCTCTTTCTCAGGGTGTTTTTGGCTCCTTATTAACGAGGAAGCATCATTTTTTTTTCTGAATTGAAAAGATTGTAAAAAAACTAATTCATGAGTGCTGTGATGTGTCATATAGGTAGTCAAGTCAGAGGCTCCAGCTATAGAGCTGTCAAAATAGTTTAAAAAAAAAAAAAAAAAAGTGGGAGCTTCTCTCTCGAAGTTCTTTTTCTAAACACAACCAGTGTAAAAAAGATTTTTTCGAGAAACTTCTGACACCTTCTTAGGTAATTCACACTTAGAGAAAGTAAGTGGGAAATCAAAATCTCTTTGAAACCAACTAGGAAATGCTGCCATATGTCTTACTCCTTGATATTATACAAGTTTTAAAAAAAAAAAAAAAAAAAAAAAAAAAAAGAAAAAAAAGGCAGAGGGGAAAGAAAAAACCCAAGAAAATCCAGCCTCCAGCTTTTAACTGCCACATCCTTCAACCAGACAGCTCTGGGATCTGTTAAATCAAATCTCCATACACCACACTTCCCAACTTGTGAATTGATAGGTGATACAGCTTCCTGTGATGGTATTTTAAGTTTACCATGGGAACAGCTAAACCAGTGACAGCAGCAATAAGGAGACACTGAATATATTTTTTCAACTTACAGCCAGCTGATGTTCACATTCTTATTCAGCAACCTGATAAGGCTAAGTTAAAATGAATTATGTAGTGTTTGAATATGAGCAGAGGTGCTTGGGAAACCAAAGAGAACTAAAAGAGTTTGAGACTTTGGGCAGTGACTTGAATTATTTTAAGGAAAGCTTTTTTTTTAAAAAGCTATCTCTTGACCTGTTAATAAACAAAACAATAAATGGAATGACGTTTTAGAGGTTAGTATTTTACAATTGCTAAAACATTTTGTATCCTTACAATTTAGACATAGGCAATCAAGGTTTCTTTTTTATCTCTACTGTAAGTAAACTGAGTCAAATTCTGCTTGATTTTATATATGTCTCTCTCTTCTTTGGCATAACTATAGGACTGTAACAAAGGATAGATCTTATCCTCATATGACTATGCATATAGAGCACTAAGATGTACAAATAGTTGTCCTTTGTGCTGCAGGCAGCCTCCTTGTCATTCCCTTGGCTCTCCACAGATTTTGCTTGGACCGCATCCCTCCATGGGAAAACCATGCTACACACAGGTTTCAAGATGATTTTTGTGCTGTCAGTGGCAGGAGAACTTACCTGGCGCCTTAGAATACCCAAAGGTAGTACCGCTGGTGTGAAGACGGAGTCAATGCTGAATGGAAAACAGTTAGAGCACTGGAATAATAAGAGAAAAATTAAATCAACAATCATTAAAAAAATTGTTTTGTCTCTGTTTTCATTGTCTGATTTAGTTTCTGGACTGAATAGGGAGAAAGTTGTTTGGATCTTGAAGTAGCATTTGATTTGATCTTCGTGCTGAAGAGGGGAAGAAAAAAATGCAGTATTTTTTTTCCGAGTTCCATTTTCTCTTTCAACTACAGTATACAGATGCACAGCCCAGAGTTTAACAAATATTATTCTTGGAAGACTTAAAATCTTAAGAAATGTTAGAAGCAGGTTTTCTCCCACACACATTGATTAATTCTTGTATAGAGTCTTCACATATATTTTGAAAGTTGACCTTCAGTGAGTGCTGTGGGGATTTGTTAGTATTGAACTGCTTTTAGTCTTAGGGAGTAACAAAAGGTTATTTGCTGAAGGAGAAAAAAAATCAGTTAGTTTAGAGTAATGTGATAGAATACAACATGTAAGTGTCTTAACTTGCTGGCTTTCTGTACCTGTTCTTCTGCATAAATATAGTTTGAATTAGCTTTAATGATAACGTATCTGAAGAAAACAATAGAGGGTCTAAAGCAGCAGCATCTTTTTTTTTTTTAAATCAGTTGTTTCTGAACTTGAATGGCCCAGTATCTTTGGGAAAACCTTAGCAAGTCTAACATTTTCTTTAGGCATGAGAATATCCATTCTCCTAGAGCACTGCAAGACAGTTATCTAGATCCCTGTGGAAAAAATATGGATCTTCAGTGCTTTTCTGTAGCTAACTCTTTGT
This sequence comes from Haliaeetus albicilla, assembly GCF_947461875.1. Taxonomy (NCBI): domain Eukaryota; kingdom Metazoa; phylum Chordata; class Aves; order Accipitriformes; family Accipitridae; genus Haliaeetus; species Haliaeetus albicilla. The sequence goes on from NC_091495.1 coordinate 17,588,827, forward strand.
ATCTATATATCTGCTAGTTCTTATGTACGAGTTTTCTGTAATAGGGAGAGTTAATTTTTCTTTACAGCAAATGGATAGAAAGGAAATTGATTTACTGATTGACAATAATCCTAAACTCAGACTGGGCTTGGAGCTTGGGCCATTGACTGATGTGAGCTGCGTTGCTCACAGTTTGTCCTACAGGGAGGAAAAGGAGTATTGTCTGATGTGTTCTCTTTCATCAGCCCTAGGTTCACTTTCATTCCTCCCTCCCTTTTCTTTCACGTCCAATTTTTCTCTGAGTTTCTTTCTCCAAAGTGAGAGGATTAAAACTCTGATTCCATTTTGGTCTCCCCCCCCCGCCTCTTTTCTCAATTCCCACAGTAAGGCATCTCATCGTCCAACATCCCACCCTTCCCACTTGCCAGCTGCTTCCATCAGTAAGTTCTTAAATATTCTTGATTGAATATTACATCAATTTTGGAGACTAAGAAAAACAAAATACATCTCAATCAACACATCTGTTGCCTCTTCAAAGGCTGTTTGCCAATTCTTTTCCTCTGTGAGTATACTTTTTATTAGAGACTTAATCTGCCATAGGTCAGGAAAAATGGCTTGGGTCCCATTAGATTACTTCAAGCAGTTGATGCTTAAAAACTTTTCTGAAATTCTGACTCAGTTGGAAATTAGGTGTCCAGTTAAGCATCTTTTCATATGCCAGAAGCACTTTTCATTTTATCTGAAAGCTTGAGCCACATGCTCACGATATCACTGAAAACGTGAAAGACACTGATACATGTGTCTTACCAAAGGTTGGAGAATTGGGACTAAATAAATATGTGAACACTGGAGGTAGGAAGTTTGGAACATCAAGAAGGTAGAAAAAGTTAGGAACAAGTAAGTTTTTGTAACTCATTTCAGACAGAGTGTCTTGTTTTCTACCCGTGTGAGTCTCTTACACAGTAAGGCACAAAGTTTGACCAGCTCTAGTGGGTTGAGCCTGGCTGGACACCAGGAGCCCACCAAAGCTGCTCCATCACTCCCCCTCCTGAGCTGGACAGGGGAGAGAAAACATGAATGAAAGGCTCATGAGTTGAGATAAGGATAGGGGGATCACTCAGCAATTACTGTAATGGGCAAAACAGTTTTGACTTGAGGAAATTAGTTTAATTTATTACTGTTCAAATTGGTGTAGGGTAATAAGAAATAAAAACCAAATCTTAAAACACTTTCCCCCCACCCCTTCCTTCTTCCCAGGCTCAACTTAACTCCCAAATTCTCTACCTCCCCTCCTGCCCCCCTGGGCAGCACAGGGGGATAGGGAATGGGGGTTGGAGTCAGTTCATCACATGTTGTCTCTGCCGTTCCTTCCTCCTCAGGGGCAGGACTCCTCACACTCTTCTCCTGCTCCAGCATGGGGTCCCTCCCACAGGAGACAGTCCTCCACGAACTTCTCCAATGTGTGTCCTTCCCACGGGCTGCAGTTCTTCACAAACTGCTCCAGCACGGGTCCCTTCCATTGGGTGCAGTCCTTTAGGAAGAGACTGCTCCAGCGTGGATCCCCCATGGGATCACAAGTCCTGCCAGCAAACCTGCTCCAACGTGGGCTCCTCTCTCCATGGGTCTGCAGGTCCTGCTAGGAGCCTGCTCCAGCACAGGCTTCCCACAGGGTCACAGCCTCCTTCGGGCACCCATCTGCTTCAGCATGGGGTCCTCCACAGGCTGCAGGTGGATATCTGCTCCCCCGTGGACCTCCATGAGCTGCAGGGGGACAGCCTGCCTCACCATGGTCTTCCCCACGGGCTGCGGGGGAGTCTCTGCTCCGGTGCCTGGAGCATCTCCTCCCCCTCCTTCTTCACTGACCTTGGGGTCTGCAGGGTTGTTTCTCTCACATATTCTCACTCCTCTCTCTGGCTGCAGTTTCTGTTGCGCAGGTTTTTCCCCCTTCTTATATCTGTTATCCCAGAGGTGCTACCACCATCGCTGATGGGCTCATCCTTGGCCAGCGGTAGGTCCGTCTTGGAGCCGGCTGGCATTGGCTCTGTCAGACATGGGGGAAGCTTCTAGCAGCTTCTCACAGAAGCCACCCCTGTAGCCCCCCCACTACCAAAACCTTGCCACACAAAGCTAATACTGACTTGAAGTCATGTATCCAGTGTACAGAGAAAAGTAAGATTTTTCCATAATAAAGTTGGGGGTTGTCCTCCACTAAGACATTTTTTGTGCATTTAAGTCTTTAGATGCATTCATGTCACATTTTTCAAGCTTTTTTTCCATAACCTGAGGGCTAGATATGTGTTGCTTGGTTTAACAAGAGCAAGGGTTTTCATGTAATTATGTATTTCAGCTAGCACACTATGCAAAATCTTAAATGCTGCACAACTTTGCTGGGAATCATAAGACACAGGAGAGAGATCTCTTTACTGTTCTTTTGCTTGAAGATCTGCAAAAGGAAAAATCAGCAGTACATTTTTAAGTAGCAATCTAATATTACAAATCGGAGCACACAATGGAGGTGGTAGCAAATTCATGGTAGGCCCTGAATTCCTTCTACAAAAGTAGGATGAGTTAACACTGTGGTCTTGCCTTATTACTCTGGTTTTTTTCATTGTTATGTAGAGTTTGGACATAAAATAACCTGTATATTGAAATCCAAAAGTAAATAAGAAATGTTAAAACTTCTCTTACTTGTCACTGAGAAATACTACTTCTGCTAATGACGGGTTGTGAGGGTGGTCATCCCCCTGTCCCTGTCATGTCAATCCGCCCCAGTGAAAACCTGTATAACACATTCAGGCTCTGCTGACAACATGCAAACTCACCATTTGCAATTACCTCATGATGCTGTGCCTATAAGTCTAGCAGGGAGAAAGGACATCGTGTTTAGCACATTTCCATTTTTCCCATGCAATAGTTATGTAGAATTAACATCTAGCAGGGCAGGTAAGTAGTGCTTTAAATATTGGAAGATTTCCATTGAAATCCATGGCACAATGAATATGGTCTTTTATATAGCCATATTCAGAAATGCTTTGCTAAATAGGGTTTTTAAAGTAGTATGCTGATAATAAATCATGAGTACTTCAGGATTTACATAATATATCTATTACTGTTCTCTGACTGGAAATTAGTAATAATATATTTAATGTTGAAAGACATAGATGGGAGAGTTGCTTTAATAGCGCTGCTTGTGAGTCAGAGACATTCTTAATTAAGGTTTTGTTATGTGCGTTTGGGGGTGGTGTCAAAATTAGTAAAATTCCTCCCACATTTGCAAGAAGGACAATGGAAAGAGGAAATTAGTTCTTTTGCTGCCGATTTTTGTCTCTTAAAATGATTGCAAGAACTGCCCACTTAGGAAATGGGCAAGATGAGAATGTTGGTAGAGGGTGACAGGATTGTCGTAATATGGCCCTTATTAAAAGATACAAACCAGAAGGAGCAGCAACATGTTGGAACACTGGTGAAAGCATGTTATGGGTTATGTATTGGGCCAAAAAGGGAAAAGTAGTGGCAGATGTTACTTATTGGTGGCAGCTGCCTTGGAGAACAGTACTTTCTAAGGTGATGGGTAACACTAATATCTTTCACTTGTTTTAAGTGAAACAAGTTTCACAGCTCAACAGTAAAGTTGTGAGAAGTGAAAAGACCAAAGGTTGATTATCTATAGACTCCTACACCCTCCATCAAAGAAAGGAAAAAATTATCTGTGCAGTTCAGATGAGGACCCACTCTTTTACCTGTTCGGTGCCCAGCAGGCTCCGCTGCAGAGCAAAGGTGGTTTTAGTGTACAGAGCCAATATAAAAGACCTAAGTGGTGAAACAAAAGGAGAAACATGATTAAAACTGCTTGTGATTATGTTAGAAAGCTTAATCTTTCTGTCAGGCTGCCTGGCTGCCATCCGTTAGGTGGCTGTCAGGGTCTCCTTGGTGCAGACCCAGTGCCTCAGGTTGCCGTAGTGGGGCTGTCTCAGAGCACATTTCAATGACAACCCGATCTCCAGGCATTCCTGCAGACTGGTCTTAAGTTTTACCAGATTTCACTTCCTAGCTAGTTGAAGAGCTTGCATGGAGGAGTTCTCATACCAGTAGCAACCAGGTGCTTGTTTCTAACATGTATCAAGATACTATGGTGCATTCTCTAATTCAAAAAATTACCAAGAATATGTCATAAGAACAAGAAATAATTTAACAGTGCCTAGATACTTTTTTCTACAGACAACCCTCAGTATCAACTTACTTCAGAAAACAGAGCCTTTTAAGTTATTTTGAAATAATAATAGTTTGCTTTCTTGTTTCACTGTTGAAAGACTTCTTTCCCAACACTTAATAATTTGAGTATTTAATAGGATTGTAAAGTATTTGCCTAAGCAGATAAAGCTACTGTAGTTACAGTGAGAAAACATGTATGAGGCATCCTGAAACTATTTGGCAAACAGTGGTCATGAAGATAATTGTCTCACTTGTTATTTCTAATAACACTTCCTACTGCTTGGGGTCAAATCCTCTTCTGTTTATCAGAACCATTACAGTCTTATCAGTGGGTTTATCTACAAGAAGGTACAGATACTTTGTGTCTTACTACTTTAATATTGTTGGGGGGGAAACAACTTCAAATTTTTACAGCCTCTATTTTAATTTGTTGAAAAATATCATTGCCATTCTCTGAAAGTATAAGAAAAAAATCTGTAAATAAAATATTAATATATCACTGTCAGTCTCCCTGCTCTTGAAAGTCTCCCTGCCCTTCCTGAGCATTTTTTGAGCAAAGTATTGAGGATTCAGTGTTTTTTAATTTATACCGACATCAGCCTAATGGGAAGGATTCTTCCTGTTTGGGATGAAGGAGCTGCTATGTAATCTCTGGCTTTCTCAGTTATTACATAGGTGCTGTGTGAGGCTCTTCTGAATCACAAGCAGTTCTGCAGTGGACTCTCTCTGACCCATGGAGGATACAAGCAAGTAGTTGGTACTTTATTGAGAAACAAATAAAGAAAAATTTTAAAAAGCAAAAAGAATCACTTCTCCAATGTAAACTTACTGAAGGTTGTGTACTTTTCATGTCTGCAATGGCGACTACCTCAGAATGGCCTCTTTCCCAGTTGTAGGCAAGAAGATTTCACTGCCACTGTGAAGCACTCTGAAACCTGAATGTGTAATGTATATCACAGGCTTGAGCTTTGGGAGGGGTATAAGCAGTATAAAACTATGTTTTGAAAGCCATCTTCTCTGACCTGTGTAGGTTATACACCATAGGTCCTTAATATGGTTACATGGAATGGTAAGATTTAATGTGGAGATTTTAGTGCAAGTGAGCCTTTTTACATGCATTTATAAGCTTGAATGGAAACAAGTTGTTGCTATCAGGAGGGGTATCTGGAAATGGAATCAACAAGATGACTGAGATTTAGTAGCTTAAAGGCAGGAAGTGGTTTTCATTCCCCTTTTTACTTTCATGGCTTTTCTGCAGCTAGCTTGTAACTGGAATTTCCACAGGGGCCTGTTTAGTTCAAAGCAGCTTCTGTCTTGCTGTGGCCTGAGAAGTATGCAAAATTTCTACAATCATCTTTTCTGTGACATCTCACTGTGTCTCTGGCCATCCCCAGCCCCTGGTCTTTTGCATGGTATACAGCAGGATAATGGTTGCCTTGCTACAGATACTTCACTAGTTTCTGCACTGGCAAAAACTTGCTTTTTCAGGTTGCCATTCACTCATCCAGCATAATTTACTGCAAAAGGATTTAGGCTGGCTATCAGCAAAACAGCCTGCCTGCCAAAGTAGTGAAACAAGATACATAAGAGTTTTGTGGAATTTCCCTTGCTGGAGATTTTCAAGAACCATCAGAAAAATGGAAGTTGAGAGTGCCTGAAGTACACGAGACCCTTCCCCAGTGCAGGAGGCAGGGCTTGGGCATCTCTTGGGTGCCTGCTACTTATGCTTCTGTTATTCTATGGCAAAGGAACAAAGCTGGGATTGAAAAAATATTTAAGAAACAACTCTTCTGAAAGACCAGAAACCCCAGTCATACAAGGCCCTGTTTCATTGCGCTCTATGTAGCTTTTGCAACTAATAGAAAAAGATTACTGAACTTCTCTGATCTATCACAAACACATGCTTAAAATACTGTCATTCAGGATCTGTCTGGTTTAATAGTTACCTCTGGGAAAAGGGCTTTGTCCTGAAATTTTCACAATGCTTGTTTTCCTTCTTAGCATCACAACACCATTTCCTTTCCAGGAACTGACAAAGGCCAGCAGCTCAGGTGTTCGCCCTGCAGAGATCAGTTGACCCTGCAGATACTTCCATAGCCTGGAGCTCTGTTAAAATAAACATGCATGTATACACCACTTTGAAAATTTATCTTCCACAGCAGCCCTGACTGTGATGTTTTGTCATATTTTCCTTCTTTCCTGAAGACAGCCAAAGGATAATCAATATAAGCGTGTGTCACCAGATTGTCAACCACCACCACTACTACCGCAAGTGGCTGGGGATGCTCTGAGGCGCACGCTGCAATCACATTGCAGGATGTGTTTGCAGACTTGCAGGAATAAGGGTAGGGAAATCTAGTCCCAAAGATGGCTTTTGGTTTAATCATAGTTATAATAATCTTATAATAATAATATAATAGATATGTAGTTTCTTCATTCAAAAGACCATGTACTTCTTTAGATTTAGTTAAGTAGTTGATTTAATAAGAGATATTGCACATTGTTAGCCTGTCTGGAATTAACACTATCAATACTAACACTAATACCACTCATTACTAACACTGTATCCACATGAACTGAATGTCACTGACACAAACTAAATTAATTTTCTTCCTGTAAGTTTATCATGTCAAGTTATGGCACAAAAACTGTTCTACATTTTACGAATTATTATTTTACATTACTAGTTGAGACATGAGTAGACCCATTACATTCCGTGGAGTAAGATTTTTCTCCTGAATAATAGCTTTAGTATCTACCATATGTAGAATGCATTTCCACCTCTCTAATTTCTATTGCAGATTTATTGACATAAGGTCATTGTGTTTAGGGTGAGGCTGTTTGTTCCTCCTGAAAGATAAGACTGAAAGACCAGAATAACCTTAGTCGGCATTGATTTATTTTTTTTTCCTGTTGTCTGTGACATCTCCTTTCTTACTGAAAAAGCTCTAAATTCTGTCTTGTGGAAAAAGTCTTGGAAGTTGAAAATTTTTTTTTTAAAAATCTTGAGATATGAAATTGACTTTTCAGAAAACCTGTCATATAGCAATAACTTCCCTGTGGTATTTCTAGCAATATAACTTCTTTTGTCAAATAAAATGTAATGTGAAAATTGTAGTTTCAAGTTCTTTATTTCAGGAATACCATATTTCTTAAAATCATTAATGTTAAATACCACCAAAAAAGAAATTGAGAGGAAGTAGGAGGAAACTGTCTCTGATTTGCTTACTTTGTGAATCTGACAGCTGTTTATCTATAGGAATTGCTACATTCATCCTCCAAGATGAGGTCAGTACCCCTGTCATCTGTGTGAGCCTCCTGGGGTCTAAAAAATGGATGTAGTGCCCTATATTTATATCCATCCCCTACCAGTTGTCCAGTCAACAGTTCCTATAAAACAGAAGTTCGTTAAATATTAGATTTATTAAAACATGCTGTATGATCATCTGAAGACGACAATGTGTAATTCCATGTTGTTAATACCTTAAGCTTGTGTAAGTTGTCGCTAATTCTGCAGGCATTGTGCAGATGAGAGCAGAAACTTGTGAGGGCTCACCTTGAAGGCTTTCTTAAGGACAGTCTCAAAGTCATTTGAAGGAGGATTTTGCTTGAGTATGTATGGGAACTAATCCTCCCTCACCCCAGCCTCTGCTGCAGCAGAGCAGATGGGCCACAGCTGGGGCAGCAGCGGTACTTCACCGGATCACTTCAGGTACAAGGCTCCACGCTCCTGGTTCTGAACACTTGGTCCAAATTATTGCCAGCCAGCAAGGTTGGGACATTTCTGAAAACTAAATTGGACTTCTCCATGTGCAGAAATTGCAATCAGACCTTCAGTATCTATGAGACTCTTTAGCACTTCTGGACTATATGTTCTCCTTTACTGAGTGAATCAAATATGCAAGTACTTCCATTTCAAAGGATGTGGGGAGTTACTGTTGTCCCTTCAGCTTTGAGTGAGCTGAATGAATGTGTTCGTGATAACAATTAAGTATATAGAGAAGGTTTGAACCATGTGTGAACAGTCATTGGGATAGCTTTATAGGTTTGGGTTGTTGTTTGTTTTTTTCAAAAAAGGAAAGTAAAACAAGCCCCGAAACAAAAATGTGTGCCTGTCACAACCCCAAAAGCTTTTATCTGTTTGCATGTCAAGGAAAGTCTTTAAATACATATAGGCAGAATCTCTCTTTTAGACAAGAATTTAAGCATTTAAAGATAAGCACGTGTTTGAAGGCAAATAGATTTGAGCCTGAGCCCATGCTACAAAGCTACCCAACATATTTGGGCTTGATATACTTTAAAATGCAATTTATCCTTCAATGCATTCAGTAAATAGTTCATGTTAACAGACATGACTTGTCAAGACACCTGTTGCTTCTAAAACTCACCCATTCTGTGAGCATTTTTTCATTTCTTTAGTAACACTCATCATCTTTGTTTTCTTTAATAATATAGTGCTACCTAAGGATCTGACTCTTCTATTAAACAAGAAATTTCCCGTCAGCTTTCCTAAAGAAGGCACATTTTAGATACAGTAAGCAAAACCTGTGTGTTTATTCCTTGTTAAAGAAATAGTCTGGAAATATTACACTTCTAGAAAAAGGCACAAAAAAATTGCATGATCTTCCTATGACTGTGGTAGACTAGCCAATTAATTTCTGTGTTCATCAGTAACAGCCCTTGCTATTTTTCATTTCAAAGTTGCAAAATTAGCTTGTTGCATCTGTTACTACTGAGCAAGTCTTTTTTAAAAGAAAGGAGATAGAAATGTAAATATATTGGGGTGTTTAAAAAAAAAAAAAAAAAGCTAAAGAAGAGTAAAGCCTTAAAGGCAAAATCCTGTAACAGTTTCTGCCTGGAGAAATCTTGATGACAGTATATATGCTTCTACTGTAGAGGCCTAAGCCAGAGTTTGAGAATAATCCTTTGAGACATAATTTTGATACATAATGATCTGGTTACACTCCATCCTGAAACCTGAGAAGTCGTGGACATTGTTCCTGCCTGTTCTCACTTTCCCTCATAACTTGAGGCAAATTACCTCTCCTGTGTCAATATCCTTCCTCTCTTTAGATGTTATATAGTGCTAAAACAAAAGCTCTATTTCAGTACATATATACTGGTTAAAGTGGTCAGATTTAAATGTGATACGAAAGCTCTTAATTTTCATCTTCAGCAATTAAACATCAATACAATCATTGTTCCTTTGCCTTTGTTGTTCAGTTTAGACTCTGTTGTAATTATTAAAGGTTGATATTAAACCAGCTTTTTTTCTGGATGCTGGCTGTAGTTATGGATGACAGCAACGTGAAGACACCCAAGAAGATGCCCAGGGTGAAAAGCCCTTTGTGCCAGAAGTACCATGGAGGTGTCGGTGTTCTGTTGCATGGGGTTACCTGGCAGCTATACTCGTCACTGCGAGTGTCACCATTGTACATGGTCTATTCTACAGTTTGGCTTTGATGGGGCAGTAGCCATTTAATGAAAACATCTGATTTATTTTTCTTCTTCCCCAAACACAGTTATTGTTCAATGCCAATCCCCTCCAATTAAGGGAAGTGCCCAGCATGTTCCCTTTTAGAAGTCAGCATTCTGAGCAATAACAAATGCTGAAAAACCTCTCTATGCATGTAATCTCTCTCTCTTTTTCTGCCATATTTTTTACAATTTTTTGTTTGTTGTCAGAATTCTATGAGTACTCACAACATAGAGGATGATAAATGGAAATGGCACATTTTGCTATGCAGGATAATTCTATCTGTTGTGGTTAGTGGTCCACACTGAACCCTTCACATTTATACTGAAATCGTTTTAGTATAAAACGAGACCAGACATGGTCAAGCCTTTATTATTTGGTGTACAGGGTCTTTTTCCTCCAATCTTGCCCCCTTTGACGGTTGCTGAGCATTATGTGTCACTTTCTTATCTTTTAAGTTATGACTTATAATTCATACTTAACATACTGCATGATTGACAGTGTTAAATATAGTTCTAGACAGTTCATTTAAACATTCATTTTGCAAGTATTTATGAATTTTGTGCAATTTTGCATGCCAGATACTTCTGACTTTTCTAACACTTCTCTAAGAGCTTGGAGTTAAGCCTGCTACTCTTTTCAGTCTTTGAAATGTAGGCAATACATTTGTATGTAGGTATGAGTCTATAAGAGCAATTATATGCTTTTGTTTTCCAAATAACTCAGAGTTACTCCTGGCTGCAATGAAAAGAAGTAGTGGCATTACTAGGTATAGTTTTGAGACAAAATTAGTTCTAAATTTGCCAGTTCCCAAGTACCATCATATAAAGCCTAAACTCAGTGTGCTGCATTGACAGTATTTTCCATGAACACTTGGAAATTATCATGAGTGTTTCTTACTCCTTTTGAAAACAAAAGTTAAATAAATACATTAAAAAGGATAAACTGAATAATACAAAGGGCTGAAGGACTCAAAATCAAAACAGGGAACAGAATGTACGTTACATAAAGAGCTTTTACTGAGGAGACGATAACCCCCTGTGACTATTTAGTAGAATACTGTGAGAAGAAATTATAGTTTATGTTAGAACTTGCCTATAGACTGACTTCGACAAATCCACTTAATTTTAATTTGAACTCCTCTGCTAAGAATAGAAATGCCACACATAGTATGCAGAATCCTAATGGTATTTTCTAGAATCTATTATATATCACTGTAAGACTTTTTCTTTTTAGAATATATTTAAAAGGCCAATTTTGTTTGGGATGCTAATATTTTCTAAAGTATGGCTTGAAAACAGTAGTTGGCTGTATCACACAAATGTCGGGGATTTTACCAAGTACTCCCTATTTTCTGATAGCATTTCATAATCTTTGTTTTCTTACTTGCAAACAATGAGAGAAGTTTGGGGAGAGCAGTGTAGCTCCCCTTCTAAGTAGATGTATTCAGACAGTTAAATGAACGTCTCTAGTGTGGCTGTTCATTATGAGATAAATGGATTTTAATTTAAACATTATACTATTGTTAGTGCTACTAGAAATGAATGGTTCCCAACCCTGGGTATGAGCCAGCACAGATGTGATCATCTGCTTCTGAGTCACCTGGGAAAGTTACTGCCTGGTTTTGTGCCTGTGGTCCCCAACAGCGGTATGATTCATGCAAAACATGGCAGCGTTTTGCTTTAGGACTGTGGAAAAGCATTGCTTATGTAGTTTTGTTGGGTAACAGTGAACAAGCTAGCTGAACTTAATGTAAACTCAGTGTAAAACTCATGGGTGAATTAATTTCTCTTGTGACTTGATCTGCTTTGATGAAAGGCTGGTGTCCAGTCATCCAGTGTCTAGTCATGCACTGTAATGCCAGATGCTTATCCAACCCCCCCAAACAAGTACTGCTGCTGGCTGACAAGGTGGGGGCTCTGCGCAGGCTGTGATGAGAGGTGAGGTGGAGGCAGAGTCACTGCTGGGGAGTCACTGCTCTTGAACACGCAATTCATCTATGCAGTCTGACACTACAGGAGGATGCAATGCACAGATTTGGCCAAGTGCTAGTTGTGAGTGATAAATGTGGAACAGCAGACTGACAGGAGAAACAGTTTTGGGGGAACTGGCTAAAGGACCTCCAACATTATCCCAGACTGACCAAGAAAACTACATTTCCCTGAGCTGTTTGAGCATCCTTCTCACACACAAAGATGCTGTTTGTGTGGAAATGATATCGGTAACTGAGGCGTGCCATTTAATTGGATAATTTCAGGTGTATTCCTTGTATCTGTTTTCAAGTTAGTGCATTTCTGAAAAAGATGCTATTCTGTTGTTTTATTTTAACTATAAATATTGTAAGTGAAAAATGGAATTTCGTAAAAGTATTAAATATAGAACTGAAAGTAATACAGTAAAATTGGTTTTAAGACTTTGTTGGTAAAAAAAAAAAAAAAGAAGTGTCATGATACTGTATTTATCTAGCCAAAACAAGAAGAGGATTTTTATCTGCTCTGTAAAATTACAGGTGCTTTATCTGTGAAGAATTACACTTAAGATGAAAAAAGGAGAAAAGCAGTATTGTAGACTGATTATCATATCAAGTGTGAACTGTGCACTGTCAGAACATCTTGTTCACTTCATATAAGCAGATAACTTTTTGGGAACCCTTTCCAGGAGAGTGGGATTTTAACTTTCTCACATCCAGACTGCATACTTTAGCAAATTCTACAATCTGGTTGATAACCAAAAGAACAGTTCCATGTTAATAGAGAATTATTTCCTATAATAATAACTTTTAAAAGGTTTCCAATAGCTATGTAAGGACAATAAATCATTCAGAAGCTGGAAATAGGAGTCTTTGGTAGGATTTCCAACTTCTTGTTACGTATTCTCTGTGGAAGACAGTCTTTCTCTCAAGCAGCTGTGGTATTTATTAGACATCAGAGTTTTGCTTAATGCATAAAAGTAAACATAACTGACAACATAAAAATAAACATAATTGATGACTATGTGGTGGTACTTATCTCTTTCTTGAAGGGGGACGCAGAGCCATTGCTCTTTGATTGTTCTTTGGCATAAATAAAAGGGGTAGCTTTGCATATAAGTCAATGTTTATTTATTGAGAGCTCGCTTAGAATAGAAAAGTAATGATATTCAGGCCATCCCACAGATGTGTGTTCTTAGGGTGAAAAACCACTCTGAGTATGAATTTTTTTGTAAGACATTAATGTGTAAGGAGCTTAGGCTTTTTAGTGCATAAATGAATTTTCTGGTATCATGGTTTTTAGCCCTTGCTGTGCACTGAAGGAAGTTGATCTCAATTCACGGATCTGTACTCTGTATTTTCCCAGGATATCTATCCATTGGCTTAATTTAAGACCATTTTCTAGGAATTCCAAATCAATACTTTATAAATTTACTACTGTCCTGGTTTCAGCTGGGATAGAGTTAACTGTCTTCCCTAGTAGCTGGTACAGTGCTATGTTTTGAGTTCAGTATGTGAAGAATGTTGATAACACTGATGTTTTCAGTTATTGCTCAGTAGTGTTTAGACTAAAGTCAAGGATTTTTCAGCTTCTCAAGCCCAGCCAGCAAGAACGCTGGAGGGGCACAAGAAGTTGGCACAGGACACAGCCAGGGCACTTGACCCAAACTGGCCAACGGTGTATTCCATACCATGGCACGTCCCATCTAGTATAGGAACTGGGAAGTGGGGGCGGGGAATCGTCGCTTGGGGACTGGCTGGGTGTCGGTCGGCGGGTGGTGAGCAATTGCCCTGCGCATCATTTGTACATTTCAATCCTTTTATTACTACTGTTGGCATTTTATTAGTGTTATCATTATCATTATTAGTTTCTTCTTTTCTGTTCTATTAAACCGTTCTTATCTCAACCCAGGAGTTTTACTTCTTTTCCTGATTTTCTCCCCCATCCCACTGGATGGGGGGGAGTGAGTGAGCGGCTGCGTGGTGCTTAGTTGCTGGCTGGGGTTAAACCACGACAACAACCCTCAAAAAGAGGGTTTATTTCAGTGTTTGTAAAAGAATTTGAGACTATTATAGATTTGAGTTGTTCTTAGACTTTTAATTTTCTTTGTGTTGTTGTTAAATACTGTACTGTTGCTTGGAGAACTCATTCATGTACAGAAAAGCTTGCAACAGACGAAAGTTGACATCTTTAGGCCATGGTAATGATTCAGGGTAGCTGAAATTCAAAGAATGACAAGTATTAAATACATTTCAAAGTGTTACCTGTACTGAAGTAGTGAGTGCATAGGTTCAGTTGGCAATGGATGACTGAATGTGGTTCCCCCCAAATCTGATATTCTATTTTGCAGAGACAAAAGTGGCTCAAGGAACGCTTGTAAAATCTGTCCTTCATTAACAACTATGTACTATTCTTCACTGCTAATTCATCCTCAGCTTTTGCTTACTGAATAAAGAATACTATGGAGTTGTTACTGATACTTTTTAAAATAAAGCCTTGGGAAAAAAGACCCAATGCACTCTGGAGGATTTTTTCCAGAAGTTTTCATTCTGAGATATATCAACTTCATTTTTTACTTCCTCTACCATTAAATCTCATATACAATTGAACAGGAATTGCTTAAGAGGAACAACTTCCTTCCCTTGAACATTTTGCTGAAAGTCTGTTAGTATCAAAGTGGATTCTAAGAGCCTGAAGCTCAGCTCTTAATCAGGAATTCTACAAAGTAATCAGTTCTGGATGGAATTTTTGTTCTTCCTGATAATATGTATTTGTACTCAGCTTTCTTGCACTTGTGTCAGCACCTTCTGAGTGCATGGGGACCAGGGTGGATTCCCCCCCCCCCTCCCAGAAGATCAAATGAAGTGCAACTCTGAGCTGTTTGGAGAATCTAACTGTGTAATTACTGTTAAAGAGGTTGTCAGTGTGCTTGATAGTGATAAAGCACAGAAGACTTATTCCCAGCTTAGTATGAATTTACAGATAAAGTTTTAGAACAAATAGAAGTTCCTGTACTAGGCAGTGAAAACCCTTGTCCTTTAGTAACTCATGCTAAAAATGAAAAAAGTGACCCACAACTTAGGGAAGTTATCTTGCACTGCTAGTTGGAGACGATTATTTTTATTTTTGGAAATATCTACTTACGTATTGCATTTGAGTTTTCCCATGTTTGTGTCTGATACAGCCATGCTTATTTTTTTTCCCTCTGTTTCAGCACCCAAAGACAATGAAGAACGTGTGTTCCGGGAACGTATGCGCCCCAGAAAGCGGCAGGGTGCTGTGCGACGCAGAGTACATCAGGTTAATGGACACAAGTTCATGGCCACCTATCTTAGACAACCAACATATTGTTCACACTGCAGAGATTTTATATGGTATGAAGCAACTTTGACTTTGCTTTCTTTGCAACTTTGAGCTGAGGAGCTAACATACCCTCCTGTTTTGCTGGAGTATAAATGGGTATAAAGAGTAGTAGTTTTTTCCTCTTCATTTTAATATTAAGCTGTCACCAGTTTTGCAGATGGTAATAGAAAACTGTTAAACTTCCGTCACAAATATTAGAATTTGTTGTATTTTTGGTTTTTTCTCCTCTGAGCTACAAAGTTCAATCTCCTCCTGTCTAGTACACACGATAAGTTCTAGGTAGACAGCCAGTCTAGTGTTCTGTAAGTGTCTAAATGTAGATTTAGACCTAATATTAGATCTTTATGTTTGCCAAGAGGACTGAATTCTTCTTTAGGGGCCTAAGTATCACCATCTTCCTCCTAGGAAGTGCCAAGCTCCACATATCCTGCTGAAGTTAATGGAATATGGGAATACTAGACTTCTAGTGATCCAGGGTTTTGGGTGCTCAGTGTACAGGGTCTTTATTATTACAACATATGTCAAGAACTCCCTTTTAGAAATTATTTACATTAGTTTTGAGTAATCTTAATTGTCACATAGGGAGAATTGGTGGAGACATTCAGTTTTCAGTTATTTTTCAGCAACTCTATCGATGTTTTCCAAAGTTACCTAGAGATACTGTTTTGCACATTAATACACATAAGATCTGATGTGAGTGATCCATACTTAATATTTCTTAAGAGTGTGTAGTGAATCAGTCTTTCTTAATGTGAAATTATGTGAATTGTCTATGAACTCAGCTACATTACTCTAAAGAATATAGGTTAGCCTTTCTTTTTTTAGCTAAGATGATTTCAAGCAACAATATTGGCAAATGCAATCTTCTGTCTATTTAGAGGCCTGCTTGATGACTTATTTTACCAGCTTGTGGCTTCCATCTCTATGTACCCTTTGGCTTTGCCTATTTTATTATAGTAAGTGTGTCTTTACTTCTGATTTTCTTCATGGCCTATCATCCTACCTGTTACCTCTTAGCAGCTGAAATGTGGTTCCTACTTTGAACTGATCTCAGTCTAGGCATGCAGTTATCAGATTATTGGTTATAAGAGGCTATTTTTTTAAACTTGTGCATGTCCAGTAAGGAGAGGAAAAAATGTTTTTCATTTTTAAAAATATTTGTATTCTTCATTTGCTAAAACACTGTTTTATTTTCAGGGGTGTAATAGGAAAGCAGGGATACCAATGTCAAGGTAAGAGAAAATCTACGTGGAGACAGTTTGAATATATGTATTATGTTATAATATTTAAATAATAAGGTATTTTCATCAGTCATTGTATATGTACAGTGCCAAGAATTTAGCACAAAATGATCAGAATAAGTTTGTCTCACCAAAGATACAATCTTTACAGCAAGTCACAGTATGATTTTTCAAAACTGTTGCTATTAGGCATCATTTATGAGGTAGGGGCACAATTAACATTACTGAACAGTAGGTCCTAGGTATCTCTTGATGCACATCCAACTAGAGGGCCGTATCTGTGGATGTTGGCTTCTTCATTTTTCACTTCTTGCATTTTAAAATTGTGAATTCTTTATTCTGCTTAAGATTCTTTGTTTTAAAATGCCAGGTAATTGCAAAGACTGTAATTAAATAGATAATTATAGACGTCATCATTATAGCAAAGACTGCGGAAGTGCTTCATTTTCAACTCCCATTTTTTAGCTCAATTTCTTGTACTCTTAATTTTTTATGCAGTCATCTCTCGGCATGGTGTTTTTCTGTTTAATTCTCATTTGACAAGTAGAAATAATCAAGTTAGTGATGATTTTTCAGTTACAAAAGACTTGATGAAATCTCATTGTAAATAAATAAACACAAATAATGGTTTTACATGCTATAATAAGAATTACTGTATTAACATACAGCAGAGGTTCCATGAGTTCTGATGGTTTTTTTTTCTTACAACAATGATCAAAGCTAGAAGAAAATGAAATTCATTATTTCACTCTGAAGGTTTTTTCTTCACTTAATGACCTTGAATCCTACAGTATGATAGACCTTGTAATTTTTAATCTTATCTGTCATATCTGCAGATGTTATTCATTGATTAAGTAATCAGTATGAATATTGATAAAGCATTTTTGCCTCCTGAAACCTTTTGCGGTTATCAACTTATTATGTGCTACAGAAAGAATGTTCGACTTTGTTTTTTCTGTTTTTTGACTTTTACAATGAGTTATCTTTATATGTCTTTTCCTCTGGAAGCTCTTCAGACAGAAATTGGTTTTGCCATTGTGTCTCATATAAAGTGGAGATTGTGGACTTTATCAGATAAAGAAATGAAATATGTAAAAATTGAGAAAAATTGTCATTAATACTTCAGAAGATAATTTGTAGTTTTACGTACTGAGATTTTGGCAGATATGCTTTAGTTCTGTTAAGATTCATTGGTCTCTTGAAAGTCCACTATCTTCTGCCTTTCTAAGCCAGACTTACTTCATAGGACTCCCCAAGTCACCAGTCACTTGCAGCCTTTCAAGTCCCAGCATTTCTAGTCTTCTGACATCAGTCTTTTGCTTTCAAATCAATCTTCATGGAAACTCATTCTTTTATCTGTTTTTTGTTTATAGTTTGCACTTGTGTAGTCCACAAGAGATGCCATGAACTTATAATAACGAAGTGTGCTGGCTTAAAAAAACAGGAAACTCACGATGAGGTAAATGTTTATAAAATAAATTTTCTAGATAAAACTCTCTTTCATCTGTTCAAAGTAGTGTCATCTCCTCTGTTTAATCAATAAATGTTACAGACTTTTTTGTGCCCTTCTGGTCGTCTTTTGATATAGCATTTACTTTGGAATGAGAGATTACCATAACAGTTTCATTTACATGGGAATTATTATACAGCAATTTATTTCTAATTAGTAAACTTTTTATAACATCTGAATGCTTAAAGTCTCAGTGAGCTCTTTCTACTCCTTTTCATTTTTAACATTGTCTATTTCTGAGTTAATACAAGTTTTGTCATTTTAATTCAAACGAAGCAGACTGGAACCCTTTATCCCTTAACTGCATTTTTTGTGACTGAGTCATTACCAGCTGATAGGATAGGCATGCTTGGGTGTCTTGCATCAACATAAAAGACTGCCCAGAATTTGCTTGCAAAGCCTCACTTCAACAAAGACCACATCCAAACTGTCAAAATTTATAACAAAAACCATCTTTGTGTTGAAGAAGGCCCATGGTTATTGTACAAGATACTAGTGATAACACAAGGTATTGCATAGTTAACAGGTTTTCCAGCGCAATTACTCCCTACCTCTAGCAAGCTTTTTGTATATTAACAGAATTAACACAATATGTGCTTTATGTATCACATGTTTAAATAAATGAAGACATCACCTGAAAATGAAATCAGCTGCCTTCAGAACCATACTTTCAGAGAGGTAGATATATCTGCCAACAGCACATTCAGCTCTGGATCAGAAGAGAAAACAAAGCAATCCTTTCACTTGGGTTTAAGGTTTCTCTCAGCCGAGATGGCCCTTTTAGGCTTGATTAGGAAATTAATGTTAATTTCTGTGGACAGTCATACACAGAGAGTGATGTGACTGCTGGTAGCATTCAGCTCCCTTAAACTCCTCAGCTTTGGGGTATCCTTTTATGGCTGGGTTGATAGGGGACAGCTGGGGAGGGGGATGGGGTTTATTGTTTTCTAAATAGTTGTAGCCCTCAACTGTAACCAGTGAATGCTTTATCTTATACAAAAGTTTTTTGTTTGTGTTTTAACAGAAGAGCTAATGAATGCTTACTGTCATGTTCTGTTTTGTGCAACACCAAGGGCTTACTGTCTTTCACCATAGGTTTAGGTGAGGTAGTCTGTGGGTGATCCCAGTTCCTTAGCCACACAGAAAAAGTACATTTCTTAGTTTTGTTTGTTAAAAACCTACATTTATATGCTTGAAAAAGCCTAGTTTTACATTACAAATCAGAGTTGTATGTAACGATGGTTTTAAGGTGCTCTTCGAACTTTGATATGAATTTGACTGAGATGCTAACTGATCTCATTATTCCTGTGCAATTCACTACCATTTTTCATACTGGAAGCATTCTTTAATATCTGGTTCACAAGCAGTATTTTACATCTGAAACTTGATCGCATGCATAGGATTGTGATAAAGGACTGTGTATAGGATTGTGATAAAGGACTGTGTTTGGCTAGTGCTGTTTTTGCATAGTACTTGCTGGAAGATACAAACTCTTGCATGGATTTATATTTCCAGGCTACAGACTGGTGGAGGCTTGCATGCTTTGCTGATATTATGCTCTCATTGTTTAGAGAAGGGGTACTAGATCACTGGAGAAAAGCCAGCGGTAATAGGAAAGGGAAGGAAAAACATTGAAATAAATCTCCTGCTATGCAGTGGCCACTATAAAAACTTATCAATGACATCCTTGAATTAGCAATTAATTGAACCTTGGAATCCCTGAACGCAACAATTTATCATTGTCATTTTCATAATCTAACGAAGAGTGGGATATGAAAAGGTAAAGGGGATGTGATGTATTTCTCTTTCTTAGTAATCTATTAGTTTGGCCTCCTACTCCTGAAACAATTGGGAGTGACTTCCTTGCCTTCCACATTAGGAGATCTTTCCTGATAGTAATATATTTGTTGTTCCCAGAAGTACTAGGAAGTAGACTTCAGTTTTTATCTCTTGAACAACAGCAGCCCTTCCCCTCTTTTCCCCAAATAAAGTAGTGAGACGAACTCTAGAGTATATCTAATGCAAAGATCATCCAAGCACAGACATATTTCATCTTGTTTGAATTCTGCGTGGTTTCAAAACATAACAGGGCCTTGGCATACACTGATTATAAAGAAATTACTTAGAATGAAATATGCTGTGCTCTCCTTTTTCAGCAAGTGGGATCCCAGCGTTTCAGTGTCAACATGCCTCACAAGTTCAGCATTCACAATTACAAAGTGCCCACCTTCTGTGACCACTGTGGTTCATTGCTCTGGGGTCTTTTGAGACAAGGTTTACAATGCAAAGGTAAGGATTACCACTTCAGAGCTTTTTTCTTTGTGAGTGACTTGTAAACTTGGAAAGAGTTCAAGTTATTCTGTCTTTTTCAGCATGTGCAGATATGAATAGAAAGTAAATAGCAGACTGCTGGAGGGATTGCCATCAAGGTTAGAAAATGGTCCTTTACCCTGTCTGCAACACCAGTCAATAACAGATGCAGAGGACAGAGGTGCAGAAACACATTTTGGACTCACTGCTATGTAGGTTTATTGCCACATAGGAAATTAGAAGTTGACAGAAAATTAGGAGCATGAGAATTTACATCCCTTCAGCTTATATGCCTTTTGTGTTTTCAGGTTTGTGGTGATGGTTGTTAAACTTTTTAAACATCATTATTCCAGCTACTTTTCCCTTTAATACCATGTTCAAAAATTACTATTATGTATTGGTTAGGCTAGGCAGAACCAGTCCTGTGTGTCCGTATCCAGAAGATGAGGTATTCTGATATCTAGCTAAATCGTCCTTTGTGATGGTCTGCCTAGCACCTCTATTCCAGAAAATAAAGGATTCATTATTTTCTGCAGCTTAAGGACTGTGTATATACAGTAACTGTATATGAAGTTACTGCTGGAAGGTGCATTCATGTTGTTTTAGCTGACTAATAGAAATGGCTGGTTCCATATCACCTTGTTTCAAGCAGATTTGTATATTCTAAATGGGGGAGAAAACAGTACAAACACTTGCAAAGGAAAGCAATATTTTAGAAATTGTGAATTAAATACTTCAGTTAGTGGGTTGATGGGAATTATGTCATGAAGATTGTAATATTCTTAGAAAGTAGTACCTAATGAAATTATAAGCATTTTCATTTTGTTACACCTTTATGAATGGGTAGGTCCATCTTCATAAATACCAAAATCATGTTATGTACACTTCGCAACTGCAGAAATGTGGTGTCACACATGTATGTATAAACACATAATTTATGAAATATATCCTTTTCAGTATTTAAGGTCAGACATAACTAAAGGTGAAGGTCAGACCTAATGTTTCATGTCACAAATTGCTGAGCAGCAAGGGAAAGAAGAAATTTATTTCATGGCAAAGCGGTACACAGTGAGAGCATTCTGAAATTCAAGCCTTCCCTTGTGATTCTAGCTAACGAGCAGTGATAAAATGTTAGACTCTAAATACTGTTTACTTTACTACTATTGAAGATTTTGTTCAAATGCTGTCTTAATTATGGTGGAGATATGTTCAGGGAAGATTTTTCAATTAAACCTGATTTTTTTTCTCTCTGATTTTTTAATCAGAGCTATAGTATCTCTCCACTTAATCTGTGAATATATTGGTTCACTTTCATATTCTCTCTCAACTACCATAGTGGTTCATTTGCTCTTAAATGTAGAAAATAATGTTATTTCTCATATGTATGCATTTACTGTGTAGCAGCTGCATAGAAACAATAGTTCAGAAAGCCTATGTTGCCTTCTCCATGTTCATAAAATTAGTGCCTATTAAAAATGCAGTATTTTCTGCATGAAATCTGGAACTCACCTGAGCTGTAAACATAATTTTCTCCATGCTTAGTTTTCTCTCTTAACGAGTGCTGAACAATGTTCCCTTCTTCAGAGTTGTACTTGCTTGCCCAGTGTGGTTATTAACGCCATGAAAAGTGTATTCCAGAGGTTTATTATTATTCTTTTTTTTTCACTGCTTATTCCTGTGCTTCTTTGTAAAAGATATGTTGATGAAGTTGGACTTCACAGAATTTTCCTGCTTACTTTATTTCAAGCAGTTCAGTTCCTCAGTGTCCACTGTTATGTATCCTAGGTCAAACATTTTACTTGCCACTGAGCTTTTGTCACTGAAAATACCATGTGTAGCAATTTCTTTTTGCTCTTCTTGCGAACTGAAACATACTTGAAAAGGAAAGGCACCTGCTTTATGAAGTGCATGGGTACTGCTGCAGATACAGTACCTGTGTATAGTCTGAGATAAATATGATTTGTTTCTTTAGGGCTTATACAGTGAAAGCATAATTGATGAACAATATAGTGAAATGCAGCTTTATAAATACATACTTTCTGATTATTTTTTTTCTCTAGAAAGTAATGAAGTGAGGAATTTGTTCAATTGAATGTTAACCTAGTATTTAATTGCACTTGCAGTTTTGCTTGCTTTATGCCTTTTTCCACAAGAGGGCAATGAAGTCTAAGATAAAATGTCATTGACGCCTAACAAATCCACACTATGCTATTTTTAATGGAGCTTTGTTCTTCTCCTGCCTAACCCATAACCTGGAAGCAATGTAACCTTTTTTCCCCACTTACTAGTATGCTACTTAAGAAGATGGTATTTAAGAGAAAGAGCTTAGTAAATGGATTGCCACCTAAAGAAAGAGTGTCTAACAGTGCCAAAGACTTATTAAAACTTGAAACACTGTTGGTTTTATGCCTGCCTACATTAGTAGTTAATCTACTTGAGTAAAATAGGGTAAGAAGCAATAATACATGATGAACTGAAGTTGTGCTCAGTATGAGAGCAGAAGTGGACTGCTAAAATCCAAGCTCTGAAGGGCTTTTCTTCTAATTCAAATTCTATTTAAGATGTATAGGTTCATTAGGTATTTTCATTTGCTCCTGTGTCTCTTCTGGGTACTGTGTGAAAACACTGTGCTGCATTATCATAGCAGAAGAATGATAATCAAGTTGATAATTTTATATTACCATTGAAGTATCACTGGAAATCCAGCTAAGTATTTTTCTACTGAAATTATATTTATTTGAAAAAGTTACTGGTAGGTCCAATAAGATATGGTTTAAGTAAGATAAATGCATGCCAAGGTAGTATTTAATTTACTCTATTACTTTACATTTCATTGCAGTTTGCAAGATGAATGTACATCGACGCTGTGAAACGAATGTGGCACCAAACTGTGGAGTAGATGCTAGAGGCATAGCTAAAGTTCTTGCAGATCTTGGAGTCACTCCAGATAAGATCACTAATAGTGGGCAGAGGAGGAAAAAGGTAGTTTCACTACATCATATCACATAAAAAATTTGATATAAGTATGGCTGTATTGTAACTTTACTAGTTGGGATTCAATCCCACTCACTTGACTTGCACAAGAATTTTTTTTTAAGTCAGTACAGAACTAAGACTTTGGCTTTTGATTTATGAGTGCAAGTCATCTATTCTGAATTTCGATATGAAATTTATTTTGA
The DNA here is from genome assembly GCF_947461875.1 of Haliaeetus albicilla. Lineage (NCBI taxonomy): Eukaryota > Metazoa > Chordata > Aves > Accipitriformes > Accipitridae > Haliaeetus > Haliaeetus albicilla. The sequence continues at coordinate 17,612,067 of NC_091495.1, forward strand.
CCTGCTACAATTTTGCAAACCTGGGGTCTGTAGAGAGTCTGGAAGGACTTCTGCTTTTTAATTTTGAGAAAGGAGATTAGACAGAGAGTCAGTGTCTGATGCAGCAGTTCATAAAAACATAAATGTCTCTTTGGCTCAGAATTGGCGTTGGATAATTGATTGATTGAGACACAGCACTACTCCATAACATTATAAATGCTGATAAATGAGTAATGGACTGATTCTCATGAAGAGGAGCTGTTTGCTAGATGACGGTTCCAGGGTTATCATCACTATTATATGAAGGACTAGACTGTTCTAGAAAAAAAGGCATAGGTCACCCCAAGTACATCCAAAGCTGATGGAGTTATTCTGGATTGATAATACGTATCCTGGATCAGAATTTGGCCACACTTTCTATCTCTATTCGCATGATTGTGACAACAGACCCATTGCTCTCACTTATAGAAATAGGCAATTTTTACCATAATTTCTTAAAACATTGACATTTGGTTTTGTTCATTTTCCTGATTATTGCACACTTGGATGCCATGTACACTGTTTTAAAATGTTACAGAAACATAGAAAACTCAGGAATAAATTAATGGATCTGTGACTCCTGGGAAAAGATGGCACGTCATTACTGCATGAGCTAGTTTGCAGTGCTTGCTAATACTTGTTGTAGTTAAATGTATTTACCGGATAGATTTCTACACAAACTCATAGTGGTTATTCAAAACTTTCCCACTCGCTGGGTATGCTTATTACATTTATTCCATCCTAAGAACCTATTTTTCTTTAAATTGCTTGTTATTTCTCTTTTTATATTATGGTCTCCATTTGATGTGATGGCATCTAGTGTATGGTTGAGGTCCTGCCAGTGAGAATCTGTAGGGGTAGAAAATATTCACTTTCCTTCATACTTCTACTTGTGAATTAATGTTGTTAAATTAAATTTCCTCTTGGCATGGGAGGATCTCATAGCTGAGTACCCCTTTTGGAATTGTTCTTAGCTAATTGCAGGTGCAGAGAGTCAACAACCAGTTCCTGGAAGCGCATCATCAGAAGAAGATAGGTCAAAGTCAGCACCAACTTCTCCATGTGATCAAGGTCAAACATCTCTTTTTATGTCCTAACTGATATCTATTGTTACATATTTTCCTTCTTTATGAGGAGTAAAAAAGCTATCGGCCCCAGCCTCTTAGAACCAAATCAACAAAGTAGTTACCACCAGAAAATGAAGCATTTAATGTTAGGAACTGCAAGAACTTTTTTAAAAGGCCTGCTTCTCATTTTGTTTAAATCTGTGAAATTAAGTGGCTTTTAAAGGGAAAATTATAAAACATTCATCTTAAAATATTGTTTACTAGATGAGTCCTTGCCTAACCAAATACCTTAATGTAAGGAGGTTATATATTGTATTGTAAGAGTGAGAACTTTTTAAATAGTACCACAGAACCTGAGAGCGCCTTTATTTATCTGAAAAGCCTGTATCTGTTAATAAGTTTTTGAGACAAAATTGCCTCTGTGCAATTCCACGTTGAACATTTGCAGTAATAAAAAATTCTGTCCGGTTAAGCTATGCTAGTGTGTCTGTGTGGTCTCCAGAGGCTTTGTAAAACTGTTTCTTTTCAGTGATTTTTTTCATGCATAGATTTGGAGATAAATATTTTAATCTTCACTGATATGACCTGATTTCATTAAGCTGAACAGCCTGATTGACAGAACATGTATATCAGCAGCACTTTTTGAATCTGACCTGATTGTTGTTTTTAAAAATCAAATTCTTTGAGGTATCTTATGTACCATCACGTGTCTAAACTGATGAGTGAAAAATCTTCACACCAAGATGTAGGAAGATGGATACATTTGTGTCAAATTTTTTGAAATTTGTTTACAGTTGAGAAATTTCTCAGCCTTATTTTCAGGAAAGACACTTCCCAAGCTCCATGGTAATAAGTACTGTAAAACTCTGAGTCCAGCACTAATTTGAATTTGTCAACCTTTTGGTTTCGCAGACAGTATTTTGGTTGAATATTTTTAAAATATCTGATCTTTTGCTTAAAATAAGAACAAAGAATTGTCTAAATTCTTTCTTAAATTTCACTTTTTTAGCTGTCCAGTAAAGTTGTTGCTTCCAAGGCCATCAGGCAGAAGTACTATGCAAGAGCTTGAGGCAGAGCTGAGGTCTGTTAGTCACCAGGACTCACTGTGTTTAACACTGAGAAACCTTCAGAACCATTTAGCAGATCTGCACAATTGCTGCTTGAAGTGGCTCTAGGAAGTAGTCAAATACCTTATTGGCAGGTGTCTGATAACAGCTGGAGCTGCGTAAGATGCTCCATTCACGTTGACTTCAAGGACTGGGACGCCCAACTATCCTTTGAACTTTTGAAGATACAACCCTAAAATACTTAAGCAGGAAGATGAGTAAGTGCTGCAGGAAGATAGGGGTATTCAAAACAAAATACTTCTCTGTGTACAGGAACACCCAAAAATCACTAAAAACAACTATCTGACTACTATTCTGGCTTATCTTTCAAGTTTTGGACGTGTCATTCTCTAAGGTTCATTTTAAAATGCCACCCTTCCTGTTAGAGCAGGGTTTTGGCTGATTACTGTAAGGTGGAGAAGCACTTTGCTAAATATGTATTCTTAACCACAGAATGCTCTATACAGCATTCAAGGATGATGTATGTCCCTTCCTAAAACTGGTACAGACTAACATAGGCTGTTTTTCTGATGGTTGATTAAAACGAGCACTTTTTTCTCACTTTTACACAGAAATCAAAGAGCTGGAAAACAACATTAGGAAAGCATTATCATTTGACAATCGGGGAGAGGAACACAGAGCAACAGCTACAACGTCAACAGACAACCAGCTTAACAAAACTGGGGAGAATGGTGAAAATGGGGAGGTCAAGCAGGCCCAGAACAAGCGAATAGGCCTTGAAGAGTTCAACTTCATCAAAGTATTAGGAAAAGGCAGCTTTGGCAAGGTGGGCAGCTTTTTTTTTTTTTTTTTTTTTAAACTCAAGTGCCGGCTTTTTTTACTGTACTCCTTTGAAAGTATTCATAATGGCATTCAGAAAGTGCTTCCACCCTAGCGGTTTCCTAATTTTACCCATTGGGTAAAAGTGGCTTTTACCCCACAGATCAGGAACATCAGCCTCCTGATCAGCTGGCATTTTCTGTGCTTTAGCTCTCTTCCTTAACTATGGTCAAGCCTTTTGAAACAAAATGTCGATGTTTCACTATTTCAGGATATTGGTAATGAAGATATACATACAGTTACGTACATACTGTTCAACAAGATAATTAGTTGTAGTCAAGCAGGAAAAATCAGCCCAGGAATAATGCCGTGGAGTTCTGAGTTCATTCCCTTTCTAGATAATACCCAGTTCAAGTTTACTTATTTCAGAGAACAGTTTGTGTGCTTATTTTTCCTCAGTGGGTGTGTTCAGTGCTGGAGGAAGCAGAACTCAAGCATTTCCACTCAGATACAACGAGTGCAAGAGGCTTAGACAGCTGTCAGAAATACCACGTATGCAGCAAAGATGCAACTCACCAGATACCTTCCCACAGTAGGAAATTGATGATGGTGGAAGGGGCATTGCTCTATTTACAGGGCTTACAGATTTTCTTTTCACAGTGCTGTGCACTGTGGAATCAAAGGGGAAGACTGAAATGTGAATCTGTTTCACAAGTACACTCTTCCTTCCTTGATACATGGGAACTGCAGATGCAGGGGAGCAGGGCTGAAGGAGTTCTTTTGTCTCCCTGTTTTCTAATCCTTTCTCTGAAGGTTACCCTGGCTCCAAGCCAGAACTGACCTTAAACAGAGTATAGGACTTGAACCTTAAACAATAGCAGTAGTTAAAATCAACAACTTTAAAGCAGCTTGAATGGTACATGGGATTGTATACTAAGTTCATTATAAACAAATTTCACTACCAAAAGTGGGAGATAAAAGTGGGAAATAAATTTCTGTTCTATATCAACTTGCTTCCTTTTTTAGTTTTTGAGATCTCACTAGTAGGCACTCATTACAATATTTGAATGAGGGGATAAAAACTTCTTATCTTCTGCATTCTTAACTAACAAACAAAATAGATACTGTCTGTTTCAAATTTAAAGAATACCAGAGGTATAGTTTTCTAAAATTACATTACTTTTAGTTTTATAAATATTCAACTTCATTCAGGCAAGTATATAACTGTCTTTATATTTCCAGTGCAGTCAAATGCATATGCAACCCTGCATTTATGGTATCTGTTGTTCGTATGCAAACAGAATTTCTGTTTGTTTTAGGTAATGTTAGCTGAGCTAAAAGGAAAAGATGAAGTATATGCAGTGAAAGTGTTGAAGAAAGATGTCATACTTCAAGATGACGATGTAGACTGTACAATGACAGAAAAGAGAATTCTGGCATTAGCACGGAAACACCCATACCTAACACAACTTTATTGCTGCTTCCAGACAAAGGTAAGCTCCATGAACCTTTTACCAGTTTGTGCCCAAGGAACAATATTCAGTATTTCCAGAATAAAAGACAGCAACGTAAATAGTACAGCAATATTTAAAAAATATTTCTGAGAGGTTTGTGGCATTTCAGCATTTCAGTAGTACTGAACAGGAGTACTAGCTGCTGTTAAGTAGCATAAATACTATTACCTTGTGAGTACCAGGAGATGGCAGTAAATGAGTTAAAAAAATTAAAAAAACCCTGCATGCATAAACCACAAAAAAACCTACTAAGGTGCCATTTTCTGGGTTTCTTCTGTACATTAATAGGGTGTATTGTTTGTTGAATTAAGTACAAATGTTTTTAACATCCGGTATTGAGAGTAAAAATTCTAAAATTATCTTCTTAGAAATGAGATTATGGCAGAATACTGATCTTTCCAGGTTTTTTGTGCTGTGTAGTATACAAAATGTTCAGAAAAGAAAGGAAATAGGTATACTGCTTATCAAGTAAGTTCCTATAGTGCTAATGCCGCCCATGTGCTTGAGAAGCAGGGAGAAGGAATGGCAGAGAGAGCTGATAATGACAGCCTGTTCCTGTGCTGTGTTCCTTGTTGGTATTTTTCATACAGAATTCCTCTTCACAGCACCTGTCTTAGTTTTGCTGCTTAAACGTAAGTGAACGTTTGGATGGTGTAGCTGACTGTAGGATTTCTGAATCCACTCAAAGTGCTTGAAACCAGTTGTGTTCACAGAACATTTCTGGTTTTCATTTTTTAGTCTCTTCCTTCTCCCTTGTCATTCAGCTGAGCTGACAGTTTGACAGTCTGACAGTCTGACCTGATTGTCCAGAAAGCTTTATGGACAAAAAAACCCCCACAAGGTGAATCTGTCTTGCAGATAGAATACCAATCATATATAATGATATTTACAGAAGCATCCTTTATTTTTGAAGTGCCTGATAAAATGTTTACTATTTCAAAGAACTAAGGTTTGAACTTTTGGCTCTTGAACTAAATATGCCATTCATTTAAATGGAATGAGTTCCTGACCTGTAGGGAGTAAGTTTAGACATTAGGATATATGTATGTTTTAAATAGAACACTTTAAAAGCAATCAACTTCCTTCAAACTTCTGGGCTTTTTTTTTGTTTCAGTAAGATACTACATTTGAGTATTTGAGTCAATTTAATGGAAAAAATTGGCAAATTTAATGAACAATTAAATCAGCATATTGAACAAAATTAAGAGTTACTAATGGCGTATATGAGTCTATGTGTGCATATGTGTAAATACCTACATATTCACATATTACAACCAAAACTATGTATGGCACACATGAGTAATTGCAATAACTATGTGTGTAGAATTACAGAAAATCTGTGACTAAAAGGTCTTCCAGCAAAGTTGTCAGGAAAGATAAATAGGGCAGTGGGAAAACCATAGGAAAATGGCTAGTAAGGTCAAGATTGCACTGTGTTCAAATATGCAAATAATAAATGTTTAATATGTTTATACAGTTCTTAAAATAGTGAAGATGCATTAGCCTTTTATATGCTTTGAAGTTGACACAAAAAATTGGCCCAGGAAGGTGTGTATACAATTTATGTCTACAATGGATGTTTCATGCATTCAGACTTTCATTTGAATATGTGTCTGAACATACTCTTTAAATGTTCTAACGTATTACTTTAAAATCTGTAACTACAATTGAGCGTATTATTTCAGATGAAGGAAGTGATAAAAAGATTGTACTGGGGTAAAGGATAAACTCTGTGATCACAGAGGGACCTTTAGGACTAAGGCAGACTGCACTCCGTGAAGTGTAGATAAATGTATCAGCACCCTGATGTAAATCATGTGGCAGAACATCGGTAAAGATCAGTTTTACATTAAGTGAATTATGACAGAAGGTTCTCCTGCTACTCCTCTGGTTTCCTGGAGATTTCTTTCCTTTTTTATTTCTCATCTGTTCTTCCCTCTTTTGTATCATGCTTTCTGCCTTCCTCCCTGCTCTCCAAAGCCATTCATCAAAGAAAGATATTCAGAGATTCTTCTCACAATCTTCTCTCTTCCCAGATCCCTTGACCAGATAGAAACTATAGTTTGTGGCTTTGCTTGAACTCAGAGGAACTGATAGTTAAATGATTTATAGTTACAAGTCATAGGCTAGTGACTCTTATCAAACAACCACAACTACACCTAGTGATACCCAATCAAATTAGAAGTTCACAGTTGAATAATTGAAGGGGTTTTTTGAGCATGGCCGGTGAACAATTTGCGAAGAACTCTATAAAGAAACAAAAATCCAAACCATATGTAAATCAAAAGCAATACATCTGCTAAAGCTATAAATTATTTATGAATGACAACAAATGAAAATGTACCAAGTAAATTAGTCACTGAATGATTTGCTAAGGTTCAGTGGAAAAACAGGTAGAAAAACTTGTTCAAACAAACATGGTTCATGGTTAAAATAGCTTTACTGTGACAAAGGCTATTGTACAATAGAGTTTAAAATGTGTTTAACAGTAGTGTATAGTTACTTACGCTGCAATTGTATGTCATGCCACGGCTGCTGTACTTTGCAGAACTGGTCCCTGAAGTGATCATGCTGGAATTAAATTTTGCATTTCAAGTAGAGCATATTTGCTGTATACACCCTGACTTAATGGAAAGATTGACTCAGTATTCATTGTTAAAGCACTCAGAGGCTGACTTTATGTAATGAGATTACTTGCTTTGTTCCTTTTCCACAAAAATGGGAGTGTATGAGTTTGTCTTTAATATTGCAGTGTTTTCCTTCAGTAATAAGGTGAAGACACTGCAGAAAAGTTGCCTAATATGCTTTTTAGAGTAAGTATGCATCAGTATTACTTGTTTTTTACATGGAGCAGATTTTTCATTAGTATCATTTACTACATGATACTATTGTTATCACAACGAGTAAGGGATCATATTTAAATTTAGCTTGGAATTCAGAAATCATGCCAAATAATGGCTAATAACAGCATACCTTATACACCAATGTGGTTTTAGCCCTACATATCTGAATTTGCTTTTAGTAGTCCCATCTAACTTCCTTATTTTAAAGGAATATTCTTGGGAGTGGTATTTCCCATGTTCCTACTTAATCGAAAAGCTAACTTTGATGAAACCAGTTTGCTTTAAGCCCATCAAAAAATGAGTGTGCCCCCCCAGTCAACATTCTGTATTAAAATTATGTATATTCAAATACTGTAATTCAGGTATTGTTTTGCGATCTTCTGCTGTGGCATGGAAGTCAAGAGAGCTGGGTTCTGGTCCAAAGCTTGGGATAAAGTATGCAAAGCTGATATATGATGTTGTCTCTGCAATAGTTTGAGGTATGAACTCAGCAACCCAGTCCTAGCCATTAGAAAGAATGTAAACTCTACGGGCAGGACCTCAGCTGATGCATGTTTTTATGTGGAAGGAGCTCAAATAGTTTAGTGTAGCATATATTATAAAACCATGTTACAGTGGATGGTATTTTTCAACACTCCTGTACTATGGCAGCATTTCCCTTCTTGTTTTTCCAGAATATGGTCAGTGCATATATCCATGTATTCAGAGGTTTGAGTTCTGTTTTGCATGTGGTCTGTCAGCTGGGATATAAACAAAGAATACCACATTCTGTATTTGGCAGTCCCATAGCAAAACTTGCCCAAGGCCTAGCATACAGGGTACAGCATTTTTGTAATAACTGACCTTTGCTTATCATCATCTTTGATTTATTCAGGACTTTGTTGTGTCCTTTATTGAGAAAATGTTTTTTCAGCACTACTATTGTTTACATTCTTTTTTCACTCTTCCTCTTATCTTCTCTTTCTCTTCTATGGGCTAGTTCTTTGTGTTTTCATTAAGGAGTACCTTACCTGACAGTAATGCTGATGCTGCCCAATTCCCGTCTCCAGGGTGTTCTTCACTCCAACCTCATACCATGCTTCAATGCTCAACTATGGAACATTATCAGCATTAGGTTTTATTGATAATGCTTCAGTCAGGTGGCTGGCAAAGGGGGTTAAAGTATTTCTAGAGCTATTTTCTCTGAAGACATTTCTGTATTTATGATACTTCATTCACAGCTGGAAGGTTCAGAACTGTGAAAACTAAAGTCTTTTTTTAATGGAAAGTTGAGATTCTACAAAGTAAAGGTATGACTGATTTGACTTTATTCATCCTACACCCCTGTCAACCTTGTTCATAGTACTTAAAATTTTCTAGACCTCTACCCTGAGATGCATACACATATATGTGCACACCCTATAATTATCCTAATAAATACTTTAAGAATAATCTGTTTTTTTAAATAATTTAAGACAGTGAAAGCTTTATTATGATAATTCATTATAAATTTAGAAGACTGGAGAGCTACTGCTTTTAACATCTACCATTTGCTTTTTTATCCAACTTTGTGAAATTAGATAATTTTGAAAATAGTGGTCTCCTGCTCTTTTCAGAGTACTGTATTCCACAAAATTGCTTTAGTTGAGAGTACTATTAGTACAGAGCAATGTTTCTGTTGAATGATAGAGTTGCGTAACTTGTAAAGTACCCTTAGTCAACATTTATGGCTATTTCTATTAGAGAAAACAAGTAATTAAATAAAGGATAGAGAAGGTCAGAAGGTCAGTTACTACAGGTAAATAGTTAGACTTACCCCCCCCCAATTTTTTTTTTCCTTGCAATTGTCTGCATGTTAAAAGCAGCATATCTATTCATAGCATAGGTCCTAAGCTGACCTGCAAGGCCATTCACTTCTTTCCTGTGTTCTGGTGTTGTAAGGTAGAGATTAGCCACATGACAGTGGCAGAACTGAAGGACATCTAGAAATAGGCTATAGGGACCCTATTATAACCATATTGATCCCTTAACTGTTATGTTCTACCTAGTGGCTTACTACTGGTTTATCCTAGATTGTGAATACTGTGATTCAGGTGCTATTCCTTTCTGTGTGTTTGCACTGTATCTAGCACACTCTAGCTAATGCTAGAAGGATGGTGTTTATAAAGCCAAGATTTAGGAGATTTTATTTCTGTTTCAGCTGTCATGATGCGCCTTTGATTTTGGCAAACCTCTGGACCTCTTTCTGCATCAGACCCTTCTGTAAAAGCCAAGAGTAATCAGTCCTTCTTCTACTCATGGCTTGTATTTAAATGTTTCCAAGAAGGGTTTGGAAGTCCAGCAGTACAATACTATTATAGTGTACAAGGATCAGTATGGAAAAGTGGAACATCACAAAAGGTGTAAAATGGAGTTCCATTTTTAAAGGGATTTATTTGTGTAAGAAAACAGCAAAAGGAAAGAGAATCTTATGTTTATGATGTCTTTAAGTCATGTTTTCTAAGTTACTTTAAGAAAAATCACTGTAGTATGTGACCAAAACTGTCTTTGGTAGTGGAAAAGCAAGTCTTATTTCTCTTACATGTATTTGTACAAAAAAGTAAATGTCTTCTGCAGTAATAGCTCAGAGGAGTGTCATTTATGATATACAGTGCAAATTAACCTGACTGGCCACTGTTGCATTCATCTGGGCTTATAATCCATTTTATCTGGTATTCTTGTACTTTTGTTGCTAAGCAGCTAAAGCCATTATGCAGATATTGCTATATGGGTGTAATCAGTTTAACACAAGTTTGCATTGCCTTTTATTACTGATTAGTGTCAAATTAGAACTTTTTAGGGCCCAAATCTGTTCATTATTATCCCTGCTTCTGTGGATTTGTACATGTGGAGACAAAAGATGAAATTAGCCCTTGTATTTTTAGCTACTTCAGTGCTAAAATATTTTAATACAATTTAAATATAAAATTATTGACAAAGGTTTCTTAATGGTAAGAGTTAACTGTGGTAAAAAATTAGAATAAAATGGTAAGTAAGCATAGAGCTGTGTTATTTATACTGTTTATATTATGGTATCTTTTTATATACATGTATACATATTTATATTCAAACTTAATTTTAATATTTTATTTAACTGTATTATTATATATGTATATACATAGAATATGTGCAATAGTAGCTATTTTTTAATTCCCAGCTAGTTTCTACAGGCAGTTCATATCATAAGAAATTAAAATGAACTGATACTGACTCATTCTTCAGAATATTTCCTGAAGCGCTAGAAGTTAGACTGGTATCTGGTGATGTTTCATATATCATACAGTCAAGAAGTCATATAAATACACGAAATTTTGGCAGAATAAGGTTTTTCAGAAATTTGAGTACTGTGTATGTTAAATTTAGATTTCCTGTGAGTGCTACACAGTATGAATGCATTGACCGCGATCATTGTATTGTGTAAAAGTAGACACTGTGGTAAAGAATAGTTGGAATGGTAAAGCTGATGATTAAATACTGTAATCATTGTCTCTCACACATACAAGCCCCTATATCCAGCATGTTGACCCGGTTTTGGTAAAGTTGCTATTATGCTGCTCAGTTATTGCTAGCTGCTCTTGAAGGATTATTAAAGCCTGGTTAGCTCACTGAAGATTCATTGTTCACATTAGTCCTTTTAGTGTTAAACTGCAAGTCAGGCTATCAGTGCAGCCAGGCTCATCAAGGGCCTGTAGGAGAAATTACTCCTCCAGCATCAATCAGAAGAGTCTAAATGCTTCTCTTTCAGACAGGAAAGACTTTTATTTTGTGTTGTAGCACCCAAACTGAACAGGACTCTTTTACACCCTCTCAAAGCTAGGGCTTGTTCCTAGTTTGCAAGTATACAAGTGAGTGCTGCAGCTGCAGCTCCATGGATTGCTTTGCTGTAACCAACTGAGGCCTCGACAACCCCGGGAGTAGTCCCGAGTCAGTATCTGTGGCCAGAAATCACTGCAACTGCCATCATGAAATAGGTGAGGGCGAGCTGGAGATTGTACTGATTTTATTTACCTTGGTCCTTATGTCTGCATATTAGGGTTTTAGAGTTAACTATGCCAGTAGTTCATGCTGTTAAAAACATCTTAGTGTAGCCAAGTGTAAACTTCAAGATTTTAGTCCTGATGTGATCATGTGTAGACAGGAGGTTTTTAGGATAACTGGTAGAGCTAAGGGCCTTTTAGGTACTGTTCTCATATCTCTTGGACTTAGTGGCTGGAAGTACATATTGCACACTTTTCCTCTTGGGAAAAACATGTTTCTCCAGTTGAGGCATGTTTAAGGGGAGGAATTTTCAGAGTATCTACCAGATGCTTTGCCAGTAACTTTCCTGGTAAGTCTGTCTGTCTGTCTTGTACACTGTGCTTTAGCAGAGATCAGAAGAGACAGGAATATTGTCATCCAAACAGGGCAAAGGGGGTAGCACACTTTGAACAGAACTTAGTGGGTCCACAAAATCTCTGTGTAAGATTGGCACTATGGCTCTGTTAACATCATGCTGGTTGGTTCCTCGTCTGTCATTCTTAATCTGACAGCTTTTGTAGGAATGGAATACTGTTCCTCATACAGCAGGATAATTGAACAATGCTGCTTTAAATTAAATCATACAGGTTAAGGCTGGATTGTGGCCTTTCGCTTAGTTTCATCTTGGGAGAGAGGAATGGGAATGATAAGGGTAATCCGCCTTGTGGCAAACAGCCCTTGGAAGAAATGTGCCTGACTGGTTTGTAGCAGGATCTGTTATCCTGCAGCCATGTGCTGTGACCCTCATTTCTGTCCTTCCTCTGCACCTAGGTCTTGAGACCATCCTCACACCTGGTGTACGATCCCCCATTTGGACAGAAGAGACCTGAATACCTGACCTACATGAAACCACTGGTCCTTTGTCCTAGCAGCCTTTGTGCTTTTTCTTGTGTTTTATAGCCCTCAAGCACTATTCACAATTTGCCTCTAATACGTTCAATATAAAAATTAATTTGTAAAAATCAAACCTATCTTTAAAATAAGTGGAAATGTAATGCTCACATGGGTAGCTATCAGGATACCTCATTTATGGTAGTTAACTGTTTTAAAAGCTATTTGAAGAAAGCCTGTTTTACCCAAGTGATTGCAGGAAAACATTTAATACTGTGTTTGTTAGGTGTTACTCTTACAAGTGAACAACTAACACACCCTAAAGGAAGAGTCAGGAAAAAGGAAGCTGCATATAAAATTTGATTCTTTGCAGCTTCTTTTCTAAATGCAGGAAATCATTTTCTTTGGAATTCATTTGGGCACTTTAATAGTACTACTTTTTTTTCTTTTTGGTAACAACAGTAAGCTTAGTAAATACTTGTACATGAGAGAAATTCACCATGGGAAAGAAGTGGAATTTACAAAACATTTGGGTTTGCTTCTTCAGTAAAATTTTCATTGCTTTTTTTAGCATGGACACAGTAATTTTAGTTTTGGCATAACATGTCTTCTGCACCATACACCATGTGTGAGGTGGGCCAAACTTGAGTAGGGTTTAACTTAAATTACACTTTATCTCCTCTTTTCAAAACCACACCATCAGATTATTTTTACACTGTTAATAGGTGTGTGAGAAGATTTAAGGGAATCCAGTTTATGCCATTTTATCTCGCTTGTGGGTGAGTACTTTTAGCAGAAACATGCACGCTTTTTTGATGGCAGCAGGGTTTACTCTTGCCTAATTACTGTGGGCTAAGAGTAACGATGCACAGCCTAGAGTCATGGTTGTGTGTGGGGAAGCATGTAAAGAGCTTCTTTGTATTCCCACATAAGGGAGCCTAAGGCCATTCTGTAAACTGAGAATTATTCAGTGCATTGTTTTATCTCCTTAAAAAAGATGACAGGGAAGGTGATCTATAATGTCAATTTAGCACTTAAGACAAGTGACTCCCTGGAGCAGAGCGAGTGGTATGTCATTTGTGGGCCTGTGAGTCCACAGTGTCTCTACGCCAGGGCTGAAATGCTGTCTGTATAAAGAGCATATACAACTTCCACTAATAGTAAGAAACAGTAAACATAAATCTATAAAACATGTACAGGTAAACTGTATCTTATCATTAATTCTTTGTGTTCTCTTCTGGTAAACCAATCAGTCATTAAAAAGTAATTGTTCCGAACTAAGGAAACCTGAATAATAAAGACTCCTTCCAACTCCTGGCTGTGCTTATTAATACAGTAGTTCATAGGAGTGCAAAGTGTGTTTAGCAACCAGGAGATCGTGACAGTGAACATTAGATTTTGGACTCTTCTATTTCACCTTACAGCAAATGGCTATGAACTACTGTGAAACACTTTCTTTTTCCATTCTCCACTTGCCATGTCTAAAAATGTGCATAGTCACCTTTAAATGAGACTGAAAAGAGGGAAAGGGCTGTGAGTTTTAGTTAATGTTCCTTTTCATAGTAAGTAGATTCTGATTATTACTGAAGCATGAATTATTTATATTGTGATCTCAAAATATATTCCACTAACATGTCTATTACATTATAAAACTAGTATAAAACAGTATTTTAAATTATTTCCCAATATTTTCCCAATAATTTCCCAATTATTTCCCTGCTTAATTTGTTCAGTCTTTCTCTTCCTACACAGTATAGCAGAAATATATTACTTTTCCCGCATCGGGTGTACTAATCCATCTTTTCCTGCATCACACAGTATATTTAATAACTGTAAGTCTCTTTCCCATGCACAGTGACTCTCTGTGTGTAAGGTTAGCTTTGCTGCAATAAGACCACTAGGTCCTCTAAGGATTAATGAGATTTTGTCAGAATGGTGTGACTCTTAAAAATAATACTCATTCAATGACACTACTTTAAGTAATTTAAATAATAGCAATAGCTATGCTGGAAAAAATTTTTTTTTCTTTTAAAGGTAGTACATTATAAGGGAACTGAGTGTTCATGGAAGGCACTCTGAAGGTTAACTTACAAACTTAACTACTTTGATTGTGTATGGAATAATACCAGCTAGTAGTAAGTCTGCATATTTCCATAGCCTAATTTTTAAGTTGTGACCTAGAGAAACCACCCCATTTTATCCTTAATACATCCAAGAAAGACCCAGTTATAATTCTTCTTTTCAGAGTATGTATACCTTGCCAAGTACACAAGAAGGAAAATTGTCCTTTTAGGTACTTAACTTTCCATTCAGCCGATAGAAGGATGAAAGGGATCCATTTCATAAGCCTTCTATAAATAAGTTTTTCCAAGAAGCTTTGCAGAATAACACAAGATAAGTAAATTCAAATAATCTAATTGATAAGTGGTTTCTTGAAAAGTCCACAGTAGTACTTATTTTCTCTTCTCTGTCTTCAGAAATCCAATATTAAAATAATCATACAAAATTCTGCCCCTTAAAACTGCTTCCTGAATTGTAGAAAAAACTACACCCTGAAGATAAAACACACTATTTTCTTCTGTGCTGCTTTATTTGTTTCAGAGGGTTTGGATTAAATGGTTTAAATTGGTTTGGTTTAAATGATGGCGGAATTTTGGACAGTGTTTCCTGTTGTCTAATTTATACTTGTGAATTGCCAGGGTTTTCAGCTGTGTGAAGCATATGCTTTGCCAAAAATTAATCATGTTCTGTAAACAGGAAAGTATGGAAAATAAAGTAGATACAATTAATGCTTTTAAAGGTCACTTGCTTTTATAAAACCACAGAAATCCAGACAGTGAAGAGAGGTGTATGAATAATGACTTTCAATAGGTATTGGAAAAGCCTGGTTCAGGTAACTCATGTTTATCATATAGAACAAAAAAATCAGTGTGTGGTGCTTATGCAGATGAATGGATATTTATAAAGAGCTTTATTTTCAGGAAGGGTTATGAAAACATGGTGAACAGAGAATGTTATATGTAGACTAAGGATTTTGCACATATTTATCAGTTTTCATTAATTCTGTGTGCTCATGTAATTTTTCTCTGGAAACACGTATTTTTAACCTCTTGCTAGATTCCTTTCATCCTCTGTTGGAAAGCTAATTTGTATAAAGGGCCAAAGAGAAGGGAAAACCAGGTTCTGATCTCATGAAGGACTGTGTAAGAGATACTAATGTAAGAACAGCCAACAGCTTGTTTGGCCCAGTATCCTGTCTTTAGCAGTGCCAAAGCAGATGCCCAGAAAGAGTGTAGGTACAGGGTAAAGCATATCATGACATTTTTCCAGAATACTATCCCAATATCAGGAGACCAATGACTTGGGCATTTCCTGAGCCAAAGACGGTGGTTTTGCATGTAATGCAGTGGCACCTTTGCACATAATATTTTATGTGGGAAGTGTTGAAAGTGAGAAACTATTTAGAAATGTAAATGTTAGAGAGCATTATGTTTTGTTCTCCACCCTGGAGGGGAGAAATCCTCTTAATACCACATCTGTAAACAGACAACCCTATAGTGCAGTATAAATATTTATACCATTTTGTTTTAATGATATTTCTGAACGTAGTGTCTATGCCATTTAAAATCTCCAAACTGATGTAGCTGCACTATTTCTCCATCATCTTCTACAGTAGTGAAATAATGTATCTGATTACCTGGAAACAACAACTAAACATACTGAGGTTTCTCAGATAGGAAAAAAACAGGATTCCCTGCAGGTGTTTTTGTATGCATTTCCATAATGTGTTGTTATGCATACATTAGATACAAAAAATATTACATGCTGTAATACAGGTAAATAGTACATAATAAATTTGATACTACAGTTCTCAGGTTACATTTTCCGTCACCAAGACCCAAGGTACTGAAAGAAAGAGATAAGTGTTACAGTATTTTGTGCTTTCCCATCAGGAATGTAAGCAGTGAACCACAGCTGGCAATGTCATGCCAGAGCCAAAAGGGCATCATGCATAATGCATTAGACTTAATTAAGAAGCATGCCAAAGAGTGATGCCATCGTCTTTCAGATTTTTGGTCTGCAGTGTTCTTTTGTTGAATTTCTGAAGAAGAAATGAAATAAAGGTTATTTTAAACTTAATTCAGCCACTTTTTAACACACTTATCTGAGCATTTCTTAAAGAAAATGTAGGATATAGACAACTCTTTCTGAAATGAGAATAGCTGTGTTGGATATATTGATGAGTATAACCTATGGATTCATTTATGGGCCCGTGCAGTAGGAGAACAAGTTCTAAAAGAAAAGTTAATTAGCTGCTTTGGACATCCAAGAAATCTCACTTGTATTTTTAGACAATCAAAGAGTAAAAATGAAATAAGGTTTGAGCAAGAAAAAGGGCTGTCTTCAGGGGTTTAAAATTCGGTATAGCCCTGTGATGGAAAGTCCTCTTTGGTTGCATTCAGATGTGAGAAACTTGGTAGTCATGTTGCTGAGGTCTCATTCATACAGGCTTGTGGCACATGTTCGCTTTGTGCATTGCATGTATAAACATCCCCTTCATGCTTGCAGTATTCAAGAGCAAGTCCTTTTAATGGCAACTGCTGTATTGCAGCAGCATAGGAAAGGAAGCTTGCAGAGCTTTTCTAGCATAATGAGAAATGGGAAGATCATATCTAATGAGATTTCTGGATCAGAAATGAGAGAATTTGAGATAGAAATCTGAACTTAAAGGGGCTTAAACTCACCAAATCTCTGAACTTTTGGAAATTTGCCATGAATCTGTGGGAAAAGTTAGGAAAGAATTGTTGCTGGGTGATATGCCCGAGGAGATTAACTGTGTTTCCACAGTGGAGTTCAGTGTGGTATTATATGAAACACTCAAAGTGGTTCAAATATCCCTTAGGCTAACATGTAATCTCAGCCACATGTGTAACCCAATATCTGGGTATTGTTTCACTCTACATTTTAACTGGATTTAGACCGATGATTTGCGTCTAAGAAGCCACAGGCAGCTCCCTAGAACCTAAAATATCACCAGGTTCAAGATTTGATACACAATACAGACTTCATTAAAATTCATTAACCATTATCTGATTGCACAGTTAACATCATTCTGCAAAGAGCATTGACAGAAAGGAGGTTTATTTACTGGCATTGTCCAGATTAAAGTAATGTTTTATCCATTAGTAGTATGTTGTTTTTAAAGTTGCTTACATTCTTTGAGGAAATGAGGAAGCTACTGCTTGAAGAGGTTAGAGGACATATGAGTTTATGGGTCCTTTTTGAAAATATTCTTGAAGCAAATGCTATATTACATTATTCAAGTAACAGACAGCAGAGAGAACATTCTGTCTTGGCAAACTGAATTTACTGTGTTATGTTTGAATAAAGAAATCTAAACTATGGAAAAAAGTTCCCAGATCTTATCATGATACAGTGAAGAATTACATCATTTTTTGGTCCTACCCACAAGTTTTGCTTGCAAGTTACTGCCTTTGTCAAATTACTGATGGTCTCAGAAATATAAACAGACTACAAATAAAATTATTTGAGTATTTAAGTAGAATGCTTAGAAGGTTAAAAACATTATAATCTGTTAATGAAAAATTCTGAGGTTTTAAATTATTTTTCCTTTTCCTTCTTTTTCCCTGTAAGGGTAGATGTCTGTTAATTTAACAAGTAGCAATTTGTGATCTTTCCTTAAAGCTCTCCTTTGAATTATGTAAATTGTTGTCCCATAGAAATCTTAGGTTATAAACTTCAAAGGAGTCTCATGAAGCCTCGAGGCAAAAGTAGGGGGAAATTTCAAAAAGACCTTCTCTCTCCTATGGAACCAAAGACATGGGAAATTGTGTCAGTACAACTGAAGTTTGCTTTGAAATGCTCGGTTAGCATGACCACAAAGTACCGAATGGGAAGCTTCAAATCACTGCTGGTGTACTTACTGAATCACAAAGGCTGTTCGTGCAAATTGTTACTGCTGCTCTTTTGTTCCTAATTCCAGAAAACATTTTTTAATGATTAATATACTTTTTCTTAGAATGAAATATTGCACTCGGCCAAGGTTACGGCATGTTACATTCCCTAAACATTGTTTTAGTCCAAGAATAGTTGTAGAAATGCTATGTGAAACCACTGGGGCAAATATAAACTACGAGTTCAACATTTTGTAATCTTACAGAGCCAGAAATATATACCAATGATGTTATTTTTCTCCTAAAGTAGGAGATTTCTTTCTAATTCTTGTTAGTTATCAGGCACCAATTGCATTGTCCTACTTTACTGGCTTGCTGTCTTGGTCTGTCAGTTCAATTCTTGTGGTCTGAGTGCAGTTTTTGATCCTGAACTAAGAAAGATAAAAACTTTGCCCTCTCCTTGCCTTGTTTCACATAACACCACACCTGCTATAAAAGAAAAGTAAAATAAATACATTGGAAGTTACTGCATTTTTTAAATTATTTATTTTTAAAAAATTTTGTGAACCTTTGACATAATTTTGGAAATATACAATTCACTAATTGTTGTTTTCAAGATACTGATGTCTGTGAACAAGTTGTTCTTCAATATGCTGAAAAGCTTTGCTGCTTCAGGGACAGAACACTCCACAGTTTGAAGTTTAAAGCCTAAAATAATTGAAATTAGAAAAATAAATACAATCATGCTTCTCTCTGACACACAGAGTGAAATCACTTAATTTACAATTAAAAGAAAGATAGCTGCTTTTTTTTTTTTTTTTTTTAATAAGAGCTCAAACTTAAATACCTCTGTCTACCAGAAAGGAGAGAGAGAGAGTTATGTGTCCGCAATCACAGATACAACGACGCTTTTTTTTTTTTTTTTTTTTTAGAAATTCAGGAAATACCTATTATGGGTGGTCTTTTAAAATTTTTAGTTGCAATCCTGTTTGCATTATCCAAAGAGAATGCATTATTCATGCATTATTTAAGGAAAGGCATTTTGCCTTAACTTTGCATATGTAGTGAAAAAAAATTCCTGAAAGGAATTTTCCATATCTTCTCAAACTATGATGAAGCTTCCATCACTTCACTGTTCGTAAATACCCTTGACATTTTCATAGCTAATGCTTGTAATGTCACCAAGACACTGGCCATTTCTGCTATTTTCTTAATATAAAAAGCTGTTGAACCCACTTTAGAACTTGCTGGTGTTATACACATGGGATGGGATTTTTGACAGGTAAGCAACACAACTGAGTGTATAGACATTCTTCATTTTTTGGTTACTGCTTATCAAAACCTGTACTTATTTTTGCATGTTTTTAATCTGTATATTTTCTTTGTAGTCAGCCTTGATATTGAGAAAAGGGTACTTTAAAGCCATGTCTTAAAAAATAAAGTTCATGTTCTTACGTTATCACTGTTTGCATGGAACAATTAAGTGAAGCTACAAAACTTGTAAATGGAATTGTGATTTGATCCAGAACTCATAAAAGTTATTTTGCTTTTGATCAGGCTCATAATGATGAAAGCAAGATACTGAGTGATGGCACTGTATAGATTGTAGGAATGTTTTATAACATTTTACTGCTGCATCTCTCATCTGATGAGAATGTTTTTGGAAAGAATACAGAAAATCTATTCAGTCCATATCTGTCAGCCAGGTATAAGTCATTGAAAACTTTTTTCAGGATACTGCCCAATTTGTGTCGGGGGGGTGGGGAGGGGAATTGGGTTTTGTTTGTTTGTTTTAATAGTGACTACATTTAATTCAGTGAAGCTGAAAAAGTGAAATTAACTATTGAGGGGTGAAAAATGGAAAATAAACAGTTTGGATCTGTTTGTACAAAACCAAAACACTGGTGTTTTATTCCAGGCCATTTGAACATTGACCAGTTAACAGTGCTGTTTCATGATATGTGCACACTGCTCTGAGACTGTGCCGCTGCTGCTGGTGGATGAGGACGTCTCCCCCTCTGCTCCCTCTTGGTGGGGCTACCCAGTCTTTCCATTGCATCTGTTCCAGTGAGCCCTTGGGTGGATGAGTTGGATCAGTTTGCTGGTAGAGCTGAAAACTGAAGTTGCAGAAAATAATGTGTGTCAATGAGCAGCTCTAACCTGCCTGACACTCACTGGTGCCTGCAAGGCAGCAAGTGGGAAAGAGGGTATTTGCTCTCCTCAGTAGCAGTTCACTGCTGGGACAGTAAGCCAGCTGTGAAATCCCATGTAGCCCTGCCTATCCAGACAGCAATGGATTTTCTTCTTAAAAGAGTAATAAGAAAATTTGAACTGCAGTTTTTTCACATTGGTGTTTTGTGGCTGTAATCACCTTAGGTGTGATCCTAAACTCTTTATTCTTATGATTGCTATTAAGTTGCTCATGAGAATGGTAAACAAGATTTATGAGTGAGTTTTGATCCTTTTGAAGATAATGGTTATATTCCCACTGACTTCAGAAGGGTCAGAAACATTGGCCTTTTTTCTTTTTTTTTTTTTTTTTTTCTTTTTCCAGTGACCAGAAAGAAGTATGTATTGCAGATGAGATGTGTCATTTTGGCATCTGTTAGAAATTCAGCTTTTGGCACTGCAGCTATGTGAGAAGCATGTGCAATTGCTGTTTTGTTTCTGGGTTTGGGGAGGGGGCTTAAGTTTTGTTTGTTGTTGTAGTGTTTATAGTCAATGAAGCCTCAGTAGTAGTTGTTATAAATAAATTAATTATATTCTTAAGGTGACATGCCATAATTTTCCATGTCCATCTTTGGAAGTAATTATTTCATTTCTGCACAGTGTTAGATTATGTGGATTAGACGGTATGTTGCCTATGCAGTACAGGACTTATAATGCTTGATCCCAAATGGAATGTAAAATATCTGAATGTGGATTTTTAAAGGACAGGAAAAAAATTGGCCAGTAGATTTCTGTATATCAAATGCAGCACTTAATTTGAAAAACAGCTAGAGATTGCAGAGCATTTGTATAATTAAGTACAGTGGTGTTGGCACACTCCAGACACATCGATCTTTCAGGAGCTTGCATGTCCTTGTGTATTCTCCTTTCTTCAGGCAATTTTGTCTGAATTTTCTCAAATATCCTCTGTCACTGTCTGTCACTATCTTCTCACAGGACTGCGAGCTCTCTAGGCAGGATCAGCCCCGCTTCCTGACTGCTGCTCTGCTTAGCATCACTGCCAAGTGCATGACTGCTGGTTTGAAGTCTGCAATCTTGACATCTGTGTTTGAACAAGACCTGGCTCAGTTAGACACAAGTCTTAACCTGCTGGCTACTCTTACTTTGTGCCTTATCCACTGTTACAGGAGTTTGTGGGATGAAATGGATAAAATAGGAAAGTCAAATAGATGAAATGACATGAAAGGCATGCACAAGTGACTTTGCCATTGCTATTTTGATTGTGTATCATGAGGTGTTTTCTCCTATGTCTTGAAACCCAATTGACTGAGTATTTGTACACACTTTTGACTACTTTTTGTAACAGTTTCTGCTTCCCATTCTAAATTAGAAAAGAGGATGCAGGCCAGTATGTTTCAGGAGACAGAAACAGGTTAGTCTGTCACTGTTTTTCTGGCCAAACCATGTGTATAAAAAATTTGCAGGAATATGTTTGTATATTCATGCACCCAAAGGACATAAGCTTTTGCTAGAATATATTTCTATCCTGGTTGTTCAGCATTCATCCAGCATCCCCTATGTGCGGGTTAGTTATTTTCATAACCATTTCTTTAATATGTCTGCTATAATTTTAAAACTTCTGGAGCTGTTTAAAGAAGTTTGCCTTTTTAATTTTTTCTTACACTCCAAAAAATCTTTGCTTTCTTCTTGAGTTGATTTGAATTTTCATATATATCTTTGTGATTAAAACCACATTTACATTACAGATGAAAGCCAGATCTGCAGTGATTTTAAACATGGGTTCTACTTAAATTCATTAATATGTACTAATAGAAGATTTATTTACTTTTTTTTTTACATTTGTGTATGACTCAATACTAAAGAAAGAGTTCAAATCCCACATAAAAATGCTTTGGATTGCAAAAAAATACATTAAAACTCATTGGCACTGGGAAGAATGCTCAGTGTTGAAGGCTTATGACTGATGATGCATGGAAATGATGCCTGATGGTCATCATCTAGCAAGAGGAGGGTCACAACAGATGGCCATGTGGTTACTTTTCTGTGTTACAGCACAGTCAGATTTTTGATGCGGAGAGGAATTATCTATGTGAAGAGTAATACATAGGAGTACATTATATTGGTAAGCTGTTCATATCTATCTTTCAACAGAAAGGCTTTTTGCTGTAAACCAACACTATACATGCTGGAGGATAGGTAACTTTATTTTTCTTCCAGTTTTCAAACCACAGACTCTTTTAGCTTTGTATTTCCAGCACTTCAGTATGCTAAAGTAAATATTAAGCTCTGTCTTCAGACAACTTTCAAGATCCATGAAACTATTGATTTACCTGGATTCAAATATGGATAAGGTGCTGTGTACATCCAAGTTATCTCTGCTAGGAGTTCTTAAAAAGTTTTTTCCCTAAGAATTCCTGTAAATTTCTTCGGTCTACGACTAGGTATGTCCTTTCATGTAATTACTTTCAATCTAGATACAGCACAGACATTTTGAGTCAGGCTTGCTACTAGCAATTTTTGGGTTTGTTGGTTTTTTTTTTTCCTTAACGTATGCACTGGTAGTCTTGCTGACCTCCATTAAAGGTGTTTGTTAAGTGCAAAATCCTATGTCCTAGATGTTGAACTGTGTGTGGTTTAAAGAAAAAAAATCTAGGTTTGCACTTTTAATGACCCAACTTTCATTCATCATAGAATTTTGCGCTTAATCTGTTCTAGGATCTCTGCCATAATCTTATCGCTTTAATTATAGTCCCCAAAAATGCAAAAAATGTTATATAACTCTTTCTGAACTTGTTTGGGCTTCTTATAGACATGCTTATGTGGCAGGAAAAACATTATGCAGTCCAACAGTGGCACGGGGAAAAAGTCATGCAAGCAACAATTAGGATCTGATTTTCTAAAAAGAAACTTTGAGAGATACAGTGTTGACAAGAAATAAATTTTGAAAGATTAAAACCCAAACAATGGTTTCATTATAGTTCTCTGAAAAATGTAGACTTCCAAAGACCGGAGTTGAGTAAATTTGAATTTGTCAAATTGAAGTTATTACAAACTTTCTGTTTTTTCTTGTGAAGTCAGGTTCTAACAGATTAAAAATGTGTGCCATAAAATTACTTGCATCATCTTCTATCTGTAATTTAGAAAACTGTCATTTCATTGTTTTCATACAGAACTAAAAACCATTTGGGATTTACACATGTTGTAAAAATCTATGCCTGTAGGGGTTAGCCAGCTAGAACCAGAATGACTTTCTGCCTTTTCACATTTTGAAGAGTGTCTGCATTTCCTTTCGTGGAGTCCCTGAAAGAAGGACTTTTATAATAGTGGAAGAATTAAGCTATTCCTACATATTCTTGCTTGTGCTGAGGAAACGAGTTACAAGTTCATCATTAATGTCATCAAAACTATAATGCTAAAGGCAAGAAAAAAAGGAGGAGCTATTGTTTTTTTTCAGTTAACAAATCCTTTTTGTGTATGTGTGTAGATTAAAGGTTTTTAAGGGCATTTTTATAAGAGCTACTGACCTTTTGAATTGTTCATTAACTCTATTTTCAAGTTCCCTTGTTTATTTGTGCATGCTTTTCTGAGTCTTCAGACTCAATTTTATTTTAAATCTGTCATATTTTAATGCTTTTTTTTAAAATGTCAAACAACAGGTCATATTATCATAGTTACATTTAGGCTTAAAAGGGACCACTCCACCTGTCATGCACACATGTGCACACACACATACGCACAGGCACACTGAAAGCAGGGTCAGCTTGATCAGTCTGCCCAGAGCCATAACGTCCCTCACCTTGATAGTACAAGCAAATCTTAATGTGACAGTACGTCAGGGCATTCACAGAGAACTCAAACTCATTTGTTGTGTAATAGAAGCAGTTTCTGCAGGATAAGCCTCGTGAATAGTCTACTGTGTGTTAAAGTGTTATGTGAAATTCCATCATGTATCAGAAACATGTTGACTGTTGAATAATTTCACAGAAATAGTATGTATCTATGTATATTCGTGGGTACAAGAGAGTGGCAAAATGAAAGTGTTGTATAAGCATTTTTACTGGTATTCAGGCCATCAGAATTACTGGAAAATACGGCATATATGTTGGACCAGAGCAATCATTCTTGGTGAATAACACATATGTTTTACAACTTGGCGAATTGTCTAGACTCAAAGAATCTGAATGTCAAAGCTGCCATTAAGCCACCACCATTATCTAACTATGTCATGTTAATTTATAACTCCTGTAAAATCTATTATATCTACTCCACACTATAATGTACAGGGCACAAAAGTTGTTGATATTTAGGAACAGCCTGCTTGAATGGGTATATTGGGCTTTTTAGTAGATATCCAGACTTCCAGTTCTTGTGTGTTTTGTCTTTGAAGTTTCTGGATTACAGTCAAGAATAATCTTGGCATTTTGAGGGGTATGTCACATTTTCATTTTGATAATGGGGAATTGCTTGTGTAACTTTTTGCCTTTAGTGGTTGCCACGTCAGAGTTTTACTTGAAGATTACAGTAACACAGAAAGTCATTGTTTTATTTCCCCTTTGTTAGAGCTTTAAAAGTCACCCACATGTAACTGGTGATAGTGAATGTCTGCAGTACCAGTCACATCCCTGTATCACTAACAGAGTCTGCCAAAGGACCCCGGGGGCTTCCACAGTTCTCCCTGGAGCAGGGGACTTCCCTGGTCAGTTCTCCAACTGCACTTTGGTTTGTAATCCTTTTTCCATTAGTGGTTGTTGCCTGTCCTAGAAGAGGCTCCATTCAAAGTGTAAAACCCTGTGTGTATAGTTGGCAATCTCCTCTAAAATAGATTAAGAACTTTGCTTGGACAAGGACTTGTCAGGAGTTTGGCTGCTGTTTTCAGACTGCAAAGATCATATTCATTTATTTTTAGAATGTATGTACACTTTATCTTCTCATATGAGGACTATTTCTTACTGGGCAATCTCTCACTTAAGTATTGTTAATTTGGTTTTGCTTGGAATATGTAAGAGTAACATGTAGTAGCAATATTTGGGGAGATCACTTAGGAGTTTGAGAGTTTGAATTTCTAGCCAACACCCCCATCTGTATTACTGCCTCTGAGTGGAAAGAGTGAATTCTGAGCCCTCCAAAGCTGCCAGAGCATTCATTTTAGTCCCCTCCACCCCTGTTTTTTTCCTTCTATTTTTGATAGGCCTAAAATAAATATTGCCGAGGTATCCAAGAATTGGGGGGAGGGGCAGTTTCATTGAGTGTATTTCCTTACATGGCACTTAGCACAATAGTGCTTGTGCTAAACATTCCTCTTCCATGAGGCAGCACAATGATATTTAGTTGCTTTTTTTATTTCTTAGAAACAATTTTTGCAGCACTTTGAAATTGTTCAAACCCTCTGTGTTTCTGTGGCAACAAGTTTAGAGGAGAAGAGAGGATTCCAGCAATGAATAGCTCCAAGAAAGTATGCCGGCATACAAAGAACCTTATATAAGAAGTCACATTTTTTTTCTTCCTCCCTTTTCTGCCCAACCCCTTTTCTGTGCTAGTCAAGGCCTTTGTTATAGCAATAGCCCAGCTGGATGCTACTTCCTCTGCTTAAGTGAAGTTCAAGAAACCAGCTGCTGCTTAAAAGAAAACTGCTTATTGTTAAGTTCCCCTTCTTCCCCCTGCCAAGGTTAAACAGGTCCCTTCTCCGTCAGCATCTCCAATGTAATGTGTCCCTAGATATTATGGGGCACGCCTTCAAGGATATAAGCCTAGTCTTTACCAAGTTATCTGCTGATGAGGCAAAAAGACAATAGTTTCTAAAGCTGTTAGTCAGCCACACCAAGATCGGTTTCCCTTCCTTTAGAGGATTTTTCCTATCCACAAATGTAGTGCAAGGTGAAATTCTGGTTCTGTGGAAGTCATTGAGGACTTCTAGGAAGATATTAGCTTTAGTTTTCTTACTCTTGCTTGACTCTCTTCATTACTTTTGTAAGGAGAGGTATTTTTTTTCCTCCTCCTTATAAATCTCTTAAGGTGCTGTATAAAATCTTGTACTTTGGAATTTTTAATACAAGAATTTGCATGATAGCTCCCCAAAACTTATTAGTCTAGTGGTTTACCCACATTTACATCCAATAGGAAGTGATTGGCAAAGAATACATTACTATCTTCCTCCTATATGCAAAACAGCTATTTTTAAAGTTTTTGGAAATTCACTAATGACTGAAATGTCCTGTGTCATTCAGCCTTCTGAGTGTTCAGTATGATGCAGTCCTTAATTCCATGATTGTGTACATTTTTATCCCAGACCATTGCTGTAGTAAAAGAGGAGGTGTCTTTTTCTGTATCTGTGATAATCAGTGCGATGCCTTGTTTAGCTACCAGGTGTAAACGTTATGGTAATTTATTTCCCAGCCTGTGTATTTATGGTTCTTTTACCATGCTGCCTAAATGCTTCACAAAACAGTAAACAGGGTACCCTGTGGGAGCGGCTCAAACTGCCATGACTGTTTTACAACTGGAGATCTTAGGTATAAATGGATCACAGCCATAATCTTCAATAGTTTTCTTTTTGTAAAATATCACCTGTGCCTAGATTCATTCTGCCTAGCTGTAGCACCAAAATTGGAGATAAACTCTGTCTTCATGCAGGGAGCTGAGGTTCACAAGGCTCCAAAACTAGGCATCTTTATTAGCTATCTTAAAGTTGGATGGAATAAAACTGTTCCCAGAGCATGTTAATATATTTTCAGTGTTAGTGTTTTATACTCTATGAACAATACTTTTCATTTTACTTCAGACATCACTGTTAATGTCCTAAGCTTCTGCAGAGAGGGTGCAGGAAAAGAAAAATAGGTAGCAACAAAGTCTTAAACACTTTTAAGTAAGAGGCCTGACTAGTAGAGTTGATGATGTAACCAAGGCAAGCACAGACTCCCTCTGTTTACAGTGACAATTAATTCTGAAACCATCCTTTCTCTAAAAATCAGCTTCATTTGCAACATTTCTTTAAGCTTTCCTGTAGGAATAAAGTGGGGTTTCAAAAGAAAACGTAGTCATCATTTAAGTAAACAACATCAAACTGCAGCAGCAGGCTAAAGAGACAAAGGGGGAATAGATGAGGGTATACAAGCATTCTTAATTCTGGTACTTCTTGGGGTTTGAATCTTTGGCTGCTTCTGTAATGCTCTTTTACGTATTCTTAGGTGTGGTTTTTTACACTTATTTACAAAACACATATGCACTTTTGTATGTGTACATATATTCACAGTGATGGGAAATCAGGCTTAGTCATTTAGCCCTGAATCCAGCTTTTACTGTTATGAGCAATTTCACTTCAGGGATGTACATAATTTGGTCCTAGTTTTAGCTGCTTCTTGTCTTTAAGTAGTTTCAGATATACTGTTTATTTTCTTCAGGAAGATCTATTCTTTGGCTTACCTTGACTGCATTTACTAAATTTGTTGTAACTCTCCAGTAAAGCGAAGTCTACAGCAATGTCTGAAGCCTATCATAAATTCCTTTATCAGAGCGATTTCAGTAACATTCGTGCTGTTGTGTGATTAAACAGAAGAGTTGTAGTGTTATTGTCACCTTTTTTGTACATCATCACATTTATTCAGAGTCAGGGGAACTGAAAGGTACAATTAAATGCTTTTCCCAGATCTTTCCATAGGTCGTTTCCTATGTAGGAATGGATATGTTATATATAATGTTGATGTGGTGTTTCACTATATCCAGCATTCTGTGTGTTTTCAAGAGTGCATAATTAATAGCATGTAACATGGGAAGCTTGTGTAGAGCAGGGATTGCCTGTAAATCTGTAGCACACGTCTTTCATGGTATTATTTGCAGCCCTGGCTTCTATCTTGGCTTTGTATCTTCTCCTGAGGACATTGTTTCTGAATTCACATCTCTCCTAGAGAACCACAACAGGAATTCCTTTGTCTTTCCAGTGAAATCCTGAGAATGCTATCTGAAGTGTTAGTGTAAATTTATCTGTAGCAAACAAAAAATAATTGCTGGCTTTTTCTAAACATCTGTCTGGTCTTCCTACCTGGCCAGTGGGACACAGTGTGCTGGGCTACTATTTAATATGCATTTATGTTGCACACAGTGAACTTATCATGCACTTTCATTGAAGTGAGGGGGGATTGAAGCTATGTTTATTGAGTCTTTGTGATAGTCCTCGAAGGCTAAAAAAACCCCTGTCCAACAATAAGTTAATTTTGAAAGCACTGTGTCTAATTGTAGCTGCTCAGTTTTTCTTAAAGCATTTCTGGAACTGCATATGAACTGTAGCTGAAGATTTTTAAAACTTGGTTACCTAAAGCCAAGTTCCTAAAAGGTAGCTAAACAAATGAGCAAGTTGTTGAAAAGTTGTTTATGAAAATTCCAGTGTGTGAATCCAGTGTGAGACAGGAATTTGTGTATTGTTTTAAAATAACTGACAGTCATCTTCTACAGAAGGTTTCAACAGATCAATATTGCATCATAACATTGTTTATTTCAAGTCAGTTGTCCAAACAAAGCGATGCTAGATGTTGCAAATCCATCAATACTTACCACCTTGCTGCTGTGCTCAGTGATAAAATATATGGATGGTAAAATTGTTGGTGTTATTTTTTAGCCATTCCCCAGAATATTCCATGAAAGAGGAAAAAGTAATAAATCTAGGAAGACCAGAACTTGAAACTCAGTAATAAATGAATAGTGTAAAAAAAAAAAAAAAAAATGCTTACTGTGATGCATTATCTCAGAGATAAATAGGTGACAAAAACTATCTACTAAATTCTCCAGAAGAGAGGCAGCACAGCAAGTGATGTAGTCCCCCAAAGACTGTGTAATGAACACCTTCCAGGAATAAAAGAGGATGGCTTTACAAGCAAAATTTAAAGAACACATCCCCTTTCTCCATTTTACACCCAAAATCACACTTGAAATATAGTCAGTTAAGGGATGGACATCTGTTCATAAATAGAAGTTAGTAATGTAGTAGTTTCCAGTTGCCAGAATGCTATGTGTAGCATGAGCTAGAAGTAGCATGAGCTAGAAATATTGAAATATAGTCCAAATATTTCTTATTAATATGCTGACTGCAGGAGAACTAAGCCCAGTGGAAATCAAATAGTGAACTCTATCTCTCATCTGTGAGATAGTCTGCAGGTAGGAATGAATGATGTCATTTGTTAAGAAAAAAACTTACCTGATTTTCCCTATGGAAGAAATGCTGATCCACCTCACCAGGATGGTGCAGAGCAGCTGATGCCTTAATGAGAACTGCTCAGGAGTGTGTGACACTTATGGCTTGGATCCCCAGATACATGATTCATGGAGCCTACTGAAAAAAGAAGAAACAAACAGGGTAACATTACACTTATATTTATGTGCATTTATTTCTGCAGTTTAAGCTGATGGTAATAGGACATGCAGTGTTGCCAATATCTGTAGTATCTGCTTAACCTTATATATTAGTTTTCCTCTGCCACAAAGAAGCAAGTTGCTTTCTTTTCACAGAGAAAACAGTAGTGGAGAGTCTGACTGTATAATTAGTGAAATTTCTTGTGTCTGGAAAATATTGTTCAGTAAATTTATTCCTCAGCTACTTTTCTCCTTCACCCCACCTCCCTCATTCCAGGGGATTCCAGGAGGTCTGCCTCAAAATGTAACTCTGCTTAGCGAGTAAACTCTTTATTGCCTGCAACTCTCCACAGATAAATAACATCACAAGGCTAGCGATACTGTTATTTTTCCTTCAGCAACTGAACTCTACTTTTATACCAAAGAAAAGAATTAGTGTGTCTATGAGTAAAAGAATCATCTAGTGTTCTGCTAGCTGAGCAAATATTTATTAGGTATACAAAAAAAACGCAATTACTTTATAATTGATCATACAAATCTCAATGAAGTGTCATAAAATTAGATGAAATTGAATGATGTGCTACCAGAAAAAAATTGAAAACAACCATTGTGTTGCCAGAATGCTTATTTCCAGGTTATTGTTTCTGATCTTACTAGGGTTTACATAATTCACATTTTTTTGTTATTTTATTGAATGTGTTTTGAGCAAAGATTTTCCTTCTCTGTTGGTTTCAGTGAGAGTGAAAGGCTTTTAGAGCTTTGTAAAGTTTTAAACAGCTTACGAATGAGGAGTGATTGATTTAGTATAGACTAGAAATTGTTGTCTTTTGCATCCCAAGTAGGAATCATGTCGGAGTATTTCCTCTGTCTAGTTGGGATAGAAAAAAAAAGTTCTTTCTCTTGTCTAACAGTTTCACTTCCAGTCCTCATCAGACTAGTAAGATTGCAACCAGCAGTGAAAACAGAAAAAAGAATTTTCTTGAACTTCAAAAGAAGTTTCAATTTGTGTATTGAATAAAGACTTGAGTCAGTATTTTGTCCTACTCAACTTAATGTTTGTACATAGACAATAGTATCTAATACCACTACTACAGCAGTTTACTTGGTCAGTGTCCAGTGCTGTTAAACACAGTACATCATCTTCATAGCTGGTCTAAGTAATCACAGATCCATTGTTTCAAGTGAGTTTTGTCTTGCTTGTACCAGTGAATAGGTTATTCTTTTTATATGAGATCATATTACTAAAAGCTTGCCAAGAACTTAATATCATGCTGGAGTTAGATTTGTAGAAGCTTACTACATCTTGTGACCTCAATTTACTTAAACTTACATGTTTTCTACTCTGGTAAGACATAAATAAACCAGCACTGGAACACTACACAAGCTGCAGAGAGTACAGCGCAACTCGGCACACTTCCATGGCCACCCCTTTCCGAAGGATAAGTGCCTTGTCCCTCCATCAGCCAAGATCACTCTGGCAAAGGTCCAGCAATTTGTTGTGTTGGGATGGAAAGAAATACTTAGAAGCAACCAGTTCACTGCCCAGGATGTTAAATATTTTTTCAGTAAAACAAGACTGCATTTAAGTAAGGTGAAAGCGCTAAAGTTCAAGCCTCACCAGGGAAAAAATTGGTAAGGCTTGCCACGCTGGCCAACACAGAATTTAGCGAATATGAAGGGCAGAAGTTTAAGTAAACCAGGTCCAACCTGTCTCACTGTATCTTAACCGTCATATCCTCTATTTTCAGTATAATTAAAATTAAGTGCATTTTTTTTTTCATCATTTAATAACAGTTTGGTTTTATTTCCATGGTATAGTAGAATCTCATGTAACAGACCCGAGGAGGTCTGAGATCCCTGTTTTACTCACTGTGAAGGGGCTGCCTTGAGGCCTTAGAAGGAGTAGGATGAAGTACAACACACTCCTGCAAACACCAGGTGGTGAATGGACCCTTAGTGATTGTTGCCAGACTGCCTTTAGGGCTCATGGGGAAACCTTTGATATTACACTTAGACTCTTTTTCTGGCGGGGTGGATTTAACTAAAGCTTGGTGGCTGGAGGAGAAGGGCATCTGCTTTCAGTTTGCTGTGGAGCATTATATTGTTGACGTTGGGTCAAAATTAATTACTTCTCATTTTTTATGGTTTATTGATGTAGAGTTTGCAGAATTTAAAATTTAAAATGTTTATTGTCACTACTGTCTTGGCAGGAGTAAGACTGCTGTCTCACTTATAAGTAAGGATAACATGAGAAGTGCAAAAGAAGCTGATGATTATGCTGGCTCTGATGCCTTGGTAACTTGCACTGAAGTGGAAATTCACCCCAATGCTGCACTGATTTCAAAAACCAAAAGGACTTGTAAGGTGAAAAGACTAAAAAGGTTCCACAGTAGTAGTAAATTGCTTGTGGTGTTAAAATGCTAGCTAGGCAGTACATAAAAACAGTGCTTTAAATGATACTCAAGTAAATTAATTATTTCCTGCCTTGGGCGGAGGGACCTTCCTCATTCTTATGGCAACTTTGCTGCAAAAGATGTCTTATGTTTGAACTTGCCAGACTGAAGATCTTCCCTTCTGCTGTGCTCTTGAAGTACTTTTAAATTCTCTTCATATTCTGTAGAATTTCAACACTAATGCAATGTGTAAACCACTGCACATACCCTCAGAAAATGTACATCACTGAGTGCAGTTTGTGCCCTTGCTCACAGGCTGACTTCACACTTATAAGAAAAACTCGATATGAATGATTTGACCAGAAAGCACTTTGAAGCTAGCAAAGCAATATCATCCTAAAAAATAACCTATTAAATACTGATAAAGGTCTATTTCTAGCAAAGTTATTAATTTAGCAGCAGGGTAATAAATGTAGAAAGAGAAAAAGGAGACAGAAAGCTAGGAGTTTTCTTTCTTGCTCTGGCATTGTATTTTTGTTTTACTTCCTGAACTACAGCAGCTGAAATAATTTTATTGTTTTATTCCTGCTCACTGCAGACATAGAAACATGTTTTGGTTGGCTTCAGAGTTAGAATGAAAAAAAGCTCACCTGATGGGGAAATGGAAACTTTTTTCTAAAAGGCATTTGAGGTTCTGTGAGTCAGTGTCAAGTTCATATTTTTTTCCAATGTACAGTAAGTGAAACTAAAGATGATCCCATGTCACAAAAGCAAAATGCATATATTTTGAAAAAAACTTCAGAAAGAAAGGTGGTTATGCATTTTTGTGAAATTACTTTAGAATATTCCTCTATCATTTTCAGTTTCAAGTATTCTCTTGGGACAATAACCTTGTACAACCACAATGTTCCAATACATCATATGAATCTGCATAAAACTCCAGTTGACATAAATACCTGTACTTTGAAAGACTAAGGGGTTTTGTTTGGGGTTTTTTGTGTAGTGTTTTGGGTTTTTTTAATCTGCAGCTTGCAGTCAGTCTATTTATGTAGGTGTACATCCCTGGCTTTGTTTCTAGTATTTCAGTGTGATCAGAAAATACGTACAGGTAAGAGACCCAGTAAAAAAAATTAGGTCTCATTCTGCAGTCAGATCTGTTCAAATTGACCTTTCAATCGATGCAGAGTCTGTAGATCCATCTGACTGGAGGCTTGGAACGATAATGAGCTTTATTCACAACATGATATTCTAAAGGAGATTATTATTTTTTTAATACCCCACTACATTCTTGAAAGCACAGGCTTTTAATGAAAGCTTGTGGTTGATCAATGGAATTTTTTGACTATGTTTTTACATTTGATCTGCGTTGTTGCACATTAGCAGATGTCACAGTTCATTGATAGATGAAGAGGAAAAGGCTTTGAAATTCTTTTTCGGAGTTGGAAGACGATACACACAAGTTATGTGACCTCTGTTCACTCTTGTTTTTTCCAGGCATTTTTGTTTAAATATTTCATACATTAATGTTAGTTCATGAATCTTAAAAGAAAAATTTTCAGTCAGGTATGAACTGAAGGCATGAAACAAGGTAATCTGCAGTCTATTTTCCAAAATAAAGTGAAAATAAATATGACCTTTATATTTTATGCTGTCATTCTTCTTTCAAGCTGCTGCAATCATAATTTCAGTCTTTCTCCTGATAATGCCTATATCAACTCCTTCATTGTTATTTTAAAATAACAGTATAGCAATGCAGTTATTCTTCAGATATATTGATACCTTCACTAGGATAATGATCTTTAAAAAAAATCCATTTTGTGTATGTCTTTGTATATCTGTATTTATCGTTTAAGTTTTTTTGTAACCTATGCAAATAAGAACTGTCCTACCAGGTAAGATCAGTGGTCTGTCTAATCCATTTGCTACTTGTTGCTACTGACACCATGCAATAAAAGAAGCTATTTAGAGAGGGCATATAGGTGCCATTTTCTTTAGTCTATTCCCTTCATACTCCACCAGCATCCAGAATTGTAGAAGGATGTTAAAAGGGATTTCTCTACCTTATCCCTTTTACTATCTGCTTATGGATCTATTGTCCATGAATGTTTTTAATCCTTATTTGCAGTGGCTGATACAGTCTGCCTCCACAGCTACAGCAGCAAATTCCTGAAGTTCACTAATCACTGTGTGAAGAAACACATTTTTTAACCCGTTTTACTACTCTTACCGGTGTCCCAGTTCTAGTATTGCAGGATTTGGTGTACAGCCGTTCCACATTCAGCTTATCCACCATCTTCATGATTATGTTAATCTCAGGTGTATTCTTCCTCAGACCCCAGATTTTAGTTAGTTCTTGTATGGCAGCTGTTTAATCCCTGTGATCATTTCAATCACCCTTCTCTGTACTCTTTTTACCTCCACTGCATCCTTCTTGAGTTGTGTAGGCCAGAACTGCACATGATATTCAAGATGTGGGAACACAAAGATTTTATGTAGCAGCAGAGTAGTACCCTCAGGTTTTTTCTCAGTGACCTTCCTGATGTTACCCAACATTTTGTTGGCTTTTTTCTTTTTTTGAGTTCTGGTGCACCTTGAGGCAATGATTCAGAGAACTGTTATCAAAAGCAACAACATGTTACTCCAAAGTTTTAACTCTGTTCCAAGTTCAGCATCACGTAGATGTGGTTTCAGATATTTTTCCCCTAAAAAGGAAGTATTTTTGCTTTACAGTTATCTTTATGAAGCTCATCACCACCTTTTTGCCCACCCAGTTTGAGTGATCCTTTTTGGAGTTTCTTAACCATTAGCACAGCATCTGACTATTTGAAAGAGCTTAGTGTGATCTGCAGATTTGTGCATTTCACTGTTCACTCCCTTCTCCAAGCTATTGATAAAGATGTTGAATAAACTGGGCTCAGAAGTGATCCTTGGTGGGACCCCATCAATAAAGTGACATTTTTCTGCCAGTAATAAAATACTGATTTGTTAAGGATCTGTCAGATGAAATAGCTGTATTCCTGTATCAAGTTCTTCTTATACCAATTCCTCTAATCCTAAAGAAGTTCCCTCAAGAAAAATCCTCTCCTTCTCCTTGCATTATTCTTGCCTTATTTTCTCTAGATGTGATGCCACACTGACTTGTGCACTCTCGCTGTCTCTTCACCTGTATTTCCTCAGCTTCTTCTTGCAGATATTAATAATATTTCTTTTCCTACCCATAGTCACCTTGTTCAAATGAAAAGTGCTACATGAGATGTATTCTTAAAAATAGTCTTTCCTCCAACAGAGTTTAGTACACTATCTGTTGTGCTTGTCAGTGTACGTTGGACTACTCAAAAGTGTTCCTGAGTTTTGGTTTGGACTAGGAATGATGCTATCGGTATATTTTACAGATGTAGAAATGGAGCATAAAAAAGTCAAAAAGTTGTTTAAGTTATTTTTTCTGTTTCCACTGTGGGATCACATACATACAGTCACTCATTCTGGAAGTCATGGGGCAGTTGTCCTCACAGGTGGCCCAGGTGATGTATATCTTTACATTGGTGTTGGTGTATACACAACATAATGGGTAGTGGCAGTACAAGATTAGGCTGAACCATTCATTTACACTGCACCACTGTCCTGGATAGTTGTCGTGGTTTAACCCCAGCCAGCAACTAAGCACCATGCAGCTGCTCACTCACTCCCCCCCACCCAGTGGGATGGGGGAAAAAATTGGGAAAAGAAGTAAAACTCGTGGGTTGAGATAAGAACGGTTTAATAGAACAGAAAAGAAGAAACTAATAATGATAATGATAACACTAATAAAATGACAACAGTAGTAATAAAAGGATTAGAATGTACAAATGATGCGCAGTGCAATTGCTCACCACCCGCCGACCGACACCCAGCCAGTCCCCGAGTGGCGATTCCCCACCCCTACTCCCCAGTTCCTATACTAGATGGGACGTCACATGGTATGGAATACTCTGTTGGCCAGTTTGGGTCAGGTGCCCTGGCTCTGTCCTGTGCCAACTTCTTGTGCCCCTCCAGCTTTCTCACTGGCTGGGCATGAGAAGCTGAACAATCCTTGACTTAGTCTAAACACTACTTAGCAACAACTGAAAACATCAGTGTTGTCAACATTCTTGGCATACTGAAGTCAAAACATAGCACTGTACCAGCTACTAGGAAGACAGTTAACTCTATCCCAGCTGAAACCAGGACAATGGTAATGCCTCATTTTCTGTCATTTGTCTTGAGGCCCTTATTCTGGGTAAGAGGGAAGTTGCAGTCCCTTGGGCAGAGAACTTTCCACTCTAGGACTCCTGCACACGTGTCCTGCAAACTTGAGTTTATGTTAGCCCCTCATTTCTTTAAGACAAATAAATGAAAAGTAGTTTTGAGGGGATTTTAATTCAAAGATTTACTGAAATTGTTGAGCAAGGTGTGTTTGCAAACTTCATGAACCATGGCCAGGTCTTAGTTTCTGAGGTTAATTCATTCCGTCTGTTTGGTAGCATTGTCTGCTTGTAATGGCACCACATGGCTGAAAAGGTTGTGTCAGTGAAAATACCAAGAATCTAGTGTAAATTGAATGTTTCCATCTTGTAATTTCTCTCTCTTGTGTTTTGAAGCATGTTACGTTTTCTATTTAACCTGGAATTAAACTTTTCTGACCTCGATCCATTATGTCATCTCTTTAAGTATTTTTCAGAAACATCTTTCCTTCTAGATTTACAAAAAAGTGGTACCACTGAAACTACTTCAGTAACTGTCAAAATAGGAACTTTACTGTATTCATGCACATACACATTCCTTTTTCAGTTTATCTTATAGTGCAACACATTCTGCAAATTCCTGATGTACACATCTTTCTTTTTTATGGGCATTCTGCAGAGAAGTAAACTGCCAGGCTATTCTGTAATCATCTTTGATGTTGCAATAAATGTTGTGTTCTTTAAAGTTTTTTAACCTTTAACCAGCTAAAGAATGAATCAAAGAAGCAGATTTCTAGATAATTTAAAAAGACTCTAGACACAGTAGATAAGTTGAAGTCTGTGTTTGCTGTGTATCAAAACACTTGGCCTCCATGGGAAGATAGAAATTCATTGAACAGCTAGCAGACAAACGACTCAATTTAGAGACCTCATCAATAAAATAAATGCATATTCACAATATGCGATTATTTCCACATACAAGTATGCATTTACAGGACTAATGTTTTAAATTAGCCGTGCTTCAATATGCGCTGAAGATGCCCAGTGGATATATGCAACCTGAAGCATCCATACGTATGCTGCCCCAAGCAGCAGGTGCAGATCTGATCTCACAAAAGCTTTGCCCAAGTCAGAGGTCAGTGACTGTTGGTAATGTCCTCATGGCATCGCTTGATGTGTGTGTCCCTGCTCGTTGCTTCAGAGGAAACTTGCTGATCCGGTCTGAGTCTTAGAGGGAGTTAAGCCTTACTCAATCCAGAGCAAAGTCCTCATCTGTAACCTGGAAGGCACTTGCCATCTCCATAGTAAGCCAAGACATCTCTTCCTCCACTTTCTTTTCCAGAAGCAGCTTGGCTAGTGATTAAGTCATGCAGGGGACAACCTGTGCTTCAGACAGAAAGTCTTCCTGTACCTGAAATTCCTGGGGATCACATTGTACCAAACATTAATTGCCTTCCTTTGGGGGTATAAATTTAATCACTATTGGTTCAAATTTGTTCATATCTTTGGAAATAGATATGCACTGTCTGTCAGCAAGAGTAAGGGCCAGCCTGAGCACCAGGTGCTGAGAGTGACCCAGCACGGGCCACCTTCACTGGCCGGAACAGTCCCACAGGGTCCAGATGTGACAAGCAGAGCTAGGTGCTGGTAACAGTGTCCGTTGACAGCATGGTGAGGGGATGAACCAGGTCATTTGGGAGCCAGGGCCAGATGTGCACACCTACAGCTCTGGGCTGGAGTGAAACGGAGCTCCCATGGGCAGTGTTGAGGGGTTGTCCCTCCCCAGGGGAGGCTGGGCAAGGGCACTGGGGCCTGTAAGTGCCCTCAGCACCCTGACTCTATCACTAGCAATTTTGTAAGTGCAAAGAGGGTTAAATGCTAAATTTGAGGCTACAGAGGATGACAGTGCTCAGCTCAGCAGAAAGCCTGTACTGAGATAGTCTGTCACAGTCCTCATCTCCCTGTATCAGTTCATGTGGTAGCTCTGTATATATGCTAGCCTCTGACCATTTGCTGAATAGGAGAATCTGTGCATATATTAATTTTGAAGTAGACATATTTATTTGAATTTGTATTAATCGTGTTAAACGTTAACTTTTTTTAGTCTTTATTTATAGTTATAATTTCATTCTCCCTTTTTATTGTGGGTTTGGTGGGGGTTTTTTAGTATGAGAGCAAATCAAAGCATGAAACACTGAGTTTGTGGGTGGAATAGTGGTGTGTACAAGAGACACAAGAGAGAGCATATGAAGGTTAACTTTTCCTCTCTGGCAGCTGCTTTCTAGCAGAGCAGGTTATCTGGTTTCAGCTTAGCAACAGAGGCTGCACAGGGGTTTGCTCAGAACATTTACCCAGGGTGGAAGCTCTGCTCGTAAGCTGCTCCTTCATACTGACCTCCATCTCCCCATGACAAGGGAATTTTTACACTGTCATGCTTCCACAGGGATGTTTCAGGAAAAGCATTGAAAATCTTGAGAAACTATTATATATTATCACTATTTAATGAAACTGTTACGTTAACTGTTACCTGGGGCAGCCTAGGAGTAAG
The DNA here is from genome assembly GCF_947461875.1 of Haliaeetus albicilla. Classification (NCBI taxonomy): domain Eukaryota; kingdom Metazoa; phylum Chordata; class Aves; order Accipitriformes; family Accipitridae; genus Haliaeetus; species Haliaeetus albicilla. The sequence goes on from NC_091495.1 coordinate 17,650,845, forward strand.
AAAGGTAGTCTTAAGAGGAGATGAAGAGAAGACACAATTTTGTGTTTGGGCTTGCGCCAGGTGTGAAGTTAGCAACAGGTCTTTTAGTCTCTTTCTTCCCAAATAACCTGACTCAGTGATAATTCTGTGTTGTCATCTCTGAACAAAGGATACATTTCCCAAAGTGTAGATAAGCATCTCTTCTTTCATTGCTGCAGTCAATGCGATGAAGCTTGCTCAGTGGGAAATAGGCTGGGCACCTGTAAAAAGTGAGGTATAACGTGCAATCTGTGGAGCTCAGCAAAGTGAGGTGATTCCTGAGACTCCAGCAGTGGCTCCAGCATTCAGCAAAGGCTGCAACTCGCTCAGGGTAGGCAGCAGATGCCCTGCAAGCACTTTTCCTAGTGTTACTTTGACTAGTTGTCTTGCTGTTTCTCCCTGTACATCCCAACTCTACCCCTTCTTGGCATATACTGAGTCCCTGTGCAGAGGAGTTTTCAGTCCGTATTAGTAAGTACAGTGTCAGTGGAAAGTTGATCTGTCATTGGGTCTTGTTATGGTATTTTATTACAACGAGTAATAGTATACATTTGAGCTCAACATATTTTTTTGTACATGTACAGTCTGAAGGACTGAGCTTGAATTTGAGGAAATGAGCATCAGCATGTTAATGTGCCTGTCACTGTTAGAGTACTATGAATTAATACCTGTAAGAAAAGAGGGGCCCTGAAAAAAAGCTGGAATTAGATATTTCTGAATGGAAACATTTCTCAACTTACTTCAGAGCAGCAACACATCTATTTTTGCTGTCATAATTATTTTGTTCTGGCTCAGCCAAGTTCCCAAAAAGAAAGTCTCTTCGGTAAAGACTGCAAAATAATACTATGGTGTTTTTCTTTCATGTGAGTGGAGACACAGTTACTCATGCTAACTTCTCATTTTAAGGAGCTTGAAATCCTCAGCACAGTTTTGCTAGTACAAATGCAACTATTTTTTTACTATTCAGAACATCATGTTCAAGTAAACTGTAGACTTTAAGTTATTTCTGGCATCCAGGGCATAGTTTGTGAACTGATATGACAGTATCTCATATAAATTTGCCATCTGGATGATCACAGTGCAGTAGAAGTTTCTTGCTGTGTTGTCAAGCTAGAACCAACTGTTGTCACTGGCTGACCTTTGATTTTAAGTACGTGGGAACATTACTGAAACGCTTCACATAATAGAGAAGAGCTGTTTCTCTGGTAGTGAATATCTTTATGTTGCCAAAGACTTCATTCATCTCCTGCTTTTGAATGGAGCACAGGATTCCCTGTCCTCCCCCACCACAAACTTTCTATAAGTATAAATGAGCCAATTTTTTACCACTTCATCTCACAAAATGTCCTATAGGAGTCAGTGGCCTCGTCTAATGAACAAAAGTTAGAAAATCAAGCCCTAAAACAAGGCCAAACAATGTTTTACTCTGCTCTGACTTGTAAAATTGCTGAATAGAAAATACTGTGTGCTGCTAGGTGCATCAGTGAATAATCCTTTTTTTTTTCCTTAGTGCAAAATTATTGACTTGGTTGTAAGAGTAAGGAAGTATGAAGAACATGCAAAGGAGTGCTCTGATGGGAACATTAATTACAAATGACTTATTGATGAATGTAAGGGAGATGCTAGCCAGCTAGAGACTGGAAAATTATCAGTTCCAAAGAATAAGAAGCTTGTACTGAGAAATTGGTAAAAGCTCTCTGTTTAATGCTCATACTTTGTTTCCTGAGTTTCATCTGGTGATTCGTCTTCAGAAAAAATATTAGCTGTGGGGTAAGTACCAGTCTTTTCACACACATACCTTTTTTGCTTAAGCAAAAATAACAATTTAAAAGCAGTAAAGAATACCTGGTAGCAAATGTTTCTGTACCACATAGAGCATCTTAAATAGGATATCTGGGTAGTACACATAGAAGCTGGCCCTGCTGCAGCACTGTTTACGAAAGCTCATTCCCACATTGCAGGGAAAAAGGTTTGAAAGCTTTTGGAGAATTCTGGTTTACTTCTTTCTGAATAAATACACTAATGTTCACCTCAAGCTCCTGTTAGCCAAGATAACTTACAATACAACATATCGAATATTTGAATAACTTTTTGTACCCTTCTGCATTGCCTCATTTCCTTCTACAGTGTCTACTACTCTGTTCATGGGCAAGCACAATTTTGAGCTGGAAGAAGGGGCAGGTTTTTCCAGTGCCAAGTTCTGTAACACAAGACAACTGTCCTTTCACAGACTGGTGCAATGGCAAAAATTTGTTGTTACATGGGGAGAGAGGAAAGCTCTATGCATCTGTGGTTTCTTTTCTTACAAAGATTTTAGCTTTTTGATGATTTTTCTAAGTGAAATTCTAATTCTGACAATCTAGACAGTGAAAATTAAATATAAAATATGCTCATGTATTTTTGCTGTAGTGCCCAGTTTGGTTCAGTATGTCTGGTCCTGATATATGTGACTAGAAATCATATCTCAACAGACTTCTTTGGGTAGCTTTTATACAACTCATTGGTAAAGACATTGTAGTTTCCTCCTGGATCACAACTGATGGTTTCATAGATCTGAGAAGACAACTTCTGCCTTTTGGTCAGTTGATTGCATACCTAGAAACAAAAAGCACTGTTGCAATATATCATGACTGTGATATAAAGATTTGCCCACTCAGCTAATTACTTCTGGTAGTTTTTTCAGCAATAATGGATAATTTCTCAGAAGATGGTTGCTGCATGAGTATTTTTTCCCATAATTTTCATTATCTTCTTTAACTGGGTTCCTTTTCCTTCTCATACCACTGCTGCTGGGCCAACTGGCTGCATTCCCCAGAGTGTTCTCTATTAGTTGTGTAGCATCTGATTAATTTCCCTGTGTGCTCAAAGACATAAACTAGATGCCCAGACAGCATAAGAAAAGAAGAATTATAAAGACAAGAAAGGTTCCAGAACCAGCCTAGGGGCTGAGGAGACACCTAGGACATGTGCCATCTCTGTCTAAGCTCCTTGGTAGAATATAAACAGGTTAAAAGTTGTTCTTAGAAGTTCTGAATTGCCTTCAAAAACTGTATAGTTAGTTCTAATTGGAAGACAGTCTTTATATTTTTCCTATAAAATTAGAACAAAGGAATATTAATAGCTGCCTGCACATTGTAACATTTTCTGCATAATGACATTTTGCAGGCTTGGTATAATATTCTGCTATGTGCATCAGGCCATTAAATGAGAAGTCTTTAAAATTAGCTCACCAGAACAGTTCTTCTTTCCAAACACCACCAAAAGAAGATGAGATCAAAGAATTTCATAAAAGACGCTTTTCACAGCTTATCTGTCATCAAATGAAGGTATTAGGGAAATGGCCTGAGAAGCTTTTCCTACTTGATATCCCTTTTGAAGTGACTAGAACTACAAAACATGCCATTTCTGCAGAGGATTCAAGCTGTGTTTCTCCCTTGTATGAGAGGAAGGGCACAAAGAGTGTATTACACCAGCTGGCACACTTCTGGGGTCCCTGCTCTCGGGGCTTGTTTAGGCTTTCAGGGAGCGGGCAGGCATCAGGGTTACCACCCCAGGGAGCAGCAGTCCTTCCCTGAGCTCACCGTGGAGCTCATGGCTACCAACACTGCAGCTTGGGGCAGACCGAAGGATTTGCAGCAACTCCCAGAAAAATCCAGTGACAACAGAACACATATCTCTCCAGGATAATTTGGGGTTAAATATTTTCCCAAAGTTAACAGTCTTTTTGTTGCAATTCATTTCTAAGGTTAGATGGTAGGGGATCAAGCTGCTAAAATGGCAATGCATATAATTTGTTCTGCATCTTCATTGCATGCCCTCAGCTAAGAAATTCCACATATTATAGCATTAAAAATTTAATCCTGATCTAAACCCCAACTAAGCTAAAAAGAATCTCACCACTAAGCCCTGTAGATACTGTGTCAGAACATTAGATATTATATTACAGGTGTCACAGAAAACATTCACATGCAGAAGGCGTAGTATCCATTAGTGACTGAGCAGAACAAAAACCAAAATGGTAATTCTCTTTTAAAGTGGGAAGACACTAAAAAAATGAAAATGTTTGCACTCACATGATACTATTTCAGGGTCTTAATATGAAATTTTTGTCTATTCAAGAAGCTCAAGTATAGCCATAATTTTATGTCATGTTCTCAGTGAGTAAAATGACAGTTCTATGGAGAGCAGGTTGATAACTCTCCACCTGCTGTTCCTGTGCTGCATTGAATTAGTCTAAACTTTATCTTTTTTTAAAAACAGGATTAATGAAATTTTGAACCAAATTTTCTTTTTACTTTCCCTAGTATGAGCCTGATACACCAGCTAATCGAATGCATAGTAAATTTGGTCCAGATAGTAATCTGATAGAATTCATTATCTGAAAAAACAGTAGGAAGACTGTATTCAAACATCAGGTATTTTTAAATTACACAGGAAAAAGCTCTGTGTAAGGGATGTAACCTTCATCTGTTTTCCTGATGTGTATATGATTGTTAGTTGCAGATTCTAGGGTATTTATTTTATTCATATCCATACTTTATCATATTCTAAAATTTGTGGTACAGATGAAGACCTGTACATTTCCAAAGTGATGTTGCTGGCCACAGTAATGTGGGATTAGATTCTTTGAATCATTGAAACAATCAATTAAACTTTTCTAGAAGTTTTAGTGCTAAGGAGATTACCAAATTATGCATTTTTTCACTCTACAAATTTGGGACAGGCTGCCTTCTCTTAATTTTGGACAGTTTTAGAGTACTGTTGGATCTGTCTTAGGAAAAATCATTAAACAAGACTTCCCTCTTGAATGCCAGTCTAGGTAAAACCTAATCATCCCTTGATGTTTTTTGAAAAGAATAGGTGACGTCCACGAGGTCCTGGCTAATGTTTCCTGCTTTGAATCGTAAGTTGTAATTTCCATAGTTCTGTGACCTATTGCTGGCACATACTAAGTTCCCCACCCCCAGTCAGCCAGTTTATCTCAATGTACATACACTAGCCATATTTTCCTTTTTGAACAGTACTATAGGGTGCGCTAGGGGCATGAAAAACATGTTAAAAACCCCATTCTGTTCCAGTATCAATAGATATTCCAGAGGGAGGCAACATAAATCTCTCATGACAAAAGCGACGTACCAGGTCTGCTTTACGAAGATTAGAGATCTCAGACAAACATCTTGCTTAAAAACCCTTTTCCAGCAACTCATGTTATAGATGAGTAAATGCTACAATGCAAGTCTTTACAGTAAGGTTTTGAGAACCTCTGTGCTGGTTCTGAAAGCACTGTCTGGAAACTAATTGTATTCAATTTGGAGCTTTTTCTGGCCCTTCGCATGGTATGGTATGATAGGGTAGAGAGGCTTTTTTGAGAATTATTCCAATGTCTCGAGGGCCAGCTATTCTTGAAACCATTTGCAAGACTTTCTAAGTGTTTTTTATCCCACAGGCTCTCAATTGACATAATGTCTGGGGTCTCTACGAACAGAATAGAAATATTTGGGGATCATTTTTGTAAAATCAAGAAAAATCAATAACCAGTTCTTTGTGTGAGAAACAAAAGTGGAAAGCACAGAAGTGTTTCTCTGAAGGTAGTATATAACTTGCAGCACAGCTAGGAATTGATACTTTGAGTAAGGTAAGCACAAGAAGTAATGCAAAAGATTTGCAGCAGTGAAAAGAGTTCCCAGTGGTATTTTCAAGTACTGAAATACACTGCCAATGGAGGTCAAGGAATCTAGTGGTGATATTTAAGAGCTGATCAGATTAATTTCAGGAACTGATGCAAGGCAGACTATGTTCAAGGAATACTATTCATTACTGGCTTTTGCTGCTGACAAGGGGACTGAGAAGGGAACAGAGCATTTCTGGCGCAGCAGGAGACCCTGCTGCAATGGAGTGCAGACAAACCCACTTGCCCTCCAGCAGACCAGACTAGCAGAAACTTCTGCTTCTAGGTCGTTGTAGGCCAAATGGAGTCTGCTCAGCAGGGCTGTTTAGGTTCTGGGTTAGATCACTGGCTCACAGAGCCCAGAGACTGCCTCGCAGCATTGAAAAGGTTAGTTCCCCTTGGCTTAGGTACAGCTGATCCTGCCTGTCAGCTGTAGGATAAGCTAGATGACCTTGCAAGCCTTCTTTATCCAATTTTGTGTGGTTCTCTGATTGTCTCCAGTCTATGTTTTAACTTTGAGGTCATTCTTTCTTTCAGGGGCAAAAAAACTGGATTCAAAATTGAATACTGGGCAAAGCTGAGTAAAACTGAGCAGTAAGTCCCTAGCTATAATAGTATTCACCATTGAGAGAAATTTGAAGTGTCTGATTGACAAAAAAATCCTTTAATACAAAATCTGAAAGCATTTTTTGTTAGGTGGAAGATGCAAATGTCCCATGTGAAATTTAAGATAGCAGTTCCTATGTACAGGGCATTTATTCCAAGAAATATGGGATTCATAGAAATTGTTCCCTTCTTATTTGGAACTGCAGGAAAGCACTGGTACAAAACAGGAAAAACAGCACCATTAGCCCTGACTATAAACACTGAAATCAGAGACAGATAACATGTTGTAGTGTCCTGTTGAAGAGTGTTACTGTAAACTTCAAAAAGGAATGAAATGAACAGGAGAGAGCTTTTTGTTGTTTTCTTTAGTGTTGTACCTGTTTTTTCTCTTGTTTTTTTAATTTGTACCTCCTAAGGCTGGGAGTGTGGAAGATGAATCTGCCATCCTGGTTAGTCTTCCAGGGTGTTGAAGGTTTGCATATATTTTTCTGTACAACGTGCCTGTGCAATTTCCATCAGAAGCAGGAAATGTTTATTCAAGTTCTGAGGGGTGGGACAGTTGCTGTAGTTTTAGGTAATTTTAAACAAACCATTTGAGCATCCTGTTTAAATAGAGTTAAGTAATCAGAGTTTTGTACGAGTTAGAAAAGAATTCCATACATGCATTATATGAATAAAATATCATCTTACAGAGCATACCAAAGTGATATATTTATCTAACTTCTTGTGCAATAAAAGTTATATCTTTGACTTTTGTTTTGCAACAAGTTTAGTGGCTAAACATATTCCATTATGTAACAGTACTATACTAGAATATGAACTATTTTGCATTTAAATTTACCTGTATTTAATAATTAATTTCAACACATACTAGTTTCCCTGATATTTTCAGTAGCCTCTGGAGAAATCTAATTCAAATACAACTTTCTGAAATTGGGAGGAAAAAAGTGTATTCACACAAAGAACTTAGTTTAGAGAACTAGTGAGAATTGGGAAGAATTTATTCACAGCCAATTGTATGAAAACATAAATGAAGGAAAAAATGGTAGTTGGAGTAGGCTGGTAAGATTTATCAATTATGAATTTTACTTGGGGAGTCCATGTTTGATGCCTTTCCTGAATTCTCTGGTTTTAAGTGTTGTAAGGGTTGAACTGGGAGACAAAAAGCAGTAGTGAAAAGATTTGTTCTCAGGCTTGTAGCATGGATGCACATCTCGGATTTGAAACTGGGAGACAGATTGTGTGATTTATTTTTGGTTTGTAATATTTCAGTAATGAGGCTGTGCTGAACTGCATATCGGGTCCCCCAGCTGGTAGGACTCATTTGAAAGAAAAAAAAAGTTTATATTCTTCAGATTGCAGTGATAATTGTACTTGGCCTTACGTCTATCAATGGATTGTCTTTAAGCTGCAATCTAATGTTAATGAGATTTTAATTGGAAAACAAACAGAGGACAGACAGGTTAATGACTGATAACAATTTTTAAAAAATTTTTTAAGGGCTACACAATAATCAATGTAAACATTACATCAAAGTCTTTCCATGTCTAAGCTTTCATACAGGGTTTACATAGAAGCTTGTTCCTCAACAATGGTATTATTCTACATGTAAACAACTAATAAACTGTATAGTGTCATCTGTTAAATCAAAACTGATCAGCAAGATTATCTGGTCTTACTAGTGGGAATGTCTTGGTCATTAATCACACCTCCACAAAAAGGAGCTGGATTGAGTCTGTTATGTCCTGAGAGTTTACTACTATTGATGTTTCTGGAAGTGACCCCCCCTTTACCCAATTAAAACATGCACATTATTCCAAAAGAAACAAAAAGCAAAAGCTCTATCCAATGGAACTCATAACATCTAAAAAGACGTGAATATAAACTGGCAGAGAGTGCACATAATATATCGGCTGATGTTAACAAAAAGTATATAAATAAAACTAAAAATCAGAGAATGGTTTTGAAGAGGGAAGGTTGTGGTAATGATCAGAATAAAGAGTAGAGGATTAGTTAGAAGGATTTACTGTAGAGCTAAAGGATGGCTATTTTGAATGTCAAGGAGGATAAAAAATGAAATTGGGGCACAATTAAAGGAATGGAATGAGAGAGAAGATGAAACAAGATTTCTAGTTTAAGTGACAAGTGTACTTCTTCAGATAGTGATGGGGATGGAGACTAGAAGAGAGGTTGCTTTTGGAGTCCAGTTTTGATGACACAAAGCATGCAGGAGACTATCTCAATTAAGAAAGTCAAGAGGTGGGACTGGAATAATAGAGATGTTAAGACGGGCAGTTATGCATTCCAGTATAGTAGTGAAATTTATGGTCAGAAAATACTATGGAAATACAGAGTTAAATTGAACGTTTTTTTGTCATAACTCTAGCCTGTTTGTTTCATGTCCACTTTGCTTTTAAAATCTCTTACCCATGCTCTCTGCTCTGTTTTTTCTTTCCATTTATTATTTTAAGTGTTGTCATTCAGCCATGCCTTTTGAGAAATTCAAGGAAAAGCAGGTATGATTAAGGGCTAAAATAAACCCTGTAAAAGAATCTAATTACTTCAGACAACTTTAGCTTACTTTGCAGTACTTTTTTTGCTTTATAGATGCCAAGAGAGGATTAATCTATAATGTCTTTGTTTGTGATTTTGCCTTTTATTTCAGTTTATATAATTGAAGAGTTCCCAGGACTGCTTTACATTTATTTTGTTCATCAAAACATACTTCTCCAATGTTATGAAAATGGAGTCCAAAAATAATGCTGTCCAAACCAAACCCATTCGGTTTTCTTTTGGAACACAAGCAATGATAAAGTCATACCTTATATCTCAATTTTAACTGAGTAAACACTGTGTTGTCCCTTAATGTATAATTCTTTAGAGTGTTCACCTTATATTCTTCTGCTTCAATTTTGAACATATCTGATGATACATGTAGCAAGATGCATATAATCAGGCAAAATACGTTATTTCACAATTATTGTTTGAGGATGAAATCCTCTCTGCATTGAAGTCACAGAGGTCTCATTGGGTCACTCTGTGTGTGTGCTTACATTATGACAGAAAGAAAATAGTCAGAGGATTAGGAACCTAGATTTTGATCATTATCTTTTGATGAAAGATAGGGAAAAATTTTATGTAGCAAAAATCAAAATGGTGTGTCTGTTGTTGAGGTTATGGGAATCAGGAGAAAAATGGACTTACCAATTTCAGCTCATATTCATAAAAGATTGTCTCTTCTCTTGCATCCTCTTTTCATGTAAATTTGAGTCCCAGCTGATCATGTCATTGTCCTGACCAAAAAAAGACCAGAGAGTGGTTTTAAGAAAGTAGTTTTCATAGTGACTGAATGTATTTCATCAAAACAGATGGTACCTTCTAATGTTGAAACTCTGGCATGCTGTGGATGTGGATGTTGTGCATCTTATTGTTTACCCCATGTTAGTGGATAAGAATTTGTATTTTTCTTATTGCAAAATCAAACCCTTTCCCAGACTCACTGTAAACAGAGAACAGAACCTTCAAACTGATTTTTTTTCTGTGAATTCTCATTAGGAAGCTGAAATGTGAACCCAGGAAAGCTGGAAAAGTAACTTGAAATATCAGTGTGTAGCAGAAAAATGCAACAGCAGAGCAATTTCAATCACTGAGCTGTTTATCCTGGGTTTAATAGGTATACTTTTGAAGAGGTGGTCAACTAAGCTGCAGAATCTGCCGGAAATACCCCTTCAAATTGAGAAGGGGATGTTCATAATAAGGAAGATGTGAAAGAGGACAGGAGAGTTAGCACTCTCCAGCTCTGGGAGTGGAGCTGCTGCTAAAGCTTTTGTTCAGACTGTCTAATGACAAGATATTCAGCTGAACAATCCAGGTTAAATTTTCCTTTGGCTAAACTGGAAATGTCCTACAAAGTACTGAACCAAAATAAAAGAACTTGAAGTTTTAACTAAACGCAATTTCTGATATTTAGAATCACCAGTTAGGCATTTGGTGGATGTCACAAAAACATTGGTTCTCTTTGGATCAAACATAGAGAATTTAATAAAAAAATCATACCATGTATATCCTGACATGTTAGGAAATGACCCTGATCTATACAGTTGTGTAAAACAGCCTTTTTTTTTTTCTTTTTTTTTTTTTGTGCACCATCCCTAGCAGTTGGAAGAGGGGTGCCATCACTGTTGGGAATAGCAGCTCCCAGCTCAGTGGCAAGTTGAGGATCACCATTGGGGAGTCAGAGTTGTAAGAGGCAACATAATCAGTTTGCATCAGCATAATTTGGTTTATATTTGTGATACAGGTGCAGCAAAAAGGTAGCAATGCTGGGAATGAGTATGGCTGCTCAGGGGAATGTGAATTGCAGCTTCCTTTTTCCTGGTTGCACCCACTCACATCCAGACTGTTGACTCTGGAAAGGTTAAAACAGCAATGTAAGAAAGTTCCATTTCAACAAGTGTTAGAAGTTACTTTAGACAAATGTTAGTCAGACGCTCCCCAGCCTGCAGTCCAAATGGGTTTTGTACATGAAACACTGAACTGTATCCATGTGAGATAATCTAAGGCAACGTGTTGCAAAGGGACACTCAAGCAGAAACTACTCTCCAGAGATACTCTGTCTGTAGCACGGTGATGAAGAGCCTAACAAAGAACAATGCCTGCACCATCTTCTTAGGGATGTTGTACTCTCTTAGGTTATGTTACAGTACCAATATAGCTATGCTTTTGACTATGCTTTATCACAAAACTGACTGCATTTGGTGTTATCCTTAAGCTCTAGCTTCTGAAATCATAAGACCATCTGAGAGTGATCAGATTTTCTTTTAAAAGCAAGGCTATAGTTCTCATTGGTTCCAGAGACAAATCAGAGAGACAGCACAAGGACCCATATTTTTGCTTAAAACAAGCAAAGAAGGTGATATTTAAAGCCTACACTGATGTCAAGAGATCTGCACTATGATTTTGAATGTTTCTTATCAGCAGTACTGAGCACTGCAAAAATAACAAAGGCATGGCTCTGAAGCCACGCTCTTTTGAGCATATGATACAGCCAGAAGCTTTGATGCTATTCTTTAGTAGGTTTTCCTTACTAGGGAATGGTAAGAAAAATGTTGGAAAGCGTATCAAAGTTGTTAACAATGTTTTACCAAGAATACCAGTCCACCTGGATCCTGAATTTGATCCAGTCTAGCAGCTTCTCTGTTCCCAAGATACAGGGGGAAAGGCACAACATTTTTTTCTGCATCCTCTTTTTGTAATCAGCAAAAAGTAAGCCAAACATTTCTAACCTCCTTCAGGAAGCATCCCTGATAAGTATAACATTTAGGCACTTAATGAGCAGGATTAATGCACACGCTTAAGTTTAAGCATATTTTTAAGTGCTATGCTTTGAATCTGAGCCGTGGAGTAGATGACTAAAGACAAATGGCAAACATTTATGAATTTCTGGACTTGTTATATAAACTACGTAATCTGCAAGCTTGGATTCACTTGTGGGAGGTTAATTAACTTCCATCTTCTGTTGGTTTTTGCTTGTCCAAAGCAATGTCATATCTTGTCTCCTCGTCTTCAACCCAGCACACCAGACACCGTGGGCTAGAGCCAAACTGCAGTGTGACGTGAAAGTTGGAGAGGGGCTTCCTTCGTTGAAGTCCCATGCTTACAGACCTGTGTATCGTGTGACCAGAGAACAAAAGTTTGTCATGTGAGCTAATGCAGAGCAAGGAGTATATGCTCAGATACGTTCTCCATGTCACATGAGAATTACCTCCACCTCTGTCTAAACTCATGTGCATATAGATGTAGATATTTTACAGTAAGGAAATAAAGAATGTGAAGTAGGCTTACAAACCAAGGGTGAATGGGCAAAGAGTTGATGATTTAGTGCTGTTAGTACAGAATAGGGAAAACTATGAAAATTTATAAGAAATATTTACAGAAAATAGGATCTAAATCATATCAAGTGGATGTGTGTCATTTCTTCGCTTATGCCTTCACCTGCATTGCCAGTTTAGATCATAAATGGTTCAAGAGACCAAGGACACACTTAGTTTACTGGTGTTCTCAGTTCTGACTATTTCACTGTGTGCTTTTGGGGTTCTTTTTCTGAAACGCACCAAAATGAGGTGATTACCTGAGAATCTCGGTTGTTGTTCTTGGGTAAAGTTCATTTCTAGTTCTCCATCATGGAAATAGGCTTGAAAACTTGAACTTTGAAGGGATGAGCATCAGAAGAAAATAAAAAGACAGAGTTTGAGGCAGTTCAAAAAGTCATATGTAAGTTTGAGATTGGCAGCACTGGTTTCTATAGCTTAACAATTCCAGTTTGCTTTTACGTAACTTGGGAAAGGTGCTTTGCAGACAAAGTAGCTGGTAAGAGATAAGAGAAGAAATAAGGAGCCTGAAATTTGTCCAGCAGCCTGGCAGTAGTTGACAGAATTGACTTTTTCTCTTCATTGTTATGTCTAAATTTTAAAAGAAACAGCATCATTTAAGTATCTCCATTATTATATAACATTGATTATAATTCCATATCTATTTGTTGATGTGTGGAGATTCATGTGTGTGTTGCTTATTACTACATTTTTATTCCATTCCCTTTCTCTCATTTCTCAATTTGAGGCTCTTGTCTCGTTTTCTTTAGATTTGGGGGATTCTGGTTCTCAGCTTTTCCTTTTTCAGAATTGTAGCGTTTGTTTCTTTCATTTCTTGACGTAAATCCTCCAGTCGCCTAAAGTGTAGCTTCAAGCAGTCCTTTGTGTGACTAAAAGAAATTAGCTAAATAGCACTGTTTAATTAATTTCAGGACCGCCTCTTTTTCGTCATGGAATATGTAAATGGAGGAGACCTAATGTTTCAAATTCAGCGCTCACGCAAATTTGACGAACCTCGATCCCGCTTTTATGCAGCAGAGGTCACATCAGCACTCATGTTTCTTCACCAACATGGCGTCATCTACAGGTACTTTTTTTGATCAAAAATAAAGTATTCTTGAGGCTTGGGGCTGGTTTTGGCTGAAATCCTGTCTCTTAGCAACCAAATTTAGATTAGTTGTTTGTTCCAATTTGCTTACATAGATCTTTTTTTGGCTGTTTATCATTGAGAATGTTAACATTTGAATAGCCTCTGCAGCCATCGCCAGCTGTGTGTGCCAGTTTTGTATTATAGTCCAAATAAAGTGGTTTTGAAAAAGCTTGGCACAGTGCAACCCAGATCGGCACAATCTCTTCACTTTCCACTCAGTGCCATAGATTTTGTCTCAGTTTCTAACTCCCTGACACTTCCTGAGTTTGTTTGTCCTAGTCGTCTCCACTCTGATACAATCGGGATGCTCGTTTGCAATGCTTTACTTATGCCCCTTCCTCTTGACTGTTTGGGTGAAGGCTTAGTCACCAGCAGGAAGGGGCTCTTTGCAAACAATTTTAATTGCTTGCAAATGCCCTGGATCTATTTGAACCTCCGCCCCCCCGCCCCAAATCTCCAGTCTTCAACACCCATGCACACACAGGAAAAAAGTGCATATTGTTGCGCTGTGGTGAAGAATGCATTTAGGAATAGGCTTTTATTATTAAAAATAAGGAATGACTTTGAAAATTTTCACCCTGATGTTAATGCGTTTATTAAGTCCTTTATCCTGTCATTTCAACCTTCCTCTCTTTTTATTTGTTTTTAGCAGCATGTCATTGCTTGCAATAAATTTGGGCTTTCACAAGCAGTTTCCTTTACAGGTTTTGTGATACAGGTCTGTCCTGTCTGCTACAAATTCTGAGTTCTGTGAATCTAACTGAGTTTTGATATTCTGTTGATATTCTTGCCCTCTTTCAGGTTATCAGTTTTAATTTGGGGTAGTCATCTCAGGGACAGGCAGTCTCAGATTTCTTGAGCAGAAACATCAAGATGAGGATGTGGAATTTGTCACATCCCTGGATTCATATTAAGGCTGCTCTCAAGAGTACTAGAAATTGAAAGAAGTGCATTTTAAATGTTTAGTAGCCAGGACTGAGTGGTAACTTCCATCAGAGGCCGTTGGCTTTCTCACTAACTGGGATTCAAAGGGAAACTTCTGAGAGGAGTCTCCTTTCCAGAGACATCACAAACAGCAGGACATTGTATCTTCTGAGGAATATAAATCTCTGTGAAAGTGGTCTTTCAGTCAAAAATCCAGTTTTCTTTAGAAAACTTTTTTACCAGCTGCAGCTCTTCATCTCCATCTTTTATTAACACTGGTATGATGTTTGCATACTGGGTTGGACTTTCAGCCCTACCACTTTGCATAGGTTTGTTTTCAAGTGCTGAAGGTCCAACACATTTCTCACCTTTGCTGCCCATACCACATTTCCTATTTGTTGTCTGCATTTATTTCCGAAGCTATGTATTTGTACATTTAGATAGTAGAACGTGACAACTTCAGAATTTATAAGTATTCATCATAAGGGAAACAGACAAGATTGGTACTTTAAAAAGTGAAGGATTTGGAGGATTTGTTTCCATAGAAAGGCTTAAGCTAATTTCCTCTTCCTGAAAACTGGAGTTTAGACACTTTGTAATTAGCAATCAGTTTAGTGATTTCTGTGAACCAACAAGGAAGAATTGGTAAAATTACCTTCCCCCGTCTTCATACAAGTGTGCATTCACTCTCCCCTTCCTTCTCCCATCCTTTGACACACATCCTCTTCTCTCTCCTCTCTCTCTCTTTTCCCTTGTCTTATATGTAGCTTCTGCTGTGTGTTGGCTACTAGCTTGCATTGAATAAGTTCATGTGCCTGCATTCTTTGTATGACTTTTAAATGTCAAAATGCTTCAATCCCAAGAGAAGTGTCATTCTGATGATACAATGCTTTGTAATTTAAATATTGCAACATACTCCTGCTTCAGAGACTATGCTGACATGTTTTTGGCATGCTACCATAAAACACTAAAATTGTAAATGGCGTGTTATATTGGGTGTATTATCAGAAGAGGAAAAAGAAGAGAAATAACATGAGTTGTAGGACGAAAGCAAAAACTAAAAAAAAGCAACAGAAAGAACTTTAGGAACAGATTTAGTTGTATTCTGTTTTGACAGAGGCTTTTGGATCTGGACATAGTTATGTCCGTAAGAATAACTCGTTTTCCCAACTAGGGGATACTAGGAGCTTCAACAATTCTTAAAATGTATATCCCAGTTACTCTATAAAATACAAGGAAGAAGTTAGAGATTATCTTAAAAGAATTAATCATAAGAAAATGTCACAATTCATTCATAACGTGCCAGGCCCTGGGAGAATGCTTATGTTGATGTCAAGCATATGTTAGAATAGTTGTCTTGCACAGAACAGTTTCAGCCTGATTATTCCATACCTCATTGCATCGTTTATTACAATGCTAAAAATGCATTGGGATCAAGTCACTCCTTTACATCCCTAAAGCTCTTATTAGCTGGCAAACAAGGAAAGGAAAGGGGGGGGGGAGAAAAGAAAAGAAAAGAAAAGAGAAAAAGGAGAAAACCAATGCTCCTGAATAACTACCAGTCATAACTACCTAACATGCCTTCAGATATTTTAATAAAGAATACTTGTCTTCTGTGTAATTATATCTCTAGAAAAAACACTGTGGTGTGAAATTAATGGTTATTCTCCAAAGTGGGAAATGCTGCTTGTGTGGGCAATACTTCAAGGAAAGTGGGGAATATATAAATAAAGTAAGATGTTTGATGGAAATGCAGGTTTCAAAATAGCTGCTATACCTTCTGATCTTTTTTCAGCCATGTATGTGGAAGTACTTGTTTGGAGCTAAACATAGTTATATTTTTGGAAGTAAATAACTAGCTTTAGCTCGTGCTTTGGCTTGTTGGTTAGATTTTTAGAAAGTGCTATGATGATACTAAATGATCATCTTTTATAATAACTAGTTTATCCTCATTTCCCTTGAAGTTCAAAGAGAAAGCTAGCTCCCTGTTTGGCAATAGAAATTATTCTGTAAGTTCACATCTTTGCAACTGGCCCAACAGTTGTTTCCAGACTTGTCCCATTATCTGTGTGCTCACTGGAAGTACATACCTTCCTTCTGTTTATCGAGTTTATGTTGGAAATAAAGATTATCCTCACAATTTTTATATATAAAGATGCTTCTGTTACTAAATGCATCTTGTATGAGAGATAAACTTTAGGATAATTTTCAGTGTGGCATTTTTAAGGGTATAATGTTACTGCTGTTGTGTCAAAAACACTTTAACAACTTAATAAAAATACTTGCATTATACCTGCCACCTTTCCTCTCATCTGGCATTCACATTCAGCTATTCAGGCACATGTCAAGCTGGGACCTGATAATACAAGTAGCGTCAATCAGACACTAGAGAAGTTTTAATCACAGTTTCTGGCAGTCATTGTTGTTTGTGTTGTGCAGTTCCACCACTTTGAAAAAATGTATCCAGGCTTCAGGAATTAAGACTAGACTATGAATCTTATTTTGCCTGTGAGCTGAACTGGACTTTGAACTCATGGTGAAAGGTTGTGGACTATGTCCACTGTCACCTGTTCACTGTCACCTGTCCCTGAAGTGTGGTATATTTAAAGTCAGTCATCATCAGCTTAATATATATTCTGATATAGGGAAGATGCAACAAACTGGCTGATAAGAAGCTGCTAGTTCCATACTCCCCTCTTGTACTGACTTTGAATGTTCCTGTGCACTTTCCACAGATATATGTAAATGTTACATGTTCTTGTTTCACCTGCAGTTCTTGGGCTGAGGATAGGAGTACCCACGTGGGTGTCTCTGGCTCTCATTGTAGGCGTTCAAGTGAGGTGACACAAATGGCCCACTCTGGCCTGAAATACATACAAAAACCTGTTGTCTTCCCAGGCAGGACATCAGCACTAGAATGGGCTACCACTTCATTAACATAAATGCCTGTGTCCCCAGTTCGTATCTGATTTAGGGAATAACTGTGTAAGCTACAAACCTTGTTTCACTGAAGACCCGGAGGGCCAGGAGTTGCATGTCGCGTGATCTCTGGCATGCTCCAAGAGCATTCAAGTGATTAAACGAGGTGTTCTCTCTGAAATACTAAAGAAGGAAACTGAATGTACACAATTTCAGGTCACCTGAGAGGATGAAAAATATCTTAACTGGAAAATTAGTGTCACCTGCTTTGTGTTGACTCATTCTCTTGGTTTCAAATGTAAGCTCTGTGAGATGTTGCCTTTGAATTGTACAGCACCTGGTCACAGGGGAGTCCACATTTGTAACTATGGGTTATCGTGTTCCTCAGCAATATGAAGTAATAATCCAGCCTGTAACTTGCTGCAGATTTCTGAGGCTCTGTGCACTCTGTAATTAGTATGTTGGTCATGATGAAGGATATATGAACAGTGAATTGAGGAGAATGCAAATATAAATATGCTGATGCCAATCCTTGAATACCTCTGGGCTTTTTCTGTACACAAATACCCCAAGAACTTGTTTGAACACTAACTGAATTTTTCCTTGGATGATCAGTTTTCCAGGCATTCCTGTTTATCAGGGCAATACACACCAGTGTTTCAGAAAGAAGACCTGCCTAAAATTAAAAGCACTTTCATTAGCGTGTTTTTATGTGAAATAAGAATATTTAGAAAGTCTGACTTCACTGGTGGTTGTATGATTCAGTGCAACCTTGGCAGAATAACGAGGAGTTATATTTACAGTGATGAGAATGTTGCATGGTCAGTGGTTAACATGTTAAAAGTCATCATTCTCCCAAGTTACCTTACTGTGTTATTTCCGAGTGGCAGCAGCCAAATAAAATTCCACTCCCCCTCTGCCTTTTTTTTTTGCTTTTTAAAATGCAAAACTAGACATTTTGGGTTAAATTTGTTTTTAAGTATGTAAAGATCATCTTATTGCAAGTCTAAACTATTAAAGGTTAAGTTGGTGCTTGAGCTATGGTCCATGAAGGAGGGCAAGAAAGACCTTGTACCCTCATATAACATATTCAGACCTAAGCACTGGAATATCCTGAACTTAAGCAGGACTCTGCTACAGAGAAGTTACAGTTTACTTCTGGTGCAAGTGAGCAACAAACTATTTCCATCACCTTCAATAAAAGCAGGAAGCAAGGAGTGAATTGTGCTGCAGCATGTGAGTCTGAGTCCTAGTGTCTCCGGGGACTGCTGCTCAAGCCATGCCGTCTGGCCAGTACTCCTGGCCAGGTTTGCGCCCGGGGCTACATCCATGCTCTGCTCTGCTCTGCCTGGTCTAGTTTCTGAAACTGAACATGAGCTCCAACAGGATTTTAGTCAGTGGCCTCCTGCCCTCTTTGCACTTTTTCTTGCTGGATCTAGGCAGGCCAGCAGTCATGAAATGCATAAATAAGCAGGATGTCTTCCCCGCAGGAAAAGGCAGTGGGCTGGGGTGGAGAGGAGCAGGGCTGAGGGAGATGAGAAGCAGGAAGGAGGGTTGGTTCCCAGGCTTCTGGCATTTGGACTGAGGGAGTCCACCCTGCCATCTGCCCAGCTTATGTATTGTGCTAAAAGCTGCTGTTGTATAGGAGAGCCTTTGACAAGGTTTCCAGCTGTGGAAGGATGAGTAAAGGCTGTGGGAATAGGATATGAACCACGCAGTCTTGCCAACAGTGGAATGCTTTCTAAATTTCTCCTGGGTTTGGAACATAAGAAAGTCCTTAGTTGGCTCTTGTGTGGGAGTTGAGTATGCGGAGAAGCAGTGCTGGGCAGTTAATATTTAGAAGGATAGACCAGCACTGTTGACCTCATTTGGGGAATGACGAGGTACTTCCAGGGGGAGTTCCTGGTAGCGAGGTCAGCATTGTTTTTTTGCTTCATGTTTATTTGGTGCAAGATTTTCTTGTTTAATGACTGTTTGTATAGTGCTGTATTGTGTAAATAAAGCTATGACCTTTACCTTCTGATAACAGTATAGGAGTGAGTTAATGTTAAATGAGAGAGGGCAGGGAGTGGGAATCTGCCAGGGTTAATGCCAAGTTTACATTCCTGTGAGGGCAGCCATGTTCCGGTACACTCGGTAGAAAGGGCGACAGCGCTTCTCAACATATAATAGCAAAGAAATGTTACAGAGCATATTTGTATTTATTTCTGGGTAATTGTCAGTGATTTTAGATGATTGATGTCTGTGCTTTTATTTTGTAACAGGAAGAAATGTGTGTTATCTTTCTGCATTTGATAAGAAGATTTTAACTGAAAGAAACAGACACAAAATAAAAATCCACTAGAGCTGCAGTACATGTAAAACTGACATGTACTGACACAAGACAATCCCTGTAGTTTTCCTGAAATACTGAGACACACTTTGTTTCTACAGAAACATGTACACTAGTTCCAAACAAAATCATATCTTCAAAGAATTTTCTAACAGAAGAAAGAGAATGCTTTTTGTTTCATAGTGCATTACAAATCTGAAGGTGCTTCCTAAATGTAATTCTGCTGCTAACAGACAAAAGTAGGACTAAATTTTGCTGTGCCCTTCAGTCATGTTTGTCTTCAAACAATGGAAAATATTTCTGTAACCCAGTTGCAGTGGAGCTGTAACTATGTCATGTTAAGGGTGAGGCTTTGCCTTTTTGCATGCTATTGAATGCATCTGCCAAAGTTTCATAGTAATACAGAGAAGTGCACAGCAAACGTGGTTCTGAGGCGATAGGCATTTCACAAGATTTTGTTGTGTTCTTGAAATGCAACAGAGAAGTTGGAGAGTAATGCAAAACATTAGATGAAAACACGTAAGGAACTCCAGTGTTTTTTAAATAATGGTATTAAAATTACTAAACAACCTTAAAAGAAAATTTGGATGATACACTTCAGTAAAGACATTTGCATACAACTTTTTCCATCTTTTGGTCAGAACCTTGCTACTTTTGGCTCAAGGTTTGCATTTATTCTCTTTGTCCACTCTTCCCCCCCCCCCCCCCCCCACTTTAATCCACCTCCTTGTTACAAAAGAGCTTATCACTTAGATGCTGGTCCAGCAAACAATTCTGCATGCAGATCACTGTACTCATAGGCTGAGTTTGATTCAGTGAGACTATTCGTATGCATGATGTGTGCAGCTTCCTGGATGATTTGGGACCTTGGTTTGACTTTTCAGATTGAAAATGTGTTTATTTTGAAGTAGAAAATCATCACATTTGAGAATGCACTGTTATTAAAAACCATATGTTATTTTGCTTACCATTGCAAAAAGCTGTGGAAAATGAGAATTTAGCTGATCTGAAGGCTAACCTAACTGATTTTTCACTGAAACTTTTGAAAACTTTAAAAATGTCTGTGTAGCTGACAACCTGTACTCAAATGTAAGAAAACAGAAATAATACTGTTCACCAGGAGATTAACTAAAATGGCTTAATGAACTAAAACAGAAAATACAGCCAGTAAGAACCCCAGCATTTTGGGTAGTGCATCAAAGTCTCTACTGCTACCAGAATAAACAGTGGTAGGATTACATCAGAAGGACCTTGGACAAACTAGGTGCAGCCTAACCAGGGAAATCAGAAAGCAGAACGAAATGGGTCAGGTGGCAATGACTGTGCTGAAAATGAGCGGAAAGGTGAGGGGTAACAAGGCCAGAGTGGTAACGAGTCACTTAGCTTACCTTCTTGTGTCAGAAGTAATGCCTGCCCCTCTCCTTGGCTGCCAGTGTTTCAGAGAGTCTGAACAAGCAGCTGCCCAGAGCAGCAGACAGTGGCAGAAATACATTGTCTTCATCATCTCAGCAGCACTGAGTATGTGTGGAGGAAGCAGATGTGGCACAGGACTAAGCAGGAATGGCAGTGAGACAAAGGCCAGCTTTTACTGAGATGGAAGCTTGTGTGGTTTCTGCACTGTGATACAGCCAGGGATGGATGGCACCTAATTGAATTTTGACACACCCTCCAAGACCACTTACATTGGGGGTATAATGTTTTGGGTTCAAAAAAATTCCTACAGAAACATCCAGCTTATGAGGAGAAGCCCAAGCAGCACTTCTTACAATGTACACACCAGATGGGTCTTCACTTACTGCATCCTGCTTCTAAGATTTGTTTCCAGTAGTCATTCTTGTGAAACAGCAGAGAGAGAGAAAAAATAAAGAGGAGAGGCCGGAAGTAATGCCAATACTTAACACAGGTAATGCTTTTTCCTCTAGACTTTTAATTTCCTCCTGCTGATCTATGGAAGTCACAGAAAATACCATCCTTCAAAGCATGTCAAATGCAGCTGTGTACATTTTTTTAATGTAGATTTGACAGTGGCAGTTGTAAAAGTGTTCTTCACAAGGTATTCCAGCCTTAGGGCATGCGATTGCCCCTTCAAGGGAAGGGAAGAATGCAATGGCTTCAACAGTAGATAGCCAATACAGCAGCTGCTGTGGGTGTACCTTGGTATGGAACTGAATAATACAGAAGCAGTGCCCTAAAAAAAACAACCAAAGAAGTCTTGGTCACTAATAATCTGAACTGAGGAACCTCATATGTTCAAAACATGGAATATTAAGGATAAAATTAAGTAGTAACAAATAAACATTATAGCACTTCATCAGGTATTTACTTGATTTATTATAGGGTTTCCAAGGGAGTTCCTATCATCTGTTAACACCTATTTAAAAAAATGCCTAAAAATATGCTAACAAACAGAAATAATGAGTCAGATGGAATTGCTATGGTCAGTTAAGTGGGTAATGGATATTTAAAAGCTTCCAAACATGAATAAATCTGAAACAGCTCTAAAGGAGTACTTGTAGAACAAAATAATATGCTCTTAAGAAACTGCCTGAGTACATATTTGCCTAAACTTAACCACCAATAAGAGGACAGCAAGCATTTATGGTACTTTATACTGAGTACATAAAAAGGCATACCAGATGTGTGCCAGTTCATTTGCTGATAATCTGTAGTAGGTCCAAAGGGGCCATAACTGTTATAAAGAGGCCCTGATTCTCATTTATATGAAAGTCTTTAAATACCTGATAGCATAAAAAGATCCTCAGATTCTGAACGAGGAAAGCAGACAGCAGCTCAGGAGCATACCCCTTGGCACAAGGCTGAAGGCAGTCTATTGCAAGCTGGTTGAAGCTGCCTCTGCCAAAACTCTGTAAGGTGGTTTCCACAGACACTGACGGAGAAATGCCCTGAGCAGAGCTGAGGGAAACCCTTTGGACAACACGGGGTTTTAGGCAGGTTCTCCTTGCACTTTTTGAAAATTCACAAAAGAAGGAGGGGATCTTTTGTCAGCCTCCACAAGATCAGAGCGAGTGGTATGCTTGCACACACAGTAGGACAAAAGTTCTGGTTTTCTGTGGGTGACCCAAGAGGAAAAGGATTTGGCTATGATTTTTAAAACATCTGCAGATTGGGTAGAAGTTGTTCTGTCCATGAGCAAAAGGGTCTGAAGAAATTTTGAAACAGTGTCCTGGAAACTCTCTATGTAGTAATAACAACAAAACATTAACTGATGTTAGTGAGCTATAGCTTATCAAGCCAGAGATAATTCAGTGACAAATCTGGTATAAGTCATTACCTCTACAGCCTTTTCTCCCCTGGCTCAG
Source organism: Haliaeetus albicilla (assembly GCF_947461875.1). Taxonomy (NCBI): domain Eukaryota; kingdom Metazoa; phylum Chordata; class Aves; order Accipitriformes; family Accipitridae; genus Haliaeetus; species Haliaeetus albicilla. The sequence continues at coordinate 17,673,652 of NC_091495.1, forward strand.
CTATGGGTGCTTCTAGTTAGGCCATGATAATTGTCTGTATAAGCCCAATGCAAGAGAGATTTAGGCTAAAATCCCAAAATCCTGCCATAGAAAACGGGGTGTATTTTTTACACACCTTATGTGATAGGGTCCATTTAAAAAGCAGTCCAACACAGTTATGTTTGCCTAATTACTAAGTAGTGGTGGCATGGAAATATGAAAGAAAGTGGAAGGGATGATGCGTGGGGTAGAGTGGGCAGTAAAAGGCTGAACTGTATCACTGCTTATGGAGTACTTTATGCCATCATTTAAAGTCTGAGTCTGGGTTGAGAGTCACACTATAGTGGCCCTTTTCATTTGCTATACTATCAAGTCTTAACACAATGCTACAAATGGCTACAGAGACTCTAAACTAATATCCACATTTGTTTCAGGGTTGGGCAAGGTTGAGTTTAATACACTGTATACATGTCTTTGGGATATAGCATAACTTCTGCAACTTCTATTTTGTTTTAAAAGTGTTTTGATAATCTTTCTCAGAGATCCATTTGTTCATGTGTTTTTAATTGGTATTCAGAATGTGATAATACATAATAAAAATACATTATAAATGTGATAACAACATGACATGGGTGTACAGAGGCTGCTATCTGGTGTATAAGAGACTAGTTCTTTAAAAATCATGATTCTCATTTACAGTAAAAGCTCTTTCTGACGCCAGAAGAGCAAAGCAATTTTACAATGGAATTAAATTGTACTCAGTGTGCTCGGTTTAAGGCTGTCAGAAGGATGCAAAGAGACTTTATTGAATATTATAATTTAATGAAACTTTATGTAAAATAGATTTTTTGTAAGCTGTATAGTTAGGTTTCTTGCTAGTCTTTGCCCAGATAACTGTCTGGGAGTTTTATAGGATAATTACTGATCTTGTCAGAGCACAGAGTCTGGTTGGCAGGTCTCTGGAGAAAGACCTAGTGGCTGGGCATATAGAAGTTACAAAGATAATTCCTCAGGCTCAAAATTATTTATTTTTTTTTATGTTGACAAAATTGTTCAAGAACAGCCCACTTTGGTCAATAGTTTACATTATAATCCTACTGAAGTCAGTATTTACATGCAATGACTACCCAGTAAGTACCAAATATTAGAGATTAAAATCATATTTTAGCCTCCCAAATCTTGTATTCAGAATTGCCTCTCTCTTTTCATTTAGGCTGGACTGTTAGTGTCTTTTTGGTAGCCTCTCTGTCTTCACAGCTGAAGGTAAATTGGTATAGCACTCTGCTAACCTTCATGTTGACAGAAGTGAATACACTGTAAATTTCCTAAGTCATGCCATGTTTTATTTCATGTGAGTAACCCATGAGTCATCTTCCCATTGCATTCATATTAATTAAAAACAGTGGGGTGCATTCTATAAGTAGATTTTAAGTGATGATATTATATGTTGGCACTACAGCCGAAGTAGTGTTCCTGAGTATGTGTTTTCTGGAGGAGCTACATTTGAAACAATGCTGGAGCTGAAAGTTCCCGCACAAGAAAAGATTCTCTAGGAATGTTTGTGCAGCTTTCTGGCAGGGGTTGGGGGGCAAAAGTAATGTGATTTTGCTACACAATCATAATTTTAATAGAGTATCTTGTAAAATATAGCTTTCTGTATTAACATATATAAGCCTTTTTAATTACATTTTGAAGCAAGGTTTGGAGTTGCAACCAGCAGTGCAAAGCACGAGCTTCTGTGACCTCTGTCTGGAAGCAGCATTAGGAGTTTATTTTTTGTATAGATCAACATAGGAAGGGCAAGCAACTCCCATTTTTTCAGGCATCTTCTTCATACTCTACTCTACATAATAAAGATTCTTCTTCATTTTGCCAGAATACCTCCACTGCAGTAATCTTCCATCAAACATAATAGAAAATTGTCAACTCTACAGAATTTTGAAACAAACAAATCTATCTGTATAACAGAATGCTTTGAGAAGGTTAAAAAACAAAATAGATTTAACTCACTGTTTTTACAAGAATTTCTGCAGAAATCTGTTAAACTGCTGTTGACTGCTGCTGTTTTAATCCTTGATAAGTACAGCAGGGTTAGAAAAGGTTTTAAATTAAGAGCCTACATACCCTTCCCAAGTTCAGACCACGTGATTGCGTAAAAAGATGTTTAGGCATGTGAACTATGCTACTGAAATCAGAATAGAAGCAAAAATTATTAAAATCTTTCTTCTAGTGATTCCATATAAGTAGACATTTTCTTGGAAGCAACGTTCTTGCTGAGTTACATCATTTCATTTATGCTATATAATTTATTTAGTCCATTCTGCGTAATATTATGTGCACCGCTCTGTGGAAAGGCTTTCCATAAAAAGACCCAACAGGTCAAACTGGGACCAAAGTGACGTTGGAAAAAATCAGTGTCTGTACAAAAGGTCACTGCAGAAGTTTGGGGTTTTTTCTGACTAAGAAAGCATTTTTCTCCATGGAAGCATGATATGGAGCTTTAACAGGAGTCTGCTTACTGCTAGGAGCTGTGTTTGTTCCCTGCTAAGGACACCCTTGGGAGCATAGGGAAGGGAATTCTGATAAATTTGTTTCTTTTATAAAAAGAAACAGTGTGTAAAAACCTTCAGGAACCCTTCTGCTTTACACTTCTGGGCATCATAAAGCTGCAGAGGGCATTGGCTAATACAGAAAGGCATGGAAGGTTTGTTGGTTCATGCTGGCGCATTAATGGCTTGCTCAGGATATGCTCCCAATCACCTGTGTTTGGCCATTTTATTGTATACCCCATGTTTTGGTTGCCAGTCTAAAATCTTTTTTTTTTTTTTTTTAAACATCTTCTTTAAAAGTTTACAGAGTGTATAGAGTTTATTCAAAGGAATGAAAGAAAAAGATGACCAATTCAAGTTATAAAGTAGGTTCCCAGCATTGCCATGTTTTCAGTTTTTTCCCTGAATCTAATGGTGGTTCTGTCTGTTCCTGATAGAAGCACAAAATAAGCATTATTGAGATTTGTGCTGCCTTTTACAAGCAGACTGTAATATTTTAAGAGCTCTTCATCTTCACTGTGTGTTCTCATCTTTGAGTATGTTGAAGGTCTGGTCCCTTGGCTGAAAGATGGGGATTTATGTGAGTGTCATTAGTTTTCTTTAGATAAATAACCTCAACTGAATTAAAAAGAGAACCTTTACTAAAGCTTTGAAGCTAGAAAAAGGGAGGGAGGGCAAGGGAGAGCAGGACTTAAGGTGAGCTTTGGAGGCCATCTGCTAGCACTGAGTAGCCTCTACTCTGTACATCTGTGTTCAGTAGGTAGATAATAAGGTTGCATGATGAGTCGGCTTTCAGTCTTACCACAGTGTTCAGGCAGGCTGGTCTTCTCTTTTCTGTAACAGAACTGGACCAAAGCACGGGATTGTCTTAGCAGCTGCTGGGAAAACATGGCATGCTTTTCCCTTCTTCAATGAGTCAACAATGTGCTTGGAACTGGTCATTTTTCTGAGGGAAGTATTGACATTTGTGTTACATTAACAAGTAAAAGAATATCGTTTGGCGTTCATGGAAGAAAAAAAGACATTTTGTCTAGAAAAAGAACAGGGTCAGAGCACAGGACAAGGATGCTATATACCTTAAAATAGTCTATATTCAGTGTGACAGCAGGATGACAATGTAGAGGATTGGATCAAATTATCCTATGCTATTGTAGCTTTGGCTTTTGTTTAATAGTAATTTCAACACCTACACTTGATTTTAATAGGCAGCATGATGGAAACAATAGTATTCCAACTGAGGGAAGTTTTTGGCCCAGTATTGTGATTGTGAATGAAAACTTGTTTCCCCTGTTGGACTTATATCATACTAAAATAATATTGGTATTGTTACGCAGCATGAGGTTGATTGACCTTTAGTCTAGGGGAAGTGTAAGGCTAATAAGTTAAATGCTATTGGAAACAACTATCTAAATCATAAATTCAAACTGACCTGGTTTATGCATCTGTGATATAAGGAAGAAATGTAGAGATGTGGGATGAGATCCAGGACTAAACATCTGAAAGAGAGAGGCTGAAGTACTCAAGTTGATTAAAGATATTCTGATCCTGTTTTTCTCTGGTGTCTTGACCTTACTAAAGTTCACTTAATGTGTAATGGAAAAAACAACCAGATTGATAGCAAAATACAGGAAATGCCTTCAATCATGGCTGATTACAGTAGCAGCTTTTCTTCTGCTGGTTTGGGGGGGGGGGTGTTTTAGAATGCTCTTTCTATTGCCTGAAACAATGTAGATTAATAAATGCTTTGGAGCCCTTTATTTGGTATGTCCAAATAGAGCAATTAAATGTCTGGCATTTTGATGGATATGCATGTTGGGAGTTTTTGCAGTTGGGAGAGTGCTATATGACCCAAGTGAGAAAAATTAAGAATTATTACAAGGCATAACTTCAAAGCCTAGCAAATTGGGGGGGTGCAATTCCACCATGAGTAATAAGACAAATGAATGCAGGTCTTTTTTTTTTTAAATCTGCCTTCGTTTGGCTTTCTCCTACAAAAGTGGAAGATTTACAACTAGTTTGAATGAAATCTCTAGCTGGAAGACAGGAAGCAGGGAAGCAGCTTATACTGAATATACACAAAGGCTCAGATTCATCTCACCTAACTTTAGGAACGTAACTGAAGCTTCCAAGTCAGGATCCTGCTTGTCCTGGAGTGCATTTACAGTCGGTGGAGAAGGGTAGGCTTCTTTAGGGAGCTGTGCAGCCCACATGTTCCATGAATTATCCTCTCGGAGATATCTGTGGAGATGGCCATGGAAGAAGCCTGGGGCAAACCGTCGTACCTCAGTTAAACCCTAATGTCTGGTGGGATAAATCTGGATCAGAATCCTGGAAAATACAGGAAAGAAAATTACCATAAAACCAGAGCAAAATGTTTCAGAGCTCTAGTTACATTCATGTTTAAGGTAAATTTCAGAAATGGATGGAATTGTGGTTGATTACATTATATCCTTTTATTCTGTCTTTCCTATTATCTGTATAAGGCAGTAACATATCCTCATTGTGGGTTATTAAAAGTTACAAGGCTTCATTGCTGACATAGCTGAATGAGAACTGCTACAGAAACAGAAGGTGCTGCCTGGATAGATATGCATTTGTTGGCTGTATGTTTTTCTACTCTGTGTAAGAAAGCTTCACTCAAAAATAGGAAAGAGAAGAAAGAATTTCAGTCTTTCTGGTTAGGCACAGAAACTATGCCTGAAACCCAAGTACTTTTTTCTTTGCGTTTGCATAATTTGTATTCCATTGTTGTTCAAATGATAGTGATTTTGTCAGCCTACCTGCTAAGGTCTCTGAAGAAAAAAATCCACTGCTTTTGATTTCCAAAGAAAAACTTTTAAACATATCCACACTTAATTAATGTGTCTACTGATAAATTTGCTTTCTAAGGTTCTGGTAACATTTTTTCAGAATTGAGTTTTCAAAACAATCTGACAAGCTTTTCTAGCTTCACACCATCCTTTCACTGTCTTTCATCAAGTGGTTTTATCAAATAACAATTTGGTATTGTTTTGTTTAAAAGGATTATAGACATACATAGTAGGCCCTTCTAGTTTGTCCTCCACCTAACCTATTGTTACAGTACGTGATCTTATTTTTATGTTATTTGAGATATAAAAATAAGAGCACAAAGCATTGAACCTCACAGAATAGAATACCACAGCTTGAGTCAGTCCTTGGCTAAGCCTGGGGACCTCTGTTGTCTTCAGTGGGATCACCGAGGTGTCAGTGAGGACAGGGTTTATCACATTACATATTTAGCAATGACTTAACACGTGGGCTTTGTAGCAGAGGCTGAAACAGTAAATATCATTAGTGGTAGTACAGATTTCACCCTGTCATTCCCAGCCTGAATACATAGAGCCAGTTAGGAATTTTTCAGCTAAAGTCTTCAAAATATAGAGTTAGAAAATGGTATTTTTAATCGAAGTTGAGACAGTGAGTGAGAAAGAAAAAAGAAAATCCCTGACAGAACAGCTAGTAGCCTTAACGTCAGGGCACTCATGGGGGTGGTGAGCAACCAGGATGACCGGGCAGCTCAGCCTCGGTTCAGAGCCAGTCACTGTTCTGAGCAACAGGCCATTGGCTATTTGCACACTACTTTCACAAAAAGCTTTGAACAGTCTGTGTTTTCACCCAGCGTGGAACACAAATGGTTTGTAAAATCTTAAGAAACCTTACAAAATGAGAAAGTAATATGCTATCTAGTTTAGCTGCAAGTTTCTGAGGCAGATTGTTTGTCCTATACAATAGGCCTAATAAGAAGCCAGCTCTGTTCATGACAGTTCCTACTTGGTACAAAAATTGCAGGCCTGCGGGCCGTGGGAAGGCAGAGTTGCCACTGGGATCCAGCACAAAGCTTGTCTAAATCAAGGCTTTGGCAGTAAGCTAAGTCAAGTGGCACAGTTGTAGCACTACATCCCATTCCTGCCTCAGGCTCATGGAAAAATCATTGCGGTCTCAGGTGTAGGGGTCATGGAAGGATGAGGTTCATAAAGCAGTGTGATGTGAATGTAAAAGGCAACCCTCTCTTGAAAAAGAAATAGAGACCGCTCCCCTCTGTGCTTAGCCAATTTTTGAGAATGTTTTACATAATGCATATTTAAACTTGTACATATTTCACTTATGTTCACAAATAAAAGTGTGGAAATAGTAAGAAAGGAGAAGCCACACAAAGGAAGGCTGTTATGTACAATGTATTTATTTGTCTGCCCATTATTTTAAGGAAACTAAGCATAATAAGATAAGCATATCAGGCACTGTAATGTCCTAAGCTGCTACAGACAATTGTAATAAATGGTCAAATAAATTTAATGGTCAAAGCCATTAAAAAGCCATATAGAGAATTTATTTTATAGAAAATGTTTTTATGCTACCAGAAAAGTCATTGGTTTCTGTAAGCTTCTGGAAATGAATATTAAACCTTTGTTCAATACATCATTAAGACATCAGTAAACACTTAGGGCTGCGTGATGAACACACAGCCTTCTTTTCCATCTCCAGACCTTGCTGAGCTGAAAGTTTTCTCAATGGTAGACATTGCTGGAGCAGGTGATGTTATACATCATGCAAGCCATACTTTTGCCTTGTAACAACTAGGGTTTACAGAGCCACAGGTAGCAATCGTGTGTTTATCTCCCTCTGATGTCCTTGGTGGGTAGATAGCAAACTGCCTTTTGCTACATCCCTTCTCCCATCTCTGCCACCCCCTTAGTCCACAACATATTTGTGCAGATGGCAGTGTGATGGATGTTGTGTTATATAAGGAAAGTAAAAGTGTATGTTTTTAAAAGTAAACATGCCTGACAGATAGTGTCACTATGGTCATGTTAAAAGTCAGCATTTCCCACTAATGTTTACCCTTGGTATCTGAACTATCACTGTTTTCTTCCATGAAAAGTAGCTGTAGTATCTCTGACGTTATTTGAAACCAAGTCTGTGCTCTTAATTAATCTGCTGCTAGCCATTATACATACTGATACACATCAGTATAAGGTGGGTTCACTTTATTCCAAACTTGGCACTGCTGAAAAGTAGCAGTTTTCAAATCTGCACAGCAGGTTTTTCTGTATATTGCTGAGTATGGGTCTGCTATAGTTTTTGTGATAGATAATATCTTTATTCTTTGATAATATCAAGTAATGTAACAGTGACAAAGAAAATGTGTATCAGAAATCTAGTAATCATTTAATGGGTCAATATAAAAGCAAAGCAGAGAAATTGCAAGACTTTCAGATAAACACAGGCAAAACTTCCTGAGATCTCCTACAATAACAAAAGCAGCAGAACCATCTTTTTCTCACCCAGGTTTCTCCCTACTCCCTCCCTGCTAGCAAAAACTGCCCTACTGTCATGAATCCACTCATAAGCATGAGCAGTCCGATGTGTTTCCTATTTCTTACTCCATCGATAAGGGAGGTCACATCAACTGGTAGAACCTGACATCCAATGATGCTGTTATTACTGCATGTTTATGCTCACTAACATCAGAAACTATGGGGTCCTTCTTCCCATACAGTTTTTCAAATGGGTAAAAATTATATTAATAGTTTGCATTTGCTTAGATATTACAGTTTGGATTTTCCCCATTTACCTCTGATCTGTTGGGGATGGGGAAGGGGGGAAGCCTTGCTGATGTGTTGTGACTAAAACACTGAAAATGACAAAAGAATCCACTAGCGAAGTACAGTCTTAATATATCTGTCCCATAGTTTATGTATGGAAATGGAGATTAAGTTGGTGAGAGCTAATCACTAAAGAAGCTAACATAAGAACATTAAAATTGTTGACGTTTTTTTTTGTTTTCTGACCAGTTCCATATATATCTCCATCTTGCTTAGACTGTAACCTAGTACATTAATTGTCAATATTTTGAGGATACCAACGTGTTTGACGGAGTGAGGCAAAGATTTTGGTGAATTTATCAGTCCTCCAGAAAATACTGTTTCAGACAGTGTGGTACAAATGACCCAAGTTCTATGGTACTTACTGCTTGTGATTGAAGTTTATGTTGAAAATGCAACATTAACTAAAATTATAGCAAAGAGTAAATTTGTACTGGGTACAGGAGTGACCTATTGTTGCAGGTGAACGTCTTTGTCTCAAAAGCAGTTTGGGTACCACTGAGTAAGTTAAAAAGTAATTCTAGGAATGTAGAAGTCTCACCTTAATTAAATAGAAAAAAAATTTCATCTTGCTTGTTGAAATTGCTAATTGATATAATGAGCATATTGCCTTCAGTTATGAATGTCAATAACTGCAGTAACTAGAGAGTGATTCTGATTGTTTTCCATGTTGTTGGGGGAATTTTCCCTTTTACCTTCTGTGGTTTCTTCTGTGAACAGCTTGTCTATTGAAAGCCTGCAAAGAGGATGTGATTTTCCCATGCAGGGGAGCAATGGCAGTGATTTCAAATACACTATTGAAAGGTTCATTGCAGTTGAAAGTCACCAAAAAAAGTGGTTGTTCGGTAGCTACGTACTTTAGCCTTGTGTTGCTTTCGGATCTTTCCTCTTTGATGTTCTATAGATGTTTAGTAATGTACAGTCCTTCATTGAACTTTCACCCTATAAAGAAATATTCTTGCTTCCAATGTTATTTGTAGATAATAATTATTATGCTTCATTCTGACTTACACTGTGAAATGTATATGCTTTCTCGTTTTGTTGCTCATTCAACAGTTAGAGTGGAAGCAGATGCTGTGGAGGTATTTCATTGTAAAGTGATTGCTTAAACCAGCTTGTGATCATGTTTCTCAGCTACTTGATCTTGTTCTTCAAATACACATTTATTTAGTCACTAATGTTTACCGTCTTCAAAGGCTACTGTTAGTAATGTTTGGCAGACTTTTTGATTTTACTGGTCAAAACCCATCTGGACTGTTTAATTGTCTTGCTTTCAACAAGAAAATTATCTGTCATCTAAATGACACATGTGACACATAGGGCCACACACACAAGGCAGTTATCTAGCTGGCTACTCTTGGGAGTCAGTCTTTAAGAACCCAGTCCTATGAAGTGCTCGTCCACTCTACATTTGTAGGAAGCCAGGGCAGTCAGTGTCTCATGGCACTGGCGTGTGGAGGAAGGAATGAGTGTTAGGAAAGTTTTCTTGCAAGTTACCTGCAGTCTGCCCGCTCTTCTGTTCTGACTTGCACAAACATACTGTTTTAATCCTGATTCTTTCTTGAGGTCCTGCCAATCTTTACAGCTTCTGAGGTGATTGTGATGCTGGCAGGTATCCAGAAATACAAACCAAAGCTTAAATTTCTGTTTAAAGCTTTCAGAGAAATGAAAAAAAATATTTTAAAAAAAAAAAAACAAACAACCCAAAAGCAACATTTTATGCAATTGACTGCTCAAGTCAACTGAATGACTGTACAAAGTATCTTGGCAAACAAACAAAGGAGCGAAATAGCTTAATGTAGCATTACTGCATTCAAGCAATCTTGGCATTTTCCTGGCTTAACTGTTTAGGTTGTTTGCAGTTGCCTGTAATTGCTCAGGTTGTAGGAACTCATTTTGTCAGACACAGATGATTTTCTTAGTTCCTACAAAGAGAATGCAAAATGAGAAAAAGAAGAATTTAATAGACCTTTGTCACTGAGCTATCTGACACTGTATTATTTGGTATGCTCTGATTTATAGGTAGACAACTGGTGCTAATACCAGGAACTAAATAAAAGACAGAATGGATCAGAATGGATCATTCTGTATAGACAATTAATTTACAATCTGGAGATTGATAGCTGTTTACTTCACTTTTTGAGAGGTAGGAGAGCTGGCTGTTTCCTACAACAGTTGGAGGGAGATATAGATCTTAAACTAAAACTTAAACGTTTTTTTCAGTGACACTGCTGTTTCCTCATCTCTCTCTGTTTTGTTTTATTTTTTTTTCCTGTGAGGTGTTAAATAGGACGTTACCTATTCTCTTACATTTATTTAGTTAACTAAGATTTCTTTTTCCAAAGTTGCATAATTAGGGGGGTTTGGTGATGGTTTTTGTCTGGGTTTTTTTTTGTTGTTTTATTTTTTTAATCTGGCAACTGTAAATTGACAGAATGGTTTTGAATGGTTTTCAGTGCAAGAACTTTTATGGACTATGATAATCTTGCGGGCTAGCTATGAATTTGGCACTTTGGCAGACTCCCAGCTTACCTTTTAACCTCCCACCTGTACTTTAATGGGAGTCATGCTGCTGCTGTTTTAGCCTCTTCCAAATTTCTTTCGAAACTCTGGTGTGTTTTGTGATAATAAAAATCTACTGGTATTAAATTCCATTATTGCGTGAGTAATTAAGCTGATGTCCTCAGTGCCTCCAATAGAGTTTTGAAGAGGCTTATAGACTTCACTGCTTTGTTTTGCCTTGATGAAGGGGTCCCAGATGTTTTTCTTGTGTCAAGTAGGATTATAGTTTGGTAAATGGTAAGAAAGTTAAATTGACTTGTGCTTTTACAGGTAGGCTTGAAATTTCACTGTCAGTCTTTACAGGTAGTCAGAATTTAATACTTAGACTCCTCCTGGTTTTCTCTTTGCTCAGTTTATTTATTCTCTTTTTCCACTGTCAAGTTAAATTTTTATTGCTAATTTCTGTGTTTTATACATATCTTTAAGGAAATAAAGCAATGGTGAGTATCCTGCCCTTCTCCATTATGTTGTGGCTTGCTGTTAGTGCTTTATTACTGTTGAGATTTCTCTTAGTTTGGGAGCTTCTTGGGTTACTGACTATATCTCCATTCAACTCCATGGCTAGCATATGAATGGCATTAAATGAAACTTAAACAATTTTAGGTCCTAACAGCTCCAGTGTGTCACCTGCCTGCACTGGGAAGTCCTGCTTCTGGGATCAGATTTAAGATAACATTTAAGAGTCTTCTGATGATCACTTACCACTCCAAATTAACGTGGATCCAGTTTTCTGAGCAGCCTCTTGAATTTCATCAGTTCCTATCATAATTAGTCTGTTGTGATGGTGGCTGGAAGTGGTTCCAAGATTACATCAAATGTAATTATACTTTGATTTCTTTATCTGACCATCTTGACTTTTTGAAATATAGCTTGTATTCTTCCTTAGCTTAGGAACATCCAAGACTGCATTTGGAAGGTTAAAAGCTACAGCTACAAGCTTATTTTCCTCTCCCATTTGCAAGAACCTTATCCTGTTGTTATACTTGATCATGTTCTACTTGATGATGTTATAGTCTTGTCTTAATGCAGGTCTTTTGATTGTAACACTTGTAATTCACTGGAAGAGCAGTTTTAGGAAGGCATGTGATTTTTGGAGCAGGGAGCTTTATTTTGTTTATTTGACTTCTTTGGGGGTGCCCCAAAGAGCTGTTCATATCTATTTGTCCTTGCATTATGTTGGACAATTCTTGCAAATCACTTTCCAGGGATAGGAAGAGGTGGTTATTTGAGGGGTTAAACAGTTAGATGTAGGGGATTATGTTGTAGCCAGCTGGATCTTGGGTTGTTTAGGAACTCATAAAAAGGATGACCTTAAGGAATGATGAAATATGTAGTCTGCTCCAAGGGGCCTTACATGGGTGACCAGCTGAGGACCTTCAAGAGCAGCCTGACCGATCTGGAGATAGCAAAGCCTGGTGTAGAACGTATTGGTTGCTAAGAACATTTCTACAGCCAGTATATACTTCAGCTACATAAACTATATCTGATAAAGGTAGTTTATGTGGGAGACAGTGGATTTACTGTTAATGAGGTAAATGTGACTTTGTTTTGCCATGTCAGACTTCTTCTGCATGCGCAAACCACTTTGTAACATGTACACAGCCCAACCGATCTCTACATGCACAGCAAGTCATCCAGGCCTGCCAAGAAGTGTCGGATTTACTGCACAGATGTACAGTGATTATGCAGCCCTTGAGTAGTAAGTCCACTGTGTCTCAGAAATATCTGATTTTTATGCTGTCCTGTGCACATGCTTGAGAAATATATGTTAGATACAGGTGGGTCGGCATGTTCAAAAATTTTGAACAAGTGTCAAAAAAAAGCAAATTAAAAAATAATAAAATCCACCGACTGAAATTGGGCTGACAGGGAGAAAAGAACATTTCTGGGGAAATCCCAGCATACTGTAGCCTTGGACATGTCCACAAAAACTCTTGACATGATGCAGCCCTGGAAGGGTTGTTTAATCATTTAATGTGTGTAAATGCTTCCACCCTGTTACAATGGCTGTGGTTTTAAAGTCTGGGGACTGACAGGGAGACATTTCTCTGAAAGAAATCCTCAGAGTAAGGTGAAGTCTTCTTGACCCTCACTCAGGTAGAATTTGTTGGCATAAAGGATTTATGCAAAAAAACCTGTATCTTTTCATAGGCTTTTGGGGTGAAATTTGTTTACAGAGGCTGGCATGGGACTTTATTCCTCTATCTGATTTAGAACTTGCCTACACACAGTTTTTTCTCATCAGTTCCACCTATGGAAATTTCTCTAATTCTTCTAGGAAAAAAGTTATAATCAGAAAGTGTCCACAAAGCCACCTAAGAACGTGTTCCACTTTTGATTCTCACCTCTGTATGCATTCATACATACAACACCCTCATTTATTACTGTGTATTTTTAATACACAGCAGAGGTACATAAAGCCTAGACAGAAGTATAAAATTAATATGGTCCATGCAATGTAAGTGGGATTTTTTGCCTTTGTTTTATGTTCATTTTATTATTTATACATTATAAAATATTTTTAATTGTGGGGGGTTTTCCGTGCAAGTGAGGGTTCTTTTATGCACTGACTTTCCAGATCCTTTTGTAGTTTAGTCTAAGGCAAGTGACAGGTAAGTTAAATAGTATCTAGCATCCATTGTGTTGGAACATGCAATAACCATCAATGGTATATTTTGAAAATGTGCAGAGGGCAAGACGGGAAAGGTGGATATCCCTTTTTCAACCTGTTTTTGACCTCACCCAATTTAATAACCAAAGAATTGTGTGGTTTTGACACAAAGACATTTGTATGAGTGATCAGAGACAGCTGTTGAGCAGGTTTAAACTGCAGGAAATAATGCTCCCAAAGATGAAAACATTGGTTTTCACCCCTCTCATTGCAATCTGAACTTTGAATTGCTAGTATACATTAAGAATCCAATTCAAAATAATCCAAATTTGAAAGTACCTGTGAATTCAACCTATATGATAGAGTATGGGTAAAATGGTACTCCTTACTTTGTGCTAATGCAAAGATGGAGAATGGCTTCATTAGACATTGTTGACCTATTTCACATAGGCAGAATGTTAGATTTGTAGGAAACAAGACTGAGATCTTTTCCAAACATTTCTGAATGTGCTGTGCTTTCTTGCTGCTATGGAGAGAGTAAAGGCGTGATCTTGAAAAATGTTTGTCATTGCCTGCTTCCTTGTTGCCTTTAACCAGGTCTATTAAGTGACTGCTACCAACTTCTTATGCACGCACATGAAGAACAGTTTCTCAGTGGTGTTTGTGAAACCATCCGTTTGTCATATTCTATAGTTTATGATGAAATTCAAGAGCACATTAGAATTTGAGAGTTGATTTAATTTTGGGCCTTTTTATTTCAGGGACCTGAAACTGGACAATATTCTCCTGGATGCAGAAGGCCACTGTAAACTAGCTGATTTTGGGATGTGCAAGGAAGGGATTCTGAATGGAGTGACCACTACAACCTTTTGTGGCACACCTGACTATATAGCTCCAGAGGTATTTTTTTGCACTGCACTAAGAATACAGATATTATCATTCATCAGACTGTAATGTGTAATTTTAGACACTTTTTACATGTAGGTGAAAACAGTAAAAGATACAGACTAGACTCTGCTGCCGTTTCTCCTGGGTAATCTTGCAGAAATTGGTTACTGTATTGCTCACAAGCATTATTCCATGTTGATAGGAGTGACAAAGTGTGTTTTTTCTATTATTTGTTCCCTGAACTTAACGGTATTCTTCTCCATACGCTCACTTCTGACTCAGCATCATTGTGAAGGCACTTACTAGCCTTTAAGGTGCTAGGTGCAACGGAGTACTGCCAGCACTGGTCTTTAGTACTTATAAAAATGTTGTTAATTTTTCATGAGACTTAGAAGGGCATGTTCATACGAAAGAGACCATATGTTTGGTGTCATTTTGCCTAGGGTCTTTGTGGGAGTATTTTTCCTTTCTTTAAAGTATCTGTGAGTGAAAGGTATTGTGTTTGTGTTACTTCTCATCGTGTGGATGAACAGAAAGTACAGACTTGCATAGAAAAGTAGGAACTTTTCATATAAATGCTGCATATCAGTTGGCAACATCCAAAAGTCATTTCAAGGCATTCATTGGATAAAAGAAATGCCTGAGAATCGTGCTGGTTTTACATATCCTAAATTTTAATCATATGAGATGTATTTCCAAGTGCCTAAAATGAATCAATATTGCACAGTAAGTCTGCTAGGCAGACTTCATCTGCTCAGTTTAGTTAGTAACCTGTGCACCTTTCTGCTGAAGATTCAGTGTGCTGATGTAACATAAAAGTTTCATTGGTTTGTCTTTCATCAACCATAAATTTGCAGCAGGGAAAAATGTTAGTTTATTATTTGTTAGAGACAACAAATTAGAAATCCATATTGTTAGTGTTCATGGCTGTCAGGCTAGCACAACTGGTAAGGTGCAAATCATCTTGTAACTACCCTAACAGAAATGTGTGTTTTATGGAGTTTGAAAAGTATTCTGGTGTTAAAAGAAAATAAATACCAGTGTGATGGTTTTGGTTTTGTATGAATTCTTTTCTGATTCAGTATACTAATTGAGTCCTTTGGCAAATTCTTTGAAAATTATTACTGAAAACAAAGCAGTAATAAGATCCCAGGAACTTCTACGTTAAATCCTGGTCTCACTGAAGTCAGCAGCTCAGGCTTCCATTTTGTCATCTTAATTGCAGAAGTTTATCTCCTGCTTCTATTTCTCTTACATCATGGTAGTATGTTTCAATTTGCTTTTCTTTAGCAATATCTGAGTTCCAAAGAGTGCCCATAACACTTGAAAAGTACACTTTTGAAGAGTATCATTTTCAGTAATTAATGTCTATAAAATGTAATATCCATTCAACTAAGAATCCAGTTGGGGTCCAGACCTCTGTATTCAAATGTTAAACTCATTTGTGTTTTTATATTAAGACTTAATTTGGTTTTATATTGGTCGTGATTCCCAAACACAGCACTAAGCTCACGCAGTTCACCACAAGGCTTCTGACGGTAACACTAGTGTTGTTTAAGGAGGTGGCGGAGTTGTTGGCATTCCAACTCATTTTAAGGCAGTCAGCTTTACCTTAAACAGTCACTCACTCTACTTTCCCCAGTCGCCTGTCATGCTGAAACATTGCAGCCAAACTACAAACCTCTCTTCAGTGAAGAGGAGCCAAGAATTAAGCTTGTTCCTTGTACAACACTAGTTCTGTAACACCACGTAGTACAATAAAACTCCATCATGCTAACCTACTACTCCCCACTAAAGATATTTGCTACAAGGTTGAACTTGTGCCATGTGAAAAGTTGTAGCCAGTTTTTCTGAAAGCAAGGGCAATTAAAGTGGGTCCTACAGCCATGTATATCGTACAGCATTTTAATGCTGTAAAAAGAACTTGAACAAAAATGCTTTTGGCTTCCTTCAGCCCTACCTAAAGGACTAGAATAAATCTCTCAGATGATCTCTGTGCAGTATTAAAAGCTGCTTCAGTTTGTTTTTATTCAAGATAGAGACAAGGAAATGTTTCACATTTTCCACCAATCTGTTTTGTATATGTGGTCTTTTTTTCCCCTATAGCGTGACCTGCTTTAAACAGTTTGGAAGGATATACAGCTCTTTTGCTCACAAGCATACTCTTTTACTCAGGGGACTGATAAACTCAGTCAGTACTTCTGAGAACAACTACGCATTGACACTTAGCTGTGTTAGTGCAAATTGCATGGTTAAGAAACCATGCCTGCTGTTACCAAAATCAGTGTGGGATTTAGTCCTGCTTAGGCACTGGGGAAAGAAGGGGTGTATCATGTTGAAACAGCAAATGTGCAGCCGAAAGTGTTGTGTAACTTGTCTATTCATTCCAGTCTCTTTTTCCACACTAGATCCTCCAGGAGTTAGAATATGGCCCGTCAGTAGACTGGTGGGCTCTGGGTGTTCTCATGTACGAAATGATGGCTGGGCAACCCCCCTTTGAAGCTGACAATGAAGATGATCTCTTTGAATCCATCCTTCACGATGATGTCTTGTATCCAGTCTGGCTCAGTAAAGAAGCCGTCAGCATTTTAAAAGCAGTGAGTCTTCCATTACTTGCTTTGCTCCTCCTCTTCATGGGTTCTGGGGGGATTGCGTTTCTTTTTTTTTCCCTTGATTAAAATTGAATTTGCCGAAAGTTGTTGAGAGCTGTCACCACTGGGAGTTCAAGCACAGTTCAGAGTGCCACTGTTAGGATAATGGGGCCTGGGATAAATTACACTGCTTGTGGGAAAGGAACAGAATGTTTGTATTCCATGCAGTTGTATGCTGTCTAAATCTGTGTACTGCAGATTCATGTTTCAGGGAAAACCCAATCAACTAGAACTGTGCTATCACTTTGACACTTTATATGCCGCATGTTCACTGGAGTGGGGGAAGCACTACGTCATTAAAGAAACAGTGTTTTTATTTAACTCACTTATAAAATTTCCTGTCCCTCTGCCTTTCTTCCCCAATCACCAAGATGGGTTGAAATACAACATGAAAGCTGCATGTTCTATTTTGTAGTTCTCATAACACTCTGATAAGCAGTCTTACTCTAGTGTAATTGTTTCTGCCCTGGTTGGTGTTTTTCAATATGGGTAGTGACTTAACAGAAAAGTGTGTCACCAAATGCCACTATTTTTTTAATCAGTCAAAATGTGCCAGTGGGCCACTTCAGTTTTTAGACTACCTTTCTAAAGTCAGGTTTGCTTAACGTAAAGTCAGGTTACTTACTTAACATGACACTGTCATAAATTCTTTCTTCTGTTCTAGTATCATACTAAAATAAAAAGCAAAACAAACAGAAGCAGTATGCCAGTCCTCATAGTTTGAAAACCTGAGGAGGATTTCTGGCTTAAAAAAATGACTTGTTTTTTATTCCAGTTTTCCACCCTCTTGAAATTGGAAAATTTCTACCTTTCCACTTCTATTTTTCTTTCAGCATCTGGAATAAGGGAGACTTTCAATTAAGAGGGCAGCTGGTAGTGTAAAGTCCTGCAGAGATCTTCATACAGGGTTACATTTTGTAATTATATATAAAACTTGAACAAATTCTGATTTTAACACCAGTGGAGGTAACGCATTCTGCAGAAATGCTCATCTTGATCTTTTACTAAAAATATCCTCAGGCTCATTCTAGCTGAGAGAGAGATGCTCTAGCAGATGATTCAAAGCAGAAGTCAAAGTTAACCTCTCTGAATTGTTTGCTGGAGTATTCTTTTGCTCCATTCACTGTAGTGAGAACATGGAGGATTTCCTAAAGCTGACCTTTATTCTCCCTTCTCCCCCCAAATAGCTCTCTGATGACTTTTTTTAGCTGACATGATACTTCATGCATCGGTGTTTGTTTCCAGACCCTTCAATTATTTTCAGTTCAGCAATTAAAATGTATGGACTTAAGCTGCAGAATTCAGGCTGATATCCAGGGTTCAGGGGTTATTTTGGTGTATTGTAGAGAAGGGGTTGTTGTCAATGTTCATATCTGCATCTGAATTTCACTGAAGTCCATGAGACTTTCTGTAGTGTTTTGGTTTCACAGTCTGTAAGATCTGTTTCTATGCCATCCACAGGCTCCTTCAGTGAATCTACGTTAACTGACGTTTCTATTATTCTGAATCATGGAAAGATTTGTTGGAGGGGAAAAGTTAACCGATAACTCTTGGTTAAGTGTGTAGTATGAGAGCCACTGTAACTATTAGGAGAAGGTATTTGTTTTATGGAGGAGAGGGATAAACATATTTGACAGTCAGAGCCTTACGGTGTTAACTCATTGGTGGTGCAAGTAGTGAGATGTCTAACTGTTAATGTTATATGTGTCATTCATTAACCACACACAAATGCAGACACAGGTGTAAGCTATGTATTTTTGTGAATCTAAGTACAAGGGTGTTAAACCTTCCGATTTCTTTTAAAGCTGACTTCACTATATATTTTCAAGAGGCTGTTTTCCTGGGTCTACATTTTGATAGTAGGCATGGTGGTTTGTATTATGCTGTAGTTGTAGCTTTTTTTTTTGGTACATTTTTATGTCTAAAGTTAATCCTTAATTCTACTATAAACCTTAAAAAGAGAGTTGCATCCATTAAATAGATTTGCACTGTAATAATAGATTATTTCTCATTGGGCAAGATGTCTTCATTGGCATAAATTGTTATAATTTAATGGACCTGTGCCAGCTTACACCATAAAAAGAAAATATTTCCTTACATTTAGCAACCTGCTGTCTGTGCAGCTATGGTGTGAAACACATTTGAAACTTGGGTTCTTCATCTGATCCTTGTCCACATTCTGTTAAATGAAGAACAGGAAAAACAGAGGAAAGAAAGAGGCATCTATGTATTTTACTGCTGAATGGTAGCAAGGGATTAACTTTGGAACACTTCATTTCCTCACATTGTGCTTTGAGGCATGGGTTTTATTCTTTAGAAACTGTATTTTTGCACTCCTCCAAGCAGCATGTAAGGAAAGTTTCATAAGAAGATGTTCTCTTGTATTAAGTAACAATGTTTTATTTTCTGAAGAAAGTGTTTTGTTGGAAATAACAGGAAAACTGTAAGGAGGATAATTTTACAGCTCAGTATTACAAGGGAGCACGTTGCTTATCACGTGAAATCCCACAGATCTTATTAGTCCTGTTTCTGTGAATTGACAGGAATTGCTATTTAAAATTCTTTCCTGTGTGGTAAAGAAAACAATTCTTCATTGAAATTAGCTCTGCGCTTCTTTGCAAGCAATGGAGAGAGGTTGTGTCTACAGTGTGTGTTCCCTGCATACCCAGATAAGAGAGCTCTCTGGGTGCAGAAGCAGAACTCTGTTTTTAAGCTGTGCCATTTATTTCAAGAGGCAAAATTTTGGGAACCTGATGATCCTTGATTTGGGCCCCAAGTTGCATGGCTATCTCAGCAGCCTTTTGTCCTGTTGTCATTTAAGTCAATAGGAAATCTGATCGTAAAAGGCTCCTCTTTTCATAAAAGGAGGTTCCTGCCTTAATATGGGAAAATAAAAAGGCAACACTTAATGGCTATGGCTGTTAGCTCCATTGGCAACCATCTCTTCAACACAGTACAGTTAACAGCTGTCTCTGCCCTGACAGTTGCATCATTGTTGATGCTGTTGATAAACAAGGAATAAATGTCAGCTTCTGCTTCAGAAAAAGAAGGTGAAAAAAATCAATATTTATTGCAGGGGATGAAATTTATAGAATTAAATGCCCACTTCAGAAGTTTGAGATTATTTCATCATATTTGCATATGATTTTTTTTTATTTGTTTAAAGTATGCATTCTTAAAATTTGTTCTCATCCATTTCCAAGTTTCATGAAGTTTGTGAAGTACAGTACTAAACTGTACTATCTAGTCATATTTTCATGTCCTGGGCTTCTTAAAAATGACATGTTCGGATGTTTTTCCTGCCCCCAGCTTAAAACAAAGATAAAACATGGCAGATACTAGGATCAGATTTTACTTCTTTGATACCTGGATTATGTGGTACAAAAAGCATATCCTGTAGTTTCCGTGTTCTGTTTCTGCAAAATGTGTGGCTGCTGGTTCGTGGCCTGCTTGCTCCAGTCCTGAAGGTGAAATAAAGCAGAGGAACACAGGAATGTGTTTTGTGGTTTTCCAAGAGACCTCACCAAAGCACAGTAATCCTTTCAAAACCTTTGTTTCTCCTGCCCATAGAAAATATGACCTGTAGTTTAGATATGACTTGTCCACTTGCAAAAGAACTTGCAGAGCAGTTCAACACAAGACCAAAGAGAAGGGTCATCTTTGGAGCAGTGCGTGTGTGTCAGAAACCATAGAGAGAATTGCCTCACTGATCTATGTTATATCTTTAAAATGATAGCAATGGTATTCTCCTGTGAATGGTTGATCTAGCTATCTAAAACCATCTTAAGGGCTTCAGTAGCTACTTATCTAATAACTGGAGTACTAAAGCAAGGGTATGCATTGTAGTGATTTTTTTTTTTTTTTAAGCTTTTTTTCCTACAGATGTATAGTATAATGTGGTACCTAGGTTAAAAAGGCACTGAACAATTACCACGTTTTGTTTCATTTGTACACTTTTAATTTAAAAAATGTTATAATAATGGCTGAATATGAAGTTATAGAAAAGCTTGGGATAATTCTATAATACGAGTGTGCATGTGTGTATAAGAACAGCCTTCATTGCTACTTGAATTGCAAGGATTCTGTGTCCACATGCATTAGGAAATAAGTAGAGCAATTGCTAATAAAAGAAGGAAGAAATAACAGAGCAAAATGAGGAAAAATACTATCAGCTGCCATCATTTGATATCAATGTTTTGCACTGGTTTTACAGCTTTTTGCTGAAAGGAATAGTGAGTTTAAAAGTGAGAAGTTTAAAAATTACCACACCAAAGGAGAGCAGTTAGTTCCAATTGCTGCCACTAATGGTGTATTAAGACAAAAGTGAAGGTGGAAGTTATGTCATGGAGTTTCTCAAGGGAAGCTTTCTGTTGGTGCTGATCACTCTATGTATTTCCTGAAACTTATGGACAGAATGCTTATAATTCACATACCTGCAGGTGCTGTTCTTACTCATTAGAATAAAATCCTAGACATGAGTAATGGGATTAGGGCTTTTCATGTGTCTGCTTGAATGGAGTGTATGATTATGCAACCTACGTACCCAAAGAAAATAAACAGCACTAAGTATAATATCCCCCAAATTAATAGTTAAGATAAAGCAAATAAGATAAAATAAGAGCTATGCTGACCATCTATTTGGAAGTGTCTCTGGAGGGCTTAATATTTTCTTTCTTTCCTTTAGTATTTTTAGCCAAAGCTGGAACTAGAAATGCTGCTCCTATAGCACTCCCAGATGAAATTAGAACATTTCAGGAATCAGTTGAAGGAGCTTCCTGCAGGAAACTTATCTTTGGAGTCTCTGAATCTTCTAGTTTGGCTGGAACCTCTGAAATTTGGAGGGGCATCCTTGTTGCTCTTACAGAAAAAATAACCTCCTGAAAGGGGACTGTCTCTAAAAACTAGGCTTTAAGAAATGGAATGTGTAATTGAACTGCAAATGGTTTCTAGCCATTGCCATTCGTGTTTTAACTTCTTCCTCCTCTCCCTCCACCCGCTGCAGTTCATGACAAAAAACCCCAATAAGCGACTTGGCTGTGTGGCGTCACAGAACGGGGAAGATGCAATTAAGCAGCATCCATTTTTCAAGGAAATTGACTGGGTTCTTCTAGAACAAAGGAAAATCAAGCCACCCTTCAAACCTCGGATTGTAAGTAGCAGTTTCCATAACATTCAGAGAAAACTTGGTTTGACAATTCTAGGTGTTCGCTTTTCTGAGACATGAGATTACTTGATGCAACATTTGGGGGCTGAAATAGAAACATAAAAAACACACTGAAAATATTGTCTTGTCATTGTTTCTGTGAAGGTAAGTGTCAGGAATAGATTTAATGCATAGGAAGATGTTCATGTTCAGTCACATAAACCCATGAGGGGGTTTGAGGCCTGGTTTGAATTCTTTTCCTGTGTTCCTAAAGATACCTTGATCAGAAGGATTATTTCAGTTGGGTATATACTGTCTGTAGTTTCTGTGTGAACTCTGCTACAGTCCTGCGTTGCCAATGGCCACTGGATTTTGTAGTGAAAGACAGAGGAAAGGATTTCTGATTAATAATATATTAACTGAAGATACTTGAAAAAACAGCTTCCTGGGTGAAAGAAATACACCATGATTAGGTAAACTGATGTACTTACATTTTCCTAGGTAATAATCAAGTATTTCTATTTTAAAGTAAAAAAAATATGTAAATAGCAGCCCCACACGCAGAACTACAAAAGCCAAGGGAAAATACTTTACTTATTCTTGTCTTCCTCTGGATGAAAATACTTACAGTTCACCAAATATCAGCTTTTCAGCTGAGAATGTGTGCAGTTAACTTTGTGCTTGAACAGTACAAGAGAATAATTTTAAGGTAAATCCTTTGAGATTGATTTGCATCTTTTGACTTTGCACATTCCTAATTACAATGTTTGATTTGCCTGTAAATATGATCAAGGTGCTTGTTTCTTTCTTTCTTTAGATAGTTTACAAAGGTTTTTAAAAAAAACAAAACAAAACTTTGGGCTCAATGCTGAATCCTAATTTAGATGTCAAAAAGTCCCCTCTGTTATTGCAGAATTGTTGTTTGTCACATTTAATGCATTTACTTTTGGTCCAGTGAGATGCATTTCTGAAGTTCCCTGTGTAGGTAGTGAAAGCAGGGCTGCCCGTCCAGAACAGCAGCCTGAGGTAGCTCCTCTGAGTCCGCTCTTGGAGAAGTATCTCCCTCTCTCTCTCTGTAGCTATGCAGAAAGAACCCAAAGGAATTGAGAGCTGTAAGAGAAAGCTAGCCCTTGTGAATGTCTTTCTAGGAGCAATGGTAGGATATAGCGTCATCATATGGAGAAGTTTTTCTTAATACATTTCTTGGAGAATGGAAACCTTGTAATGCAGTAGCTATGGGCAGAGGGATGCCTGAGCTAGCCCCTCTCCTGAAAGGGTCCAGCCAGTGGGGCATGCCGGCTTGCTTACCCTGTTGCCCAGTTCTGCTCTGGAGGTGTGGCCAGGTTGCACCTAGTGCCTTCACTGGCTTACAAGTCTCTGCACTGCTGCAGGAAGTGTAAACCACAAATTAACCCCATTAGTATCTATCTGAAGCCTATTTAATGCTGTAACTAACTGCTTTCCAGTCAGGTTCCACAACCCTTGGGTAGTTGCAGACAGCCTTAATTGGTGTTTAGCTGAGTTGCATGTGTGTAGCTCTTTTCCTGTTTTCACAAGTATTTGGCCTTTCATCTCACAGTAATTTTTGTTGCTTTGCTCAGTATTCATCAGTGTTTTGGTAATACAGTTATCAAATCAAGATGCACAATTCCAAAATAATTTTATGCCTCCATCTAGTAAGTCCCAGATTCTTCACATCTAGTCTGTTTATTGGCTGTTTTCCTTTCATGGTTGAGATGCACCATCCCTTTGACAATAGGTATTTTTATGAGGCCTTTATTATTTTTGTAAGTATTCTTGCTGCGGCAGTCCTTCTTAAAAGTCAGGAGGCATTTAGCATGTCAGATATTTTTATTCATTGCTGATATAAATGCCTTCTGCCTTCTCAGTGCAGCTTCTTTCTGGTGATTATTTCACTGCTGTTATATTATAAAGCCATTCCTATTTTATTAATTCCTGTTGTTTTGTTCCTTTTCTCCTTTTCTGCTTCTTTTAATGGTATTTTAGTTGGATATTTCAGTTTTAGTAGTGATTTCAGATTATTTCAGAGTAATCCTTTGTATAATTTTCAAGAGAGCTGCTTGCTCTTTAATAGTTGTTAGGGTGATTTTGTACATCTTTATTTACACCTTTTCTCATTTTTCTTCAGGCTGCTTCTATAATGTCAGATTTTCATACCACTTCTTTCCATATTGTATATGCCAACCTTATTCTACCAAATTTGATTCCTGCAGCCTAGTAGTTCTGTATGCTTGGGTTTTTCTGAACTCTTTTTTTTATGGTAGTGAATTCAGATAATATGTAGTCTATGTTACAGGCATCCCTATTATTTTCATGTTCTTAGTCTGCTCTCTCTAAGATATCTTCCCCAGTGACCTGGTCCTATCAACTTCTACTGATAACTTTTCTACACTTAGAAAGGGTATATCTTATATATTTACACTAGGTTTATGATCCATCAGCTGTTTTGTACCAGCTGCATAAATTTTCCAATTGTTTGGATTTTGTTATTTTGTAGAAATCTTTGAGCAAGATCATACTGAAATTTTTACTTGTCCTCTTAAAATTGAACGATTTATTAGTTCGAAAGTAAAGTGTGATATATATATATATATCTAGGCTGGAGAAAAAGATCACACAAAATATAATTTTTAATTATGCAACTTTAGAAATGGTAAAGGAATCTAGGGCGCTAAATTTCAAATGCTGAAAAGGTGATTTTGGATACTTGCCAAGCTAGAAGAGATTGCACTCACTTTGAAAAATACAGGAAAGAGGGAAGAAGGTGAACACTAACAAAATAAAGTCTACTTTAAAATCTAGATAGACAGTTCCTCTCTAAATTCAGTTGTGGGTGTAGCATTGAGACTCACTGATTCAGATTAACAAGTGTAACTGTTCCATAGCTATGGAGTAACTATGGGAAAAACATAACTAATGCCTGTGTTTGGAATGTTTTCTGGGTTTTAACATCTTTCAGTATTGATAAAGAGCAGTTGATTATTTAAAAGTGACTTGTAATATTAAAAGGGGGTTAAAAAATATATTTTTCATCTTATGTTCAGGAGAGCCTAGATCTCTGAAAATAGCTATGAGAAGAGAGACCAGATTATTAGTCAGAAAACAGACTTTCTTGCATGTGATATGTGAGTGTACATATGTGTAGGGAAGGAAGCATACAATGCATATATAGTCATTTGTGCATTCAAATTGACTTTTGCATGCACATACAAAATTTTGCTCATGCAAGAATGCATATATTTACACAGGTATTCATCTATTTTCTGACCAACTGTTAAGATGACTAAGGGGGGAAATTTTATAATTACTGTATCATACACACTTTCAAAAAAAACCCCAAACTATAGGATCTATTCAAATGAGCTCTGGGCAATATAAAACACTGACACTGAACAAGTAGTGTCGTTAGGGAAAATGGTCAAACACTGAGGTCCCATCAGACATTGGAATAATCTGCCAAGGGAGGTCACAGAGGCGCTAGCATGGAAACAAACCTTGCTTCAGTTCTGCCTCACTACTTCGCTGATCCCCAAAACATGCAAGTTCCTTGGTTAGCACAGTCGTCTTCCTCTTCTGTTGCCTTTTATCCTTTCTCTGCCATAATAGATTTTCTGAGGAGCTATATTACACGGTACTGTAAGGCCTGTCTCCTCCATAGTTCAGGTATGTCTCTTCAGCTCTGCCAGCCTTAAGTCTGAATTTTTCAGCTGGAGTTGGAAGAAACACTATATGGCTATTTGTTAGCCAGGCTTTTGAGGGTTTGGTTTTTTTTTAAAATCTCATTCACTCTGTGGATGGATGCAAATATATTCCTTATTATACCAGAAATATACCATTAATGTCCTTCTAGTTTGTACATGATTTGATTATTCTAATGATGTGTGGGAAGCTGAAATTTCTTTCCTAACTGTTTTCAGCCTTGGAATGAAAATTATGGAAGTCCAAAAGGTCCTTGAAAAACTGAGTGTGTTTTCTGAAGGCTTGCAAGAGTGCCCTGGGCAGAGCAGTCATACAAATGGCTGAGGTTTAGATTGCTAAGCAGTGGCAGGAGTGCCACAGCAGGTTGTGCTAGGTAGAGACAATGGAAGCAGATTTGGTGGCCCTGAAACATGCTGCGATGGATCTTTGGCTGCTCCTCCAGCTTAATGACTTGGAATAGAGAATATGAAGGGGTAAAAATGCACTGGGGCCCAGTGCTATGATGCATATTATCGGTCAGCCCTTCCTTTCATATATCTAGAATTATGAGGCTTTTCAGTGGCAAAAGTAATTTTTTTATATATATATACACTACAGTTTACTATACTGAGGGTTTGTCCCATGTAGAGCTATTATAAATATTAAGCTACTACAGAAAAAGTAATAGCCCTGAGGCATGTACTTTAGAAATCAAGCAAACTTTTGAACAGCTATGAAGAAGATACTTGTTACAGCTAAGCTCCAATGACCTTGATAGTGTCTCTTGAAGATCATTTCTGCTGTTCTTAAAACCTAATTCTTAGAGTTTCACAGACTGTCTTGAAATTTTCTGAATAATATTATTCTTCCCTGCTGCTTTTAATGCAGACATGAATATGTAATTGCATATGCAAGAAATAAGTACAGTTTTAGTGCAGACAGGTATCTTTTCTCTAGAGCAACTGTTGTGAGACAGAAATCCGTTTGAGGCATTTTATTCCTATGTTGAAATATTTTGTCTCATGTATTCTTTCTCGAATTTTATTCCATTTGGAGAATGAAATTTCCCTAATCAGTGGCCATAAGACCAAGCTGTGGTTTGCAACATAATTTATTGCCCAAGAACCACAAAGGCCTTGATAGTATTCAGTGATTCTCTGCTCTCCATCTTTCTTTGTTTCCATGGTTATGATCTTGGCTTTGTTGAATCTGTTATTTCCATTTTCAAACTGCGTTTGCCATATTATAAATGAAAACAAGGGTGCAGTAGATTAATTTCTTACCAAAGTCATTGATATGGTGGTAAATGTGGTAGATCTTGCTGTAGTGCATCATGGGATGATTCTGCCTATCCCATACCAAATAATAAAATATGTGTTAAAACAGTGATTGAAACAGCTTGCTGCTTCACCTTTAATGTGTATTGATGAAATTTACCTCGTCCCAAGTTGTTATTTACCAGGAAAGCTTGTATTTGAAACAGTGAAGCAAAAGTATGTTTTGTCGTATTTCGCTTTTTCCTCAATCTTCTCCATATCTTATTAGATCCATACAAGAAATTCTTTGTGTCATTTCTGAGAGCACAGCTGGCCAGCTGTAGGCTTTCCAAACTGAACTTGTGGCCTGCTGACATGCCACTAACATCAGCCAGTGAGCTCAGAGAGGTGTGCCCAAGTGGCATAAAGATACACAATATCCCAAGCTGACTTGCCAGGGATGGAGGAACATCATGGCCCCAAATTTGTTCCTCATCTGTCTGAAGTCAGTGGCAGCCTCATATGAGCATCAATTTCACAGAATCATGGAATAGTTTGGGTTGGAAGGGACCTTTAAAGGTCATGTAGTCCAACCCCCCCCCTGCAATGAGCAGGGACATCTTCAGCTAGATCAGGTTGCTCAGAGCCCTGCCCAACGTGACCTTGAATGTTTCAAGGGATGGGGCATCTACCACCTCTCTGGGCAATCTGGTGTTTCACCACCCTCATCACAAAAAATTTTTTCCTTATATCTAGTGTAAATCTACCCTCTTCTAGTTTAAAATCCTTATCTGTTGTCCTATTGCAACAGGCCCTGCTAAAAAGTTTGTCCCCATCTTTCTTATAAGCCCCCTTTAAAGTATTGAAAGGCTGCAATAACGTCTCCCCAGAGCCTTCTCTTCTCCAGGCTGAACAACCCCAACTCTCTCAGCCTTTCCTCATAGAAGAGGTGTTCCAGCCCTCTGAAGGATTTCTTCTTGGTTTTTGTAGAATTAGACCAGCACAATAAAATCACTCTCGTATTTCTTATGCTGTTGGTCACAGTGGCTCAGTGTGGTGCAAGGAGCTGTGAGACAGAGGAAGCTGTTAGGCACTGTGTAGCAAGGACAGTCTCACCACAGACACACTCCTGTCCTTTCAAGCTGAGTTTTCACTGTCAATCCTTGAAACATGTGCATGCAAACAGACAGACATGTCATTTTCATCCACCCTCTTGTAACTGTCAGAGTTGTGAACATTTGAGACTTTGACTAAGATGTCCTCAACATGAAAAAGCTGAAGAACTCTGACCCAGAGGGTAATACAAAGCCTGGTAAAACAGATGTTTGCCGTATGTATTTCTTTTCAGCAGTTAAGCCAAAGTTTCATCACTAATGGCTTTATCAGTGCCTGTGGCTATCCATTCATAGTGTGGCTTTATGGAGATGAAGTTAACAAAATAATCCCATTACTATGATTTACTGTGAATGTGTAGCTTTCACAGAACAATACATTATTTTAATTTTCTCTATGCAGTCATAATTTCTTCATTTTCCATTTTAAAAGCTTGCTTTCTTCAAGAGCATTAGAAACAAAATGAATAAGATAGTCTATTGCAGAACTGTATCTTGCAGTATGGAGCAACAGCAGCTGCCGCCAGCCCGTTAAGTTCATCTAATGTGATTCCCTTCGCTTTGCAGCCTCCTCCATTCCTGCAGTTATATCACTGAGAATGTTTTCTGAATATTTGTATGTTCCTTCTTCAGTTCTGACTTCTTGCGGGTAGAGAGTTGGTCTAGCAGCTAAAACCAGAGACCCGAGAATTGCAAGATACAGAAGTTCTTCTACCAGATTTTCTAGAAGCTCATGGTGTGGTCCAGGGTTCATCAGCCAACCTTTTCATGCCTCAGTTTCCACTCTGTGGCAATCTCAGGATGCTTAATGCAAAGTTCTGTGACAGCAAAGAAATATGACTGAGAACTGTTAAAAACCAAATGCTCCACATCAGCCTGGCTTTTAAATTGACTGAACGTGTAGCACTTCCCTTGGAAGAGTGTTCTATGCTATACCAGACCTCAGTGTTAGCAGATTTCATCTTGATCCTCAGTCTCAAATTTCCTACAGTAATTTTCACCTCTCAGCTCCGTTAACTCTAAGATAATCATAAACCATTATCGAAGTCCCTCCCTCCTTAGTTATCACTATCTGAGCCACATTGTCTGTATGCAGTTTCCTTGTGAACCTGAACTCCCTTGTTAAGTCTTGACTTAAGGATGCCAGCAATGTGTTCTCTTTCAGTTTTGCGCTGCAGCAAAGATTTGAAATAAAATCATTCCCAAATACAAAATTCTAGTCCTAGCCAATGATTGTGGGTTACAACTGGAGTCAGTGAGCACTGGGAATTTTCTTTTCCCCCTCCCCTAAATGAGTGAAAACCTGGTAAAATTTTGGCAACCAACCCTTTGTCGATGACTTATGACAAGCTGGATGCCCGCAGTATTTGGAACTGGGTAATAAATAGCAAATACCAATCAGCACCTACAGAGTGTGCAGCTGGCCTGTTTGCACAGGCAAACAGGCAGAGGCCGCACCTGCCTCATGGGTAGGTGCCTCACTGAACTGCTCCCAAAAATGTGTTCAATTAGAGAGGTCTGTGTTTAAATTGCTGCAGCAACCGTCTGCTTACTGTGAAATATGGCTGGAATCCTTAAAGAGGGACCGCGTTTCTGGAGAAAACTTTCAAATATATTAGCCTGAAACATAAGTTTTATAATCTCAAATTTGTTTTCATACATGACTGCTAACAGGCAAAGATTTTTTTACTTTTTAATGAGGGATTTTTAACCTGGTGTTGGGAAGTCAAGATACTGTTTTGGTGGGTTTTTTTGTCACACCTCTATTTTTTTATGACTGGATTGTATCGTCATACGTGCAGAATTATGACTTTGCCTTTACACTGTGGGGAAGAAGCCCTGTAAAATGCAGTATCATTCAGTAGCACCAGAAGGAACATAGGAAATTACAGGCCAAGTAAATTTCTTTTTGTATAAATGTTCTCTCTTTTCAAGTTTGCTTCAGTGTGAATGTCCCTCTTTAAGGTAAGGCCTTCAATATGGGGAAAATGTCAAGGTAGGTCCATTTTTAGGCCTAATAACCTTGAGGTGTCCCTTCAGTTTCATAATATATTTCCATTCAGTCATCAGTGCATGGCAATGAGCATTTAGCAGATGGGCACGCAAGGAGCTATACTGCATGCTTTTGCATGAAGTGTTACTGCTT
The DNA here is from genome assembly GCF_947461875.1 of Haliaeetus albicilla. Classification (NCBI taxonomy): domain Eukaryota; kingdom Metazoa; phylum Chordata; class Aves; order Accipitriformes; family Accipitridae; genus Haliaeetus; species Haliaeetus albicilla. The sequence continues at coordinate 17,703,872 of NC_091495.1, forward strand.
AGACAAAACACTGGGGAGTGATCTTGGGACCTCAGACTCTCATGTACCATTGTTAAACATTGCACATTATGTATTCCCCACTTGCTGCAGGCATTCCAGGTGTAGGAAAACAGTGGGCTTTCTTCTGAGAGTGACACTGTGGTGATTAATACTGGGGTACGAAAAAAAGGTATGGAAACAGGGAAGAATCTATATTTGTCAGAATGGTTAACATATATCCTTTAGAAAAACTAAAGAAAAATGGATGTGGACTTTTGGGATAGCCTTTTTATTACAAGCAGCCGTAACGGTTGAAGTCCAACACTTTTTGCACACTGCCACAGGGTATCATGAATTAGAATATTTAATGTCAGCTGGTTCATAAAAGTTACATTTTTCTGCTACTGGTTCAAATGTTAGCCAGGTCGCTGGTGATTGAGAAGCACTGGCTGTTGGCAGGTGATGAAGATCTCAGTTGGGCTTGCAGTAGACAATTGTGAGCAACAGTACCATAACCACCTGCAATGTAGCTCATACCAATCAGCCTGGCATGTGGCTGGGCAGGGCAGAGAAGTCTGTAACATTTCTGCCTGCTCCCTCAACAAAGGACCTTGGTTTCCAAAGCTTCAACTAGCTTGGCACTTTGTACAACCACTAAATTTGCTCAGAGTGTAAGCATATGGCTTTCAAGGAGTTTCTATTCGGCTTGTATCACAACTTAGAGAAATCAAGAGTAAGTGAGCTGGTATTTTTAAGGGATTTCGGTGTTGTTTGGACAAACAAATTTCTGTTTTCCCAGAATTTGCTCATTCGGTTAGTCTTGGGTTTTGTTTTTTATTCTCTTCAGCATCAGTGCCTGCAGCAGCTGGTTTTAGCTGTGATTACCACAACACTAGAATTACAGAAGTTTGAAAGCTACTGCAGGTTCCCAAAAATTTATAAGTTAAGCAACGTTTGTTATGCTTCTTTTGATCCTGTACTGGGGATCCAGCAGTATTTGTTTGGTTTTGTTGAGTCCTGGTCTTACAGCACTAAAATCTGTTCATACTGAATAATTAGGTTCATTTAACCATCTGTTAAACAAACGTACATTGTTAAGTGGTGCCCGTTGGGATGGAGTGATAAGCAGCCAGAGTGTTCCTGCTTTCCTTCTGGGCTTCCTTAGAATAAGACAAATTCTGTTTCACTTTTTGGATGCTTTAATCTCCAGTGCTATTTTCAGAAAGTAATCTATACCATTAAGTGAAATCACCTTATCATGGTTACTTACAGTATACTCTTAAGCGTTCAAACAGAAATATTTTATTTTTATATTAGTGCAGATAATAAATAATATTCCTGGGTTGGGCCTGTCTCTGATGTCATTAAAAGCCAGTGGCAAAACACCAGGTGATTTAAGAAGCAGTAGCATCTGGTTCTTTATCAGACAGTGGAGAGGAATTTATCAAAAAAAAGTGAAGACTTATCGAAGGCTGGCAGTCCATGACTAGTCCCATTCACAGCTGGAGTCTGGTGAACATGGAGTAGAAGAGCAGCTTTGGCTGTGGGTTAATTTCTCGTGGAGAACCTTTTTTATTAGCAGTATACCATGCTAATGTGAGCATAAAGTTAAAAAGTGTCTTACTTGGATGTTCACCCAAAATCAGCAGCAAAAATCTGTCAGTGTATGTCTTCACAGCTCAGCATACGAGTGCAAAACTTAATTCCTTTGACATATGCACTAATAAGCAGATGGTGGACTGAAGCAGCTGATGTGTAGGCACTTACCTTCAGTAGCAGGACAGGGAAGGCATCTTTAAATTAGAAGGAATCCCAGCACTTCATTAACTGCTGCTTTCCTGTTATGCTGCTGTGCTGTTACAAGGGATTTTATTACTGTGGAGGCACAGACCTTGTACTGGTCCTCTAAACAGCATGCTGCAGGAGTCATATGCTTAAATTATGCAGGATGAGTGGAACACTCATTCTAAAATTTATGAAAAACCTTAAGTGCAGATTTTGTTCCCTGATGTGCATGCCATATTTGTGTTTGCAAAGGACCTGCAGAACAATGATTGCTTTTGCCTAATTATGGAGTATGGAAAAGAAGAAGTTGAAGATCATGACTGCCCATGACTCTCTGAAGGATTGTGTTTATATTTGACAAGAGCAAGAAGAAAGAGAAATTGAATTTGTGCCCTCAGGTCCACAATAACAGCTTGAGTTCCTAGCAAGATGAGGTTCCCACTGTGCAAAAAGCCGTATAAGTGAGACAATTAAGAGGTCATAGATAACGATAGACAGAGAGATCACAATCCATGTATAGGAGAACAAAAATAGGAAGAAAATTAGATGCATAGTGAGTAGAAAATTACTCAAGCTCAAAGCAGATCAGTAGCAGAACCAAGAATGAAACCTGTGTCACTACAAACTCTGCTATGTCTTACTCCACTCTTTTAATAAAACTGTGTTCCAAAAAAGCAGTTCCAGTGTCCAGAGGAAAGGTGGAAAGGAGGTATATTGAGATGCAGAAGTAGTAGGCATTCGTGCATAATTGTGTAATGCCTTTTTTTTTTCATTCTATAGTTTGTATGAGTATGTGCAGCTTCAGCTGCATTCTAAAAAGTCACATATATCTTTATTTTAATCTATCTTTGCAAAGGCTTAAAAATAATCATTAGACTTCAAAATATGATCTCTAACAATTCAGTAGTCTTAGAATTAAACCATCACTGTGTAGCTTTCTCCATTTGTATAAGGTGAAACCTGCTATACCATTTCTCTGTATGAAAGCCTGTCATATGCATTACCCATGTCAAACTAAAAGCTTTATTCTTAGTGAGCTAGAGATCATCATCAAAGAGTATGAGTTTCCCAAAATGTTTTGAAGAAGGCAGTCTTGCCAAAAACTCTGTAGCATTCCTGCTCTATGGCATATAGTGCAAACCATTTTAGTGTGTAGCTGAGTCTTGGAGTGATGTTCCCACTCTACATGCTTGCTATTACCTTCCATGCCGTGATGTTTTGTTGCGTCCAGTGTCACAATGCACAAGTCCATGCCTCCCCGATAGACGAGGGGCTCAGAATCACAAGATATTGCTATATATTTGTAATTTCTTAACATATTCAGGAAGGTTTCCATGGTGTGTTACTTTTCTGTAATTTAAGCGGGATAGGTGACTGTAGGCAGAATAAAACATTGGAAATACAGGTGGTCAGTATTTATTCAGGATACATGGCAGAAATATGAGTCCTGAAATATTTCATTACATTATTCACCTATTCACTAGCATCAGTCTCTCCTTAATTTATTCTTTTTTTTTTTTTTTTTGATTCCTTAAAGTGGAAAGCAAAGTAATCCTATTGATCTTTTACAGAATAAATCTGGTCAAATATCTCAGTGCACTGCTAGACTGTCTGTATTTGGGTAATTTTTCAGTGATTTATGGGATATCTCCTGGAAGCCACTGGAATTCTAGGGTCATGTGACCTAGACTTACCAACTCTCTGCATCACTTTTTTCTCTTCTTTGCAAGTCAACTCCATTTTGTGAGTATAGCCAGTCCTTTGTGCTAAAGTGCTAGTGATCAAGAAGACAAAAAGGCTTCTACACATGTATTTGAGGACTCGCCAGCAGGTCGTTTAGCATGTCACAGGTGCACCAGCCCTGACTACTGTAACTCTGCTGTAACAACAATGGTTAAAATGCAATTTCAGGAGAACACAAACGGAAATGGACTAATCTTGGATGTGTGCCAGTATGTAAGAGGGGAGGTGACATTGGTGATGATGACCTTAGAGCAGTTGAGGATATCAATGGAGGCTTGCCAATATAATGTGAATTAGACAGGCACACATATAAAATCTGCACTACCGAGTGGATCATAAAATTTGCAGTAAGAGTTGCGTTGTGCAGATGAAGGGTATTTTCATATGATTGTTCCATTACTTTCTCTTCTCGTATTTCCTCCCACGCCAAGAAGAAATATAAAATTGTTTCCCATGTAGTTAAACCCTCAAAGAAACCTACCATAAGGGAAAAATATAGTGTAGAAATTCAGAAGTTGGCACTCTTCCCCTGCATTTTTTTTCACTCTAAAAAATGCATGTATTCTACCATAGCGTAGCTTATGAGCAGTGGTTATCTCATGATTAAATCCTAATGGAAGCAGGCCCTGATAAGGTGGATCTTGAGGGTAAAGGACTAACCACAGGTGGGAACCTGTAGCGCTGACCTAACCTGCAGCTCCTGTGAAAACTATCTCTGTCAATGTTTTACACAGAGATAATTATTGTGCTTTAGCAATAAGGCTATGAACAAAGTAGGTTCGGTATATATAGCTTTAGTGCTGTGTACTCGTTCATGCTAAAACTAGACCCAAGTATGACCATAGGGGACAAGAGTTTTACAGTGACGCCTTCTGGATGAGGTTCATTGCCCAGGTGACAACGGGGTGGTTGTCAGTGAATCTGCAGAGCTTCGAGTTTGTTTGCCTTGATGTTTGTTTTGTTGTGGTGGTTTTGGAGTGAAGCATGGGAGAAAGGCTGTGCAAAAGTGGAATACTAAGACTGGCATCCTGACCGTGTAGTTGTTGAATTGTACCCCCTAATTGTTCAGGTTATTCCTCCTTCCTTCTTGACGCATTTCACATTCCTAGGAAAGATACATACTGTTTTAGTATAAAGGTGGTTTCAGTTTACTGGATCACAAATGATTCCTTTTAAAATTCATAGTTCTGTGAATTAGCTTGGTGTTTATTAAATATCTGTGTACCTCTATAACAGATTAAATTGTGGACTGCATAGGTTGGCATGCTTTCCAAATACTGTTTCACTATCTATTAACATCTTTATTGAGTGGAATTTTTTTCCACTTCTTTCTCTTAATTTGGTGTCCTTTACATCTAATGGAAGCATAATCTAGGAGCACAAAATCTCACCCTCTGCTTGTAAGTACTGAATGTTGGTATACTTGTAAAAACTACTTGGATTCAAACCCCTTTTTATCATTGTAACCTTCAGCTGAATATACTGCAGCTTATGGCTGATCTGTTGTAGTTATTCCATATGTGAATAGGGCAATTAACATGCTGAAAAAATTAAATAATTTTTAAAGTTATTCTGATAACATATATTTCATCTCTTCTGAAATAAGACATTCTAGGAGATACTTCTAATACTGATACAGATTCTCAGGGCATACAAATACTGTGAAGAGGCATCACCAGGATAAACAAAAGACAGGCCTGAAGTGTTGGGCTTCTCAGCCTGTTTCTTTCACAGTATTCATACTGAATTTCTGTATATATAGAATCAGTTATGTGCGAAAGTGAGTGCTCATTACAGCTCAACAGGTCTCAACTTTTTAGAAACTACTACACCTTTACGAAAAGAGATCCAGTCATTGGTGCAGTGATCTCTGCCTGTGCTGTGGTTTTTGTTATCATAATAAGGAGAGGTGAATGAGAGGACAGTGATATGTGAGGTTAGCCACATAACCTTGTGCTTCAAACCAGTTTGTTTGATATCTTGAGTTTCCATTTGTCTTGACCAAAATAATCTGAAAATCTTACCAGTGACGCAGTAAATACAAAATATTTAAACTCTGATCATCCTGATCTGAGAATCTTTTCTTGATGATACTGTGTCAAACATGGGAATAATTTATTTCTCACTGAAGCGGAATTCTGGATAGAATTAAATTATACTGTGTAATACATATGAGAAGGTGCGACTCTTGCTCCATGTCCTGTTCCTACTGCACTGCTGTACCATGCCCCTGTAGCTGCACATGGAAAGCTGCAGCAGCTTCCTGACCAGATTTAATGTGCCTATTGCATGTTTAATGTGCTGCTGGTACAGCTGGGTGCTGCACTGGAAGGGTTCTCTGGTGAAGGTCCCCCAATGAATGACAAACTCCAGGATTTCACTGTGGGCTTGAAAATATGTGAAGAGGCATCAAGCACTGCTATTGACATAAAATTGCAGTGGAGTAACGTTAAAGATGTTTCAGTGATATAGAAAGGCCAATCTGCGTCTGCATTTCTGTGCTGACAGTTTCTCAGACTGAAAATCATGGATGAGCTTTGTGTATATTTTGTGTCAAAAGGTCCACTTACTGAAAAATATCACAGCACAATATTTTTTTCTTCCAACATACTGGTTTATTGTTATAATCATCATTTCCGGCCTCACTTACTTGTATTGGCTGTCTGTTCATCTATTAATTGGTTTAAAGATGATTCCTTTAGTTATATTTAAACAGCGTATTGTGAATTTGTAGGACAACCTAGGCTTTTGTGGCCTTGTTGTTTTCTAGGCACCACCTCCATCTTTCTTTCACCTCCTCTGAGTAGCCTTTGAACCTGCTGGACAATTCCAGCCCAATTTAGTGGAGCCATTGAGCTTGCAAAGGACTTGAAAGAGTTCTGGTGATTTTCTGCAAGTCAAATGAAAATAAGTAATGGAGTAGAGAGAGATACCTCTTAATGCCTCCAAGCTGGAGAATTAATTTAATCCTTGTTAAGTAGAAGAGAGTCCACTGAGCCTCTTGGTCTCATGACACAGCTGATGAGGTGCCCAAGCTTTGCTGAGTTCCCTGGTTTGGAACATCGTCTGTCAGGTGCCTTCTTGCAAGGATTTCTGTGGCTTTTCAATACCAAAGGCTTCTGTCATTCACATTTGGTTCATGTGATTAATGGAAGGAATGGCAAGTTCTAACTTTCTTAATGTATTTTCATTGATAAGACCACCAACTTAGATTTCCTTTTTCACTGTTGCAATTCATATAGTGTCTTTTAGTAATCATTAACAGGCAAGGTTGGTAATCCTTGACACTGGAAGGCTTATTAAGCATGTTTTGGAGGTTTTTTTACAGCTTGAATCTGTGACTGCAGGTAGAAAATTAATTTTTTATTGAAGTGGTAGTGAAAATAAAACCAGTTCAGAAAACCACTGTTTAATGTGTGCTTATTAATAGCATATGAAGTTCATTTTAATGTTTTAGGAATTATGTGAAGAGATTTAAGAAAAAAAGCATTTTGACTCATAAAACAATATCCCTTTGTCCAAAGTTGTACGGACCAACTAGGAAAGCTGATTAAATGAGGTTTTATGAAGGGATAGTCTTTTAAAGTTTCCGATAACTTCAGCTCTTCAAACAGAAGCAGTAGTCTTTGAATAGAATAAAACATGAGTTTGACCTAAAAATTGTCATCCTTGATGGGTAGTAGGTCATGCTAATATTTATTAATTCAAGGGGTTCTGTTTCTGTAGCATAAGTGTTACATCTAATCAGATCATATCACCCACATGAAGCAAGTCCACCATGTCTCCCAGGATAAGCAGGTCACACTAGGTCAATGCTCAGATGGGAGACTTATGAAGCATTCATACCGCTGGGAGAAAAAAAAGATCAACTAGCCAGCCCGTTTTCTGCACAAGACATAGTGAGTCACTATTCCTTCTCACTATGTGAGATACCGTGCTGGTGAGGAAGTCATCTTTCAGGTGAGATTTAGAATTGGAGTCGTGTCATTTTTAGTCATTACAAGTGCCATGGCACTGTTGCTGCTCTTTGTCAGATGGACTGTGCACATGCTGCCTACAGTAGAGCAGTTTCAGTGCAGTGTGGAATTTGGCACTTGGAAGCTCTTGGGCAGCTGCTGTGCCCCTGCTCTCATGTAGCATTGACACATCCTGAATACAAGGTGTTCAAGTAGTCTAGAGAGGAAAAAGTAGCATCTGAAACCTAATCAAATTGCTGTGTGTTTGGGTGGACAGCTGTGGTTTTGGGGGTTCTTTTTTTCCTAATAACCCTAGTTTCTTCAGTCATCTGAAATTGAAAAGTCTTACCTGGAAAAAAGTTAACAATAATGTGTCCCAAAGTCTTAAGGAGCAGCAGGCTAAATAAACAGAATCCCACCCATTTAATTACTGCATTTTTAATGATGTGTTTGCCAGCCAATCTAAATATTTTTCCTTTTTTCTTCACGATTTTCTAAAATGTTTAAAGTTGGGTAATAGCTGCACTCTGTTTCCTTCATATACTCTCCCTACCTTGTAGATCTTCTTTCTTTTCTCAGCTTCTCTGCTAGGAGACAGCCACAGCCCTTCATACCTGCTGCAACTATATATTGGTTCATGTTGTTGGCCTATAGAGTATTCACAGTGCAACTACATTAAAATAGCAATAGTAGCAGAAATGTGGCCAGACCTGTTTCATCTTACCAGATGAGGCCTTGCAAAACAGTCATAGCTTCAGGAAGAAAGTGCCTAAATTGCTAAGGAGGGTTTCTCAAATAAATCTTTCTGTTGAAAAGAAGCACTTGTTATGAACTCTACCTTTTGTTTTGTATGGCTTAATCCACTCACTTTTGTTCCCTGTGATTTATTTAATCTCACTTCATCAATTGGTTAGTTAGAGGCTTGCTAGCATGTCCTTGCAATCTTAGATTGCTCCATACTTGTCCTGTTAATAAATTGGGTGATTTACGTCTATGTTGCCAAAAAGACATGGAATTGTTTACAAATCTGAGAAAGTAAAAAGTTCTATTTCCTTCTTTGGTCTTCAAGGCATATTTTAAGACATGCTAGGCTTTTAAATCTAAGCAAATACCTTTGGTTGTTGTTTCAGAAGTGTTTGGGATTCAAAATTCTACTGGAAGTAAAATTATTTTTAATCAATAGGATTTAGATACACCAGTGTTGGGACAATTTGTCAGATATGCTGATGTGCACACTTTTTCACCTAACACCTTCACAAATCGTAGTGATGGTTTTCTGGAAAAAGTAGCTATTGGGAATTAATTGCCCCTGATAGGCTTTGAGGAATTTGTCATCTTATTCTTCTTGCTTCAGCAAGGAAATAACACTTTTCACAAATATATTCAGCATGAAAACTTGAAAATAATATATATTGTGTTTGTTCTTAGCTAGTCCAGAGCTTATTTGCCCTGGATAGCTAGTGGTTAAAGTGTGAATGTGGTGACGTTTCTCTAGCACATAACTACAGTTCTGAATTTGAATTCTACTTTCTACAAATACTCACTTACCTCCTTCTGCTTTAGAGTCTACACCTGTACCAAATTCATTGTATGATTGCATGAAAATACTACGGTAGGACATGGGGAACAAGAAGAATGTAGACGTAGTTGTAATGTAATGCATTTAAAAATTCATATGGAATTTCATTCTTATTTTGCAATATTTGCCCAAATGACTGGGAAAAAACATAAAGCCCAAAGGAATATCCCACATGCTTTATGCAGTTCAGAGTATATGAGTCACATACACTTTTATGTCCAGTCTTTATGTACGAAGTAAATACTACAAATGTAAACAATATAAACAGATATATATATATATATATATATGTTTGTTAAGTCCATATTCCTTTCCTTTTAATGGAATTTTGTAGATAGAGGTTGTGGATTTTTGGTTGCCTGCACTTAGAAAGTACTTGGTTTACAAGTGACAGTCTCTTGCATTTATATAGACCTTTTTTTCCCTATACCTATAAAGTTCTTACAGATAATGTACGTGAAGGTTGCTGTGACCATTTTACAATTGTAAGAAAGAAAACTATTTGTTTTAGTGCCTCAGTAGAGCTGATGAAGAAAATACATTTATATATGCATTTTATAGGAAAATTTACCTACATTGAAAGAAAGCATATATTCCATTTGGAATACGTTAATGTACTTTATGGTGTATCACTTTACAAGTCAAATAGCTATTCTGTTTCTGGTATCATCTTAAATCTCAGACATATACAGGATGCACACAAACTTTTCAATGTGTCAGTGTGCCTCCGTCAAGTATCACTCAGGTAACCATTAGATTTCATGAAACAAAGAGAAAAGAGGCAGTGTAAAGGAAAATGCTTGTTCCAATTCCCTGAACCTGTAGATGCCTGAAATATGCTGCTAACATGGAAAACGTGAACAGTGCAGGCCTCAAGGGAATGACCATGGGAATGTTTTCCCCTGCGGCCTTAAGTTTTTTTACATGTAAGTGGTCACAGATAGTCCCTGTCATGAGTGCCCTGAGGACAACGAGTTGGCCTCCCCAAGTCTGTCTCTAGTTAATATGTCTTATTCCAACCAGAACATGTACAGTTGCACCATGGTGGCTCAACTTCACTGAAAGAGCAAAGTGCTTTAGACTTCAACAGGGAAATCCTGATGCCATTGAAATAAAGAGGAGTTCTGAGGTTGATTTCTCTGGTGCCAGAATTTCACACTTTGCCATGGTGCTCTGAATGACATTCAGCTGCATTAGGAAATCTGACATGCCAATGTGGAGCTCAAGGATTTTGGACTGAGAGCTGTTGCGAGGTCTACATCTGATTTTAAAGCTGAGTGTAGCCAGATATAAAGAAACAGTTAACTTAGAGTTGAAACAGTAGCCTATATTGTGGGGAAATCAATTAAATCAGTTAACTCTCTGCCTCTGAAATGAGATTTCATTATATTCAAACCTAAGAGGAAACAGCCATACCACCTACTGTGCCAAAGCCTTTTTTAAACTAGTCCTAATGTCAGCTTCCTGCTTTATCATCATACTGCTATTCCTTCGCCTGTCAGAGACCTGTGAGTCTCTGGGAACTCATTTATAGTACTGCTTCTGTGGCCTCTCCTGAACTCATGTATAGTACTTGCTCCTGTAGCTTCTCTCATACGTGTGTTATTCTTTGTGTGAAGTAGCTCCTCTTTTATTCCAATCATTCCAGAAAGTTCAGCCTTTCGGGTGGGATGGAGAGGAGGGAGAACACCTTTTATTTTACTCTGCTGGTTTACCATTCACTTTATTTGTATTTTTCTTCTCAGAAAACCAAAAGGGATGTAAATAACTTTGATCAAGACTTTACACGAGAAGAACCAGTATTAACGCTAGTGGATGAGACAATTATAAAACAAATCAATCAAGAAGAATTTAAAGGGTTCTCTTATTTTGGAGAAGAGCTACTGCCATAGGCAACGTTAGGCTGACAGATGGATGATGCTGCAAGAAGTGATTCTGAAGAGATCGTCAAATTACTGAGACTCAGTAGATCAAGAACTACTTCTATTACCCTGAGCCCGTATCCCCAATTAAAGTATATATTTATTGTTTTTTCCCTTTAACGTTCTGACCTGAAAGCACTCTTAATTTCTGTCTCACAAAGCAATGCAAAATAATTTTGTATCAGAAATTGTAGATGTAACACACTGCCATATATTTGCAACTTTTCTTTTATTCCTAAGATCTCCCCAGAGGAAAAAATTGCATCTTTTCCATGGAAAATGAAGCTGTGCTATTAAAAGCAATTTAGCAGATCACATTCTGTAATCGTCATATGTATTTAAGCTAAGAAAGTGAGAACTGTTTCTTCTGCACTGGTGGTTATGGTAAGATCTGTACTCAGATGTGGAACAAGTAAGTAATATGTTGCCCTTTGGTAAGCAAAGAAGTCTGCCTTCATGGAGGTGTAATCCTCAATTATGAATTTATTGTGGTGAGATACAAACTTAAAATAAACCTGTCCAGAAAAAGAAGCACATCAAATAAGGCTTTCAGTGAAGTTCCTCATACAGTTTATGGAAAACTCTTAGGAATAAGAAGAGTCACAAAGATAACTGAAATTTTATTTAAAGCAAGAAATAGATACTATATGGATAGTTATTAAAGGGCTAAAGAATAAAAAGCCTATACTATTTAACAGAGCTATATATAGGCATTTTACAGTTTTTCAGGCAATTGGGTGTACTATCCATGTTACCAAATCTAATATCCATTTAAATGAACCATTAATGTGATGGCAAGCTTGCAAATGTTTACAGTTAATTTTACAAAAAAAATTAATTATAAACATTATAAATTTGCCTTTTCCATTGTAGCCAAGTTGATGAATAATTTCTTATTTATATTTATTTTCTCAGTAGTGTGTTACTTTTGCACACTTTTACAAAACCATAATACTACTGTGTTTGTTGTTTTTTATGTTTAAAATCTAAAGAGAAATCTGCTTTTAGAAGACACAAAATAAGGCTACACATGCATTATGTAGAAGTGTGTTAAAAAACTGAAGATCAAACATTCACAAACTGACATTATTGAAAGTTGTAAATTGAATTTTTTTTGTGTATGAATTGAAATGGTAACTCATGTGGACAATATTACTAATGTGAAGTTACCTCCTGTAGATACGCTAACAGTGTTATGTACTTATATTTCTGGGAGTACCCTGTGGTTTGTTTTTTTGGGGGGGGTTGTGTACATGTATCGCTGAGGTCATTTTATTATATATTTTACTGGACTGAGTGAGCGGTCATTGGAGTCCATTTTAATTGTTGCACATGGATTTCCAGCTGCACAAAAATATATATACTTGTGATTGGCAAAGTGGCACTAAAGAAGCTTTTTTGCCTTTTGTACAGGTGAGATTTTGTATATAGTGTTTGCTGCAAGGCCTGTGGAATTCATTGAATATAGAGGTATCAACTGCTGCATGTTCAGGCATACTATTAAAATGTTAGTCTATGAAAGAATAATTATAATAATGTCCATGTGCAATACTCTTGTATGTGTATTGGTTCAATTTACTGTCAGAGAGATGAGGTTTTTGTTATAAAAGATGTAGACATATATTAAGCTATACTAAATCTCTTGTATAGTTCTCTTCAACTCTATTATGACATGATAGAGCTTGAAAAGAGAAAGGAATGTTGCAAATCATGGTGGACAAAGTGTGAATCATTGGCTTTAAGAGATAATCTCGGTCACAAGCAGATGAGTTAGTTTGTGTCAGTTTTACATCTGGCTGCTCATAGCCTGTTACTGATGACAACATTCAGTTCCATTTTGTTTTGTTTTTAAAACTCAGGTGTAATTATTATATATATTCTTATGATGATTTCAAAATATTAAATATTATGATATATCAATAAATGTGTTGTCTGGCCTACAGGTGTAATAATGGATCAAGCCTTTAGTTTAATTTAATTTATCTTCAGTAATCTTTTGTACTGGGAAAAGACTAGCTTCTGGAGCTGAGTACCAGCACAGAAACATCTTAATGATTGCATCATCTCAATGTTTAAATTTCTTTCTCTTTTAGAAATATATTGTAGAACTGCCCATCAATTTGTGTCTCACCACTGGCTCTGTTTATTTCTCATCACAGTTAGCTTTTGACATCCAGGCAAGAATTGATCACAATGCTAAAGCGTTCTTTTCCATAGGTGAGTAGACTGGTGAGGAAGTCAAGTTATTGGATAGTGCACTAGTGTTTGTACAACAAGAGGCCTTTACACAAAACTCTGAGCATTTATTTTGAAGGAATAAAAGTGTCCCATAAAGCTGTTGTAAGCAAGGTATATAGTCTGTATTGCCATTTCTAAGGTGAATATAATTAGCAAACATTTGTATTTCAAGAGGCCTCAGCACCTGCAATGTTTGGTAGGATGCTAAGAGAAAAGTGAAGAAGATAAAAACTTTTGCATGGGCAGATATTTCTTCAATATAAATAGTTAGATCCTCTGCATTGGGTTTACATCAGAAGGTTTGTCTGTTACCTTGAACATTTTTTAAAGATAATTCTTAAAAATGGACATTCTGTTACATTTCTGCCTGTTCTGTAAAATCTTCCCTGTTCCTTCTTTGTAAAATGAGTGCAAAATGCCAAAAAGATTATTAATAATAATTATTATTATAAAGAATCCATTGTTTCTTGGTATTTCTCCCAAATAGACTTTATTAAAAAATGGAAACACGTTTTTCTCCATAGGGTGAAAAATACTTCTCTCCAAAAAAGGCTTACAAATTACCTCTTTTTAAATTATGTGCAGAATAGTTCTGGCTAAATATAAAATGTATTCAGTTGGGGGGGTAGGGTTTTTTTTATTGTGAGGATTTGTTTGTACAGAATTTTTTTCTTATGGGTGTCATTTGAATCTTTTGCCATTCATTAGTGTTATTTCATCGTAAACATTATTACTGTGCCAAATGTACTGTATTCAAAAGGATGTGAATGTGTATTGTTTCGGAACCTAATAAATACAGTGATGTTAAATCTTATTTTTTTCCCCAAAGTTTTCCTGAGTATTTCCTAAGAGGAAGAAAGAAAGATGAAGGATGAATATTTTTACTGTTACATGTTGTACAAAATACCACGAGCTTGTCTTTTAGGAGTGGACATTTTGCAAAGGAAGGATTTGTTAACAAGAACCTCATCTGTGAAGCAATTAACACTCCAAGAGAAACACAGGTAACCGGGTGTGAACACTATTTATCTTGAGCAATATAACATTTACGTCAAAAACACCAAGCAAGTGAGTTTACAGACTTTTTCTGCTTACCAGCTACATAATGGTCACTTAGTTCTGATTGATCCCACCATTCTGCTTGGCTGCATTGTTAAAACTCAGTTCAGTAGGGCACTTTGTGTACAAACACATGAGACTGCTTTAGTCTTTAATTGGATTGATTAGAGGGATTAATAGTATGCAAAAGTTTAATTAATTAGGGTCATAGACCTTATTAAATGTTTTAACTTAATCTGTCAATGTGACATTGTCTGAAATATTTCAATATTTCATTGTGTTTCAATTTGCACCTTAAATACTTTCCATTTTCATGGTCTAAAATTCTTAATTTCTGTTTCAGTAGATCAGCTACTGGCATATTCTAGCAGTAATTCCAGTTAAAAATCTCCAGTTAGTATACCTAGCTAATAGATATACTAACTAGCTTAAAAAATAAATAAATAAATAAATTGAAGAGTGTTTTCTGTTCAAATTACAGTTTTTGCATAAACCTCCATTTTCTTCCTTCATGCTGAATCTTCTCAAAGTCACTGAACATGTTTGGTACCTATGAGCATATTCCAAATCTTGTATGTTGACAGCATTAGCATAAGCTTTGTCACACACATTTTACCAGTTGAACAACTATGTAACATCATGATTTTCTGGGTATGTTTTGTGATCTTAAAAGCATAGGAAGAACTTAACTGTCATCTTACAAACAATAAGGATCACTGGTATCCAAACACATCAATCCATATCATGTTTTCTTGTAATGCTGTAACTGATGTCTGTTAAGAAGAGATTTATCCTTGCTGATGGACTGCAAAATTTGGAAGGACAGCAGTCTTTTGATGAGGAATGAGTCACAGTCTGATTGACTGCCCGTGCTGTAAATGTGGTACTAAAAGTTCAGGGAGAGAGTGTCAGCATGTAACTGTCTGCTTCTGTGGCCTTGCACATAGGGGCTGTTAGATCACTTTACAGTCAAAAATGTTTTTAGCCTCCTAGTAGTCTGGTCACATATATGAGTAAATCATTATGATAAGCACCTAAACAAACTGATCAAAATCAGAATAATTATCCAATAGTGAATCGAAGTGTTGAATAGGTTGACATATCCTAACTCGAAGAAGCTACAGAAATTCAATTTGGGTCTTCATCTATACTGTTTGAGCAAAGCTGTTTTTTAATTAAAAACACGTGGGGTGAACATGACTCATCCCAGGCATGAGGAGAAGACGAGAATGAATTAGATCAGAGTGGACCTCTTTTAGGAACAAGAAACTTTTCATCTGAGTAACTTAATTCATATAATCAAAAAAAGGTGTGAGCAGCCATACTGGATCAAACCAAACACCACTCAGGTCAGGTATCCTGCTCTTGGCAATGGTCAGTAGCTTAAGCAGTAGTGTACACTGATTAGAAATCAAGAAGTGAGCTTTGATTGTAGCTATAGCAGTATAAAAGTATATCAAATAGAAAATACCTGTGGAAAAATCTGAGAACGAGAAAGCATGAGATGGTATTCTACCTGCAGCAGTTTGACTCTATAATGTTGTAAAGTAGATGGTCGTGTCTTTATTATATTTAATATCTCTGAATCAACTTCCTTTTGATTAATCAGTTTTTGAACAATGTCAGCTTCTGGCATGCAAAACATTCTGTGGGAAAGAGCTACACAGCTCAACTAATCTTTATGTTAAAAATTACCTCCTTCTGTTTATTCTGACCCAGTCATAATTCCATTTTATGCTGCCTGGGTCTTTCTTTGAAAGAGAATAAATAATCATTTGCTATTCATCTTTTTCATGCCAGTCAGAATTTTGTAGGTCACTGATACATCCTTCCTCAGCCAGTTCTTTTTCAGACTGAAGAGTCTTCACCTGTCTGTAAAAAGGCTTCATAAAGACACATCCCATATTTTTGGTCATCTGTGCCAACTTTCTCTGAATCTTTTCTAGTTCTACTGTATCCCTTTTGAAGATACGGAGTAGAATTACGTGTAATATTCAGTATGTGGATGCAGCGTGGATTATTACAACAACTAGTGTGTTGGGTTTTGTTTTCTGTTACATTTTTACATCTTTTTTTCTTAATGCAAGTTTGTTCTCAATTATTTCACAGGCCTTTCCAGATCAGTATCAATTGTAAATCTAATATGCATGCTCTCTGTTAGATGCTCCAGTCATAATGAAAATTGTTTCTATCCAGGTGTGGTGCGTTGACCCTGGCTGGGCGCCAGGCGCCCACCAAAGCCACTCTATCCCCCTCCTCAGCTGGGCAGGGGAGAGAAAATATAACAAAGGGCTCATGGGTCAAGATAAAGACAGTTTAATAAAGTGAAAGCAAATGTCACACGCGAAAGCAAAGAAAAACAAATGATGTTATTCTCTACTGCCCATCAGCAGGCAATGTCTGGCCACTTCCTGGGAAGCAGGGCTTCAGTACGCGTAGTGGTTGCTCCGGAAGACAAAAATGCCCCCCTTTCGTCTCCCTTTACTTAGCTTTTATAGCTGAGCTGACGTCATATGGTATAGAATATCTGTTTGGTTAGTTTGGGTCAGCTGTCCTGGTTATGTCCCCTCCCAAGATCTTACCCAGCCCCAGCCTGCCATTGAGGGGGGGCAAAAATGTTGGAGAGACAGCCTTGATGCTGTGCCAGCACTGCTCAGCAGTAGCCAAAACACTGGTGTGCTATCAACACCTTTCTAGCTACCAATGCAGAGCACAGCACTATGAGGGCTGCTATGGGGAGAATTAACTCCATCTCAGCCAGACCCAATGCACCAGGACATAATGAAAATAGGTTAAATAGGAATTTAACCAATGCAAAGTGCTGCCTCAGCGTAAGCTTCCATTTTAGCAGTAAACCTTTGATGGTTACCTTTTTGGTATGGTTTTTCTACTGCTGTCATATCCCCTATACATAGCTATGTTTAGGCTGTCTTTCCCTAGCTTGCTTATTAGAACATTGCGTGCAACAAATATTTTTCCAAAATCAAGATACAGGACATGTTCTACTCCCCTCCTATCAATACAGCCTCTTACTGTGTTCTTGAGTATCCCTTCTTTTGACACGTTAGCGACAATGAAGGGTAGAAAGGTGAAGGTTTTCTTAGCACTTTGAGAAAATGTATATATGTGCCAAAATAGTTTCCACTCCATCTTTCCTTTTACCTCATCATTGCTGGGGAAGCAGGAGATAAGAGCAGCAGCCTGAGGTGGAACACAAGCTGCCACTATAAATATTGTGAAATGATTATGCAAGACTGTCCAAAATTTGGAAAAGCATTAAAGAACTTTCACGTTTGTATGCAGATGTTTAATCCTTGGAAAAAAATCAGTTAGGAAGAAAGTCAGTGACCTGGGGTCTATTGCTGATTCGGGCAGTGGACTGAGAACCAAATTGAGCATTGCATACGCTTGTCGTCACCATCCAATACTACCAGTGTGATTTAGTGTCTTACGTAGTACAGGAGGTAGCTTGAAGATAAGACTAAAGCTGCTAGTAACAGCAAGAGTCAGTGCCAGGCTGATGCTTGTCTGTGCAAATGTACATTCTCATTTCTCTAAACCTACTAAGACAAAATGTTACCCAAAGGTGCCATGCATCCAGGATTGGTGCTACAAGGGGGAAAGTAAAGAACAGGAGTCCTGCTTTTGGCGTAGACGAGCTGTTAGGTTAGTTTAGTCACCTTATGTTGCTGTACCTTTGACAACCTTTTTGGAATAGGCCAGATATTCCTTGAGTGACAATAAATACATCCCTGCTCAAATACACCTATCAGATGGTGACAGTTATGGAGAGACTGGAATGTCAACACGAAGAATTGAAACTAGGTGCTACGAAGATGATTTGCTTCTTACAGTGTTAGCGTAAAGTTAGCAGAAGTGGTAGGAAAAGAGCATGGGTGAACCTAGTCAGTACTCTCACTGTACTGGCGTTTCTGAGCACAAGGTGTTTTCAAACCACGCTTCACTGAATACCTCCTGGTGATCTCCCGTGAAAGGGCTTCATGGCTGCTTGAAGTCCCTTTAATTCCTCTTTTCAGTTGCTAAGCCAAAAGACAGTCAAAAGTTGTGTACAATCAGATACAGTAGTTGATGCATAAGGGAGGTGGGTTTTTTGGTTTTACAATGGGATAAGCTTTTTATTGAAACATGGTCACACCCAGGCAAAGTTTGAGAATCTCTGTGTTCTAGGAAAGCTATTTACTCAGAGTCTTTGGTACATTAAAAAAGAACATTTTCTGTTGATTTTTGGTTAATGAGCAGTGAGGAGTAGGCAAAGATATCAGGCACGTGAAGGCACATTTTTCCAAATAATGATGTGGTTGATTAAGATGAGCAGATTGAGGGTCAAAGAGATTATGGGAATCTCACTTAGGTAAATGTTTATGTTAGGGTGGGGATCACTGTCCTGTTTGGAAGCAAACCTAAGACCTTTAAACTTTACGTGTTGGAATAATGTGGAGACATTTTTTCTTTGATTAAATGATATGCTAACCCCTTACATGCTAGTGCATTGCAACTGCACTCTTTTCCTTCTGTAAAGGACAGGAGCTGAACTTCTAGGTCCTGAATTCTGCTGTTACAAGGCCTGCTTGTAGTTTATGATACTGCTCTACTGAAGTACAGGGTTGTATGAAATCCCTCCAACACCACCTCATAGCTGCTGAACAGAGGCCTTGGGTAACCCCAAGATCAATCCTCCCAGAGTGCAGGAATCTTGCTGGAAAACTGGTGTTCTAAAGCAGGTTTTTTCCCACACTTTTCCAATCCCAAATACAGGGCCAAATTTTTAAACAGCTGTCACCACAAAACTCTATGTTTGGGCACTCTGAAAGCATCTCTGGTCATAAAGACAGCCTGCTAAAATCATCAGTGAGTTCAGTCTACCAAATATGGACCATAAAGTGCTGATCCAAAGTCTACGTTGCAGTGGGTCCCTCGTATTGTTTAATTGCATAGTCATCTTGCACTATAGATATGAGATTACCCTATCTCCCATTGCACATCACCAGTGCTGGCTTGGTCAGGCAGCAGCTGGACACATTGACTTCAGTGAGAAAAGAAATGGAAAACTGTGCAGAACACCGTTATTCTGACAAGTTGAAAGGCTACAAAAGCAGCATTAAACCATCAGTCTTTAATACCACCAGAGAAATCTCCTTCCTCCAGGAGGAGTCAACTTACGTACAACACCCTCTCAATACATCCCTGCAGAAAACCAGTGTACTATCAGGCATTAGCCTTCTGAGCGGCCCATACCAAGTGGTAAACTGCCAAGATGCTCATCTCAGTCATGTTACCGTTTTTCTCATTTGCTTGCTCAGGGGTAAAAGTAACATACTGCAGGAGCATTTTGCAGTGGATAATAATGCTGCCACCATGTATTTGGTTGACACACTGAGAGAGGATCTCCAGCTGCTAGACTTCAAATATGAGAGTTTTACTGAAGTTTTTGTTCTTGTTAATATTCCTGCCTGTGTTGGGAGAAGACTCTGGGTGATGAAGAGGAGTGGAGAGTCCTAATTTTCATTTACTGAGCTGTCTAGCAATAATTTGAACCACCCACACAGCTGAACAAGTTGATTTCAGAGCCCGGGAGGTTATCAACACCAATAAAAAGCAGTTGTCATATAGTTTAGACACTATGCGTGGGCAAAAAACCTCCTGGTATATCACTCATATGCAAATTGAAAGTATTTCTACGACCTCTGACCCTGCTTGTAAACAGCAGATTCCAGGAATTCTGCTGGAAACCATATATTACTAAGGCAAAATTGTACTTAGCAATAAACATGCTTTCCTCAGTGAAAGAATCTGGAAGTGGAAGAATGCAAGACCTTGAGATGCACTGCTGATTGTGGGGAAACCACTGAGGCCACCTCCTCCTAATGGCTGGGAAAACAGCCACCCTTGCAGAGCTCCCAGTGGAAGTATGTAAACCAGACACGGCTGTTGTGCATGAGCACCTCGTTAACACGCTATCAGGCATTCACAGGCAGTGGCTGTGCAGTGCCAGGAGTGAGCAGACACGTGATTTAAGCTTGCTCTGGCATGAAAGGGAAAGTCGTTGGAGGAATTAAAAGAACTGTGTGGAAGGACAGGATGGTTATTTTAATGGCAGGAGGAGGACAGAGGAGCAAGTAGGTGAGAATGGGAAAGACAGAAAAAAACAGTAGCAGTCCAAAATGAAAAATCCCCTTGGAAAGGGAGAGGTTTCCAGTGATCAAAGAACGGTGAGAAGATAGCTGAAAGGTGATCGAGGAAGGAAACGTGAATCTTGGATAGAAGCTGAGTGTCAGAGGGAACAAGAAGGATTCAAAGTGGATGTCTGTGCTTCAAAGACGTTATGCCCAAGCTACCTTTAAAATAGCTAGCATGGGTACTGTTACCTGAGCAGTGCAGCCTCATGTTCAAATATCTGGCACCTGAGGGAAGGGAGTTTACAATCAGCTGAGAACTTGACATGGCTACTGATTACATTGCTAGGAATAAAGAGCAATCTGGTTTAAAGCTAAGCCAGGGTGTTTATACACAATTTGACCCATACTGGAGGCACTTCTAAATAAAAATCCAAAGGTTGTTGTGTCCATGGAAAAAAACACCACATGATCTCTTCCACCAGGATTACCACTCAGCCACCATCTCCTTCCCAAAAGTATGTTCATAAGGCTCTCGCATTCAGCTCTTTGAAGGGAAGGCCATAATTTTTAAATCCAGTAGTACAATGTTTTTGAAACACTGCAGGAAATCCAAGCTTTACAGCCTATGTCTTAAAAATGTAGGGCAGATAGTGTGCTAGGGTTTTCCCCCCAAAAAGCAGAGGTGCATTGTTCTAATATAAAATAGAATGAACCTCTGTTATTGGTGCTGTGTATGTCCTCACACAAGGAAAGTATACATGTTTCTTCATGATGGAAACATCAACAAAAGGTAGGGAGATCATCAGGTAAAGAGTTACAATGCCAGACTATGGCTGTTAGCCCACTGCCATCATGGTGCTGCACCAAATGGACACACTGGGTTTTTTCAGTGTTGCCCTTCCAGTTCATTTAGCAATGCAAGAAAAACTTTTCAGACATCAAAGGCAATAAAGCAAAACAATGCAACAACAAAAAAAATGGGATCTATTTAATAACTCATTTACTTCCATGTAGAAGGTAGAAAATTATGCTAAAGCAAATGCTTTCTGTATTCAGAGTACAATTTAATTTATCAACATTCAGACTTCCTACTCTGAGTGATCGATTTTTCAGAATGGAAAACTAGCATAATGCTTCTGGTAGACCAAGCTAACAAAAGGAGTACTTTGCAAAATCTTTTTTTTTTTTAGCCCAGAAGGTCATCGTAGTTGTAGTGTGCTGCAATAGTTAAGCCAGCCTGTCAGCCCATGATGGCTGAATGGGGTGATCCTGTCCATCTCTCCCTGGTCTCAGCCATGTGATCCCAGTTTTGTGCGCACTGTGAGCCGGGATTCAAGTGTGCTAGGTGCTGTACTCCATTCCTCCTCTTCACTTATCAGTTCCCTGAAATGCTGTTATGGGAAATGGTGTAGGTCAGCACCAGCTCTCTTATTTACAATGTGTTGAGCCTATTTAGCACACTTCACTGCACAAAGAGGGCAGTCTCCCTGCCTCTTGGAGTTTCCTGTTTGCACTGCTGGCTTTGTGCTGGCTCTAGCAATTGCATGACCTCTTATGAGACAATCCACCTTTCTAACCTGATAGGAACCAGCTCACCTTTTTTCAGCAGTCTGTTCTCTGCAGTTTCAGAAGGCTGAATTAGTTCATAAAAGTGTCGGGTGCATCTCGGACAGCTGAAGGCAAGTGGGAGAAAGAGGAAAGACTGTTCTTTGGAGTGGCAGAGGTGGGCAGTTCATCCCAGGTCACCTTACCACTTCTTGGCTAAATAGGCTCAGGAGACACCATTGCAAAGGTGAGAAATAACTGAAGGACAATCCTGTGCTGCAGGAAACCATGCTGGTGAATCAGTGGGGTGTTACCCTGTCTTGGAATCAGTGCTGGTCCAGTGCTGGTATGATGAATTAGAGGATGCAGTTGCTGAAAAAGTAGCAATTCAAATGAGATATAAAATTAAGTTCTTGAAAGGTAGATTTTAAAAAAAGCACTAACGGGAAAGCCCACAGTTTTCAGGGGAAATTCAGTAGGGAATTAAGATAAAATACAAAAGTTAAAATGACCCACCCAACGAAAGTGAGGGAAGAATTGCCAGTGATTCCAGTCAAAAATGTCTTGTGCTGCTGCCTGTGTTACCTCCAGGACTGAAAGGCAGCCACTCTTCCCACTCAGACATGAACATCACCCAGCTGGGTATGACCTGCTAGCATACTCCATGTAGCCTTCACGCTTGGACAAGAATCCAGAGTTATGCTAGGGACTGTGTGATCACAGGCACACGTTCCTGCTGCACTTACGTCTCCCAAAGAGATCCTCTGGGCTTGCAGAACTGGTACAGATCAGCACCCACTCTCCTACTTGTTGGATATAGAAACTAATAAATTATGGGGCTGACAGAGCTATAGCATTTTAGTGAAGGGGTTTTGCGGTTGTTTTTTTTACAAACAGATATTCTTGGATTTATTTTCCAAGATGTAGACCCCAGAGACTCCAAGCAGATATCGTAGATCATCAGTTTGTATCTCTGCAGCAATATTCAAAGAACTGAGCATGCTTAGTATTTCACCAAAAGAGCTTATGAACTATCAGCTGCTTTGCTGAAACTTATCTTTATTTCTGTGATTTCCATGGACTGGGACAGGGATTTACCAGCCCTTTCCAAGCCATCAGCTCACAGCTCAGCTACAGCCTTGGCTAGCACAATGATGGGAGGTCGGGTCCAATTGTTTAAAGCAAGAGAACAGAGAGCCTGGTCTGTGAGGTGCACAGCACCCTCAGGTCTCAGGAAGAAATAGAGTACTCAAATTCACTGGAGTGGAGGCATGCAACATGAGAAATTCAGTACTTCAAAAAGTTCTGCAAAAATACTGAGCTATTTGCAGCCCATTCTCCTCAATAATGTGGAAATTCAAAAGTTACCTATTTGAAGCAGTCTCTCTGACTGTGTGTGCCTTGCTTTGGTTTTAGTCCATTTAGGTCTGTTTTCCCACTAATAATTTCTTTTCCCTTCAACCTAATTTTGTCTCTTCCCCCATCTTTCTATTTTTTTTCTCCATGTCAACAGCTGGAGATTGAGCTGTTGGGTGACAACAGCTCATTGGACAGTTTTACCCGTTGACCCAGTGCCTGCTGTGACTTTGGCTAAGATAATACAATTCATTCAGTGCCATTCACAGCAGGAGCAGAGAAGAAATTGTTTCATTACAGGAGCACAGAACAATGATGATACTACCAACTATATATAAACGCAGAGCACTAGTTACACAACAGCCAAAATTTAATGGAGGTGGAAGGCTGGGTAAATTTCCTTGGCTACCACCATCTGCCAAAACACATCCTGAAAGAACAGATGCCCGATGTTGTGCTTTGAAAGTTCCAAAACTTGTGATCTGGCTGTTGACTTCATATCCCCCAGACTGTAAATCACAGCTCTCCTAGCCTGCAAAATGATACCAACTGACTGCAGGCTCAAAGTGAGCGAATAGAGTTGCATCAGATCCCAGAAACAGTGCGGTAATTCATCTCTTTCATTTAGCAAAATGTTTTAATAGGTACGAACACTGACTGAAAGAAAATGCTGGCATTCTGCATTGTTTTGCTACCTCACACCCCTTTTCTTCCCCACAGTCCCTTTTCCTCCTCACTACAAAAACTAAGCATGTTAAAGGAAACAGATTTACCAAAATTACAATCCTGCGTGTGAGCCAGCCAGTTTTCACAGTATTGCAGTCAATAGCATGTGCTCTTGGAACGCACCACTTTGGATATCAAAGAGAGATTTGATCAGCAGGCTAATGGGTGTTCTGAGCAGCAACATTTGTCCCTTAGTTTGCTTTGAAAGCTTGTTTCCATGTACAATAAAAGTAGCCATACACTTTTGTGCAACTGCTACCCAATACCCACAATGACTGATTATAAGTGAAAGGAACTACTGATTCACTTAGTCATCTTCTGTCACAGATGCCCAATGACCAAACACTAATCGATTCTTTGAAATCTTTTTCAAAGTAGATCTGTGCAAACAGGGAGGAAAAAATTACTCCAAATACTTGTGGCTTTGTCAGTAGCTGCTGTGACTACTGATCAGTCCTCTGCTGTTCTTTGGAGATCAGAAATGTGTTTTGAGATCCACAGTGGAGAGAGATGAATCGGCCTTGCAAACTTACCCCTAAATTAAGAAATCCATATTGATACTGCAACTACCAATGAAAAACCACATTGTGGGGATTTTGTTCTCTGATGATCCTGTATATCGTGTAAATAAAGAACAGCGCAGATTAAGTCTCCTGCTAGGATGACTCCTCCAACTTATGACTTTGAGACCAGAAAGTCTCAAATACATTGCCCCAGGTCCTAATACGCTTGAGCTGTAAATACTCCAGAATCCTCAGAGCCACAACTGAGCTTGTTGAAGGTGGGACCGTTTCATCCCCTTTTCCCCACAACTTCTGGAGTAAGGTCAGCACTCTGCTACCTCTCCTTTCCTCTTGAGAATGTGAGATGAGGAAAATACCAATCTCTTACCCCAGCTTGGAAGAGGATGAGAAGAGCCCTGGTGCTTGATCATCTGTTGTTTTTGGATGACTGGTGGCTGTTTTCCTGATGGTTTGTGCATGCTATTCCCTCTGCCAGTTTGTGCTGCTGGTGAGAGCCCAGCAGCTGCTTCCTCTGACTTCTGCATGGTTTGAGTGTCTTGTTTTTCGGCCTGCCCTGCCTTGCCCCCCTGGAGCATATGAACCATTCTCTCCTGCCGCGAGGCCGAGGGAGCCTGGGGCAGGGTGAGAAGGAGTATGCACTTGCTTCACAGGTGCAGGTAACTAGCAGAGTTGGGCAGGGCCAGTATTCGGAGTATTGGTGATATTCCTGCACCGGGAAGAGTAAAGGAGTGGTGTGCTTGCTAGAGACCTGCAAGCTCAGTTGTTTGAATAGGTGAGACCCTTAACAATGTTATTTGGACTGCAGTACTTGGTGGCATCTAGCCAGGATTTAATCATGTGTCTTCTCCAGTGTGCTGCTGGTCATGTCCCTTTTTCTTTTTTTCCCCTTCCTGTGCTTTTCTCTGGCCAACTGAAATTTGAAAGCTATAAAAAGAAGGATCTTTTTACAAGGATCTCGAAGTGCATGATTTTTCCTCTTATTGTAAGTTTTAATATTGCTGATATCCATCGAATTTACTTGTTGCTTGACACGTCAGTGTGAATATATACAGCTCTCTTTCCTGAGGATAGCTGAAGTGACAGATGATTTCATTGTTGGGTGTACAATAGGCATAAGTACAATGGAAAAGAAGGACTAACATCTGCTATGGTGATATGTTTTCAAAAACATGTATTGTCATCTATCTCTTTTGCGTGTTACACAGTGATAATTAGGAGTGGCAAAGTGAGCATCAGTTTGGCTGCTTTGCAGTGATTCAGAGTTTCTACTCAGCAATCTGTATTGGTGCCTTCCAGTGTCTGACAGTGCAGTAGGTATGTTCAGATACCACATCTTTCTGTTTCTGAAGTAGTGTGCTAACTGTGCAAAGACAGCAAAGGAATGTGAACCAAAATCTAGCAGTACTTACTTAGGTCAGCTCCAGATGGCTCCATTCTGTCCATGAAATGTCCACAGCTTCATCCACTGTGGAAATATCTCAGGTTAATTTTCTGTGCCTAGTGTTCTCTCTCTCCTGTTTTTTAATCTACCCTGAGCATGAAGTTTCTGTGATGTTTCATGCCCACACCATACCATGGCAGTGAAAACTATAATACTGTAATGACCATTCAATGACTAACCTGTAACTGAAGAATAATCTTGACATGTCTGCTCAATTTGACTCCTATTCCCCATGTGAAAAACTGCTGTAAGTCCAGATACGATTGACGGGTAATAAAGTAACACAGCCCACTTCAAATAGTAACCTGTATTCTCTACTGATAGTGGATTTCCAAACAGCCTAGGATCCCACCATGGGGGCTCTACATTTTTAGGTAACATGGTAGTTCTTGCCCTAAAGTCCATTTCTAATCTAAAAAGAAGAGTGAGCAGGTAGAAGAGAAAGCAGAGGAAGGCGTAGAGGGGCTGTAATTGCAAATGCAGATTCAAAACCGATAGCTGCAGTCATGGCCTTTGGCACACTGCAGCATTCAACATGCATTACACAGACCTGAGAGACGTTGAAGATGGTGCTTACAAAACAAGAGTGGATTCTTTGTGTAAAAGGTAGACTGGGAAGAAGGTAAAGCATTGGCAAGGGAATCATGTTGGCAGAGCAAAGAGGAGGGCTGATCTTTTAATGGGAGAAAGATCACAACAGGAGAGGGCAGCTGAGTCACAAAGAGCTTTCAGAGAAAAAACAGGGAAGAGGTTGCATTTCCTTTTCCCTTACTGAGCATTTCATTTTCTCCCCAAACACCCTGCATACCAGGTGATGATCTGAACATATTGTGCTCTCCAGCCTGTCTCACCACCACGCCTCAACACCCTATATGCTAAGGAAAAATTGTGTTCCTTGTTTTACATGCAGTGACTTAATGATTTACTCATTCAACCTTTACACATGTAAAGCTATTTTCCCTACCTAGGAATGGCTGCAGTACCCATAATATTTTTTACTACTGGTAGCAGTTCTCCACATGGAGGTGACCCACCTCCTGCTGCTTTTGGGCATAGGAGGTTTTTCCCTCCAAACAGGTCTGAAGAGGCACATTGGGAAGCGATGAAACCTTGCTCCTGTTGCAGGTGAAGGCTGTTAAGCAGCAGTGTGGAGTCAGCAGGGCCATAACAAGCCCCAGCTGTGCCAAAGCCAGCACCAGCAGCTGGGGCTAATGAGAGCTGTGGTGGCTATGACAGGCCCTGAGCAGGTTCTGTAATCAGGTCCTTAGCACAGGGAGAGGTTTGGTCTGAAGATGTGCTCTTATCCCTGTCCTGAGGTGGGTTTACAGGACTGTCTGTGGAAGAAATACAGGTAGGATAGCAAGCGGTGCAGTTGATCTTGGTGGTGGTAGTTTCAGGGATGAGTTTAAGGTAGAGGGAAGTATCATTTGCACATGTGAATACTTCATGAAGAGGCTGGGAAAACTGGTCCTTTGTTGAGAAAGATGACTTAATTTTGGAACTTGTCAGGAGAATTCACTGTTCTCCTGTAAAAATTTTGATACGTGAGGTGTGTATTTTCTTGCTACTGCATATAGTCTACATAAGCATTCAGGATTTCCAATGCTTTTCTAATATAATGAATATGAGGGTTCAGGGTTGTTTGTAACTGAACTATTTCTTGTAGTAGCAGATAGAAGTTTCAGCTGGGCTTCTGTTGTGTTAGATCTTGTTCAAGTGCAAACTCCATGCTTGTTCTTGTTTCCAGAAAAAAAAAAAGTATTTAGCAGTGATGACTAGAAAACTCAAGGTGCCTTGTGTTTTTTTGAGCTCTGTGGTAGGATAAAATACGGTAAAAATAAGGCATGTTACTTTGTTGTTATGTTATGAAATTAATTTACTGATATGTAATGAAAGAATCTTATATGATACTAAAACTAATGTGTGAAGGCTTTAAGATGCTTAAGTATAAACTGGATATAGCCTTCAGTCTCTCTTAGTTGTAGAAGAAACTAGCCTCCCATTACACTTCACTACATGTTGATATGTAGGGTTATTTTAAACTATTATTTTCATCAGAAAAGTAAAATTAAGAGGAGCTAGTGAAAACAAAATTGCATCTCAAGATCTGGACACTGTGGTAAAGCCTGAAGATCTGTTCCTTGATCTCTGCTTCTGATTTGCTATATGACTTGGATAAATTCCTATGCATGTTCTGGATCAGAGGCTGAGCCCTGTAGTCAGCCTGTTTTGTATGATTTCAGTAGTAAAAGGACAAAAGCTATGAGTTGGGATCCTCCAGCATTAGGATCAGCCTATTCTTTCTCACCATGGGGATGATGAGAGAGCAGAGAAAGGAGCTATAGGTGAAGTTTTGGTGTGCTTTACCAGTTCCACAGTGGCAGAGGGAGGCTGGTGGGGTTAGAAGCAGAGACAAGTGGGATGTGCAGGGCTGTGTTTCATCTTAATTGTGTGCAAAAAGCACCTATTACTAATACTTCTCTGTCTCTTTGAAGGATTGAAATTATAATTAATTTGTGAATGTTCAGGCTAGCTTCATTTGTGTTTGATTTATCCTTAGTTTAACTCAAACATTTCCCTTCTGTAAAAGAAGGTGAAATGTTTGATTGTGCCTCTATGGTTATCCTTGCAGCAGGTGTAGCACCTGTGGTAGATCTGCCCTGAAGTGCCTGGAGTGAAAAAAGACTAACTGACTAAAACTTGGGCTTGATGTTGATAAAGGAGGGCACCTGTGGTAAGGTATTAACATGAATAATGGGGGCTTCAGTCCTTGTCTGAGAGCCTCTGGAAAGGGTAAGAAAATTAGTAGGATTGTCTGTGATAGTTCTTGGGGTGGGATAGATTGTGATTAAGACACATAAATTAAGCAGTTCTTACAATGAACCTGTCTTGGGTTTGTTGTCTGCCAGTGCAGTTGCTATTAACGTGATGTGATGGACAGTGTCCTGAGCTGCTATCAGCTAGAGAATAGAAGAAAGCTAGTACATTGACTTCAGTCCACCCTCTTTGCCTGTACATTTTTCTTTTTACTGCTTGAGTTTCTTCTAGAGGTGCTTTCCTGTATTGGCACTTGAAAAGATGTGAATGTCTCTGTGTGGGAAACCACATGTCATAGAGACCCAGGGAACTTGTACTGTATTTTCTGTTGCTGGGCAGTGACAGAAGGGCCATCTGAACTACTTTCAAACCAGGTTGAGGCCAGCCCTTCTGTTACACTAGGAAGCTGTGCAAGACAGTGGTGGGAGGACTTCTATAACTAGCATTGCTGGCTTATTCCAGCTGCAAAAGTGTCTGTGAAATTAGAGCCTGTGAGAGAGGAGTTACACTCGTGTGGCTTGATCTCAGAGAGCTTACAGATGCAGGATCTTATAGACCAAATACTCCCTTACAGTTGCACTGTCTCGTCCAAGTTTAAGTCCCTACAAAAGTGCAAGAAAGTGAGAGTAGAAAAGGCTAAAAGGCAAAGCGACTTAGATTTCTTTTTCTTGGTCTATACCTGTGTAAACATCCATCTTCTTACAATGCTTTATATGTCAATTCTCTATGTGTTTTCTTGTGCTCATGAACCAGAATCAACTTGAAGAAAGGAAGATGTAGCTGAGTAGCAGTGTTTACTAAAGGTCAAGAAACATCTCTGCTGCATGTCTTTGCCATTGTAGCAAAGTCTTTGAGATTGAACTTGTTGAAGAATGATATAATAACCTCTTATTCGTTGAAGGGCTCTCTTTTTTTTTTTTAAATCATCCCCTCAAACTCTTATATTAATAAAGATTTAAAACACTCCAATTGCCTAAGGTAAGGCTCTTCAAATTTCTATAGGAGAGAAAAATCTGCAGACATTCTTATTTCAAATGCAAACTAAACGCTAGACTACATTTTTAATATTGCCTGTATTTGCTCAACTTTGTGATTTTTGCTTGCATGAGTAAAAAGGCTAGTGAGTTGTCTTTTTCTCTTAGTTGTTTGGACAATCCACTAAAGTCTTTCAATCCATAGATTGAGAAATACCTCCTTGATTCATCTTTTGTTCAATCCTTTGCTTTCTATTCTGTCTCTTCCACTTTCTTTCTCCTTTAGGCAGCCTAGTTTGTCTCTGGCTTTTTTCCCCACTTTCCAAAAATCAAAAGTATAAAAACTAAGTTAAAACTGCAAACTGCTCTCTCAGTGATTCTTGCACCTTTTTTTTTTTTTTTTTAAATCTTAGTTTCAAGTCACATGGTTGTATCTCTGTGACTAAGAGCAAGGGTGGTTTTGTTTTGTAGTGTGTGAAACAGTCCTAAAAACAATGAAGCTCATACTTAATGATTGGAGCTATAAGGAGAATGTTCTTTAATTACGTATTTGAACCTTCGGTTTGTCGCTTTCCGTCTTCGTTTTGGTATGTACATGTGTTTCTGAACTGGGGCCTCTTCATCCCTCTCTCCCCACCTTTGTCCATTGTTTGACTAATGAAAAAAAAGTAATTGAGAGGTTAAGTGGAGAGCAAATTTGGAGGTAAAGAGTTCTTAATAATGTTTGTCTTTATTGCCCCTTTGGGTGGTTCTGCTAAACAGAAGGACTGGAGTGGCATCGGAGGGCGTGGGGGTTTGGTGGGGCAGTGGTGCTCAGAGGTGGCAGAGAGGTTGTCTGTTCACTGTTTTGGCCTGGTTTTGCCCCTTCTGTATGGGAAGCAAGAGGGGTCTTGAAGTATATAACCGACAGCTTAATAACCCAGAACTTACTATTTACATCTCCTCTTTGTCTTCCTGTTTGGCTTTTGACAACACTATTTAGGGCTGGGTGGCAGCAAGATAGACAAAAGGCAAGGTGCAAGCTGTGCGAGGAGATCGGGCATACCTTTCCCTGAGATAGCTTGCTTGTTCTCCCATTTACTTTCTCTTCCCTTGTTACTGGTACAGAGTTGAGTTATGCTGGTTGGACCAAACTATGAATACCCCCATGTTAAAGCTAAATCTTTTTGACAGGCTGTTTTTAACCTGAGTCTGTTATCACTTGGCTGAACGCACAACTGCATGGGCAAATGTACCAGCATAATGTGAATGAGAGCCACTGAGGAGCAAATGTAAAAGAATGAGGAAAAGGGACAAGGGGCTGCTAAAATTGATATTGCTGCTGAGTGATGTGCCTGTCAAATCACAACACAGGAGTGTGATTACAGCAGCAGAGTAGTATGTGTTCTGCTAGAGATTTACCAAATGTGCCTCTTGAATCGGCTGGAGGGGCATCTGTCCTCCCTTGTTAAGGCTTGCTAGCATGCATAGTCAGGAACATAAGAGTTTGGTTATCTTTACCTGACTAGATGAAGGCAAAAGTGCTTTTTGCAGTCACAAAATGTTATTGCCCTTTTAGAAATACAGCCCTACTGGGTAAGAGAGTGATTTCTTCTAATAACTACTCATTTTAGGACAAGTCAAGGTAAGAGGAAGACAAGGAAAATGAAAATTGTTCACATGCTGTGTACTCAGTAACACTTGGATACCTTGCCACTGCATTCTCTAAAGTCCACTTTCAGAAATTTTCATGTGCAATCCAAATACCTGTGCCAGGTATTTTGGTGGCCGAAACTGAGCACAGAGGGTGTTCAGCTCAGAATGGCCTAAACCTCATCTCCTTAGAGAATCAGTTGTTAAGAAATGTTACATGTTGGGGTATATCCATAATTCTACCAATAACAAGGTATGGTCAACTAAAGCTAGAGCTGCAAAGAAATTTGGTCGTCTGCTGGGGATCCATAAGAGATCCCTCTTTTATGATATGGTCTGTGATGGAAGAACAAGTGGAAATTATTCTGGCCCATTGTGCAGCAGTCTGGAGGTAGGAATGCTCTCAGATAAAGTGGTGAGAACCAGTTTCTTCACATGCCTATGTTGCAGGGGCTGAACAGGCATCTCCTGCCACTGAGGAGGAAGCCCTGGGTGTCTCCTGACAGGTGTTGCCTGTTGAAATCCTGCCACTGCAGAGATAAGAGGGAACAGGACTCTAGTTAAATCACTTGAATGGGAAGCTGTAGGGTGCATCCCCTTACTCAATGTCCCTGCATTTCTTTTGTTTGTTTGCATTAGTGTAGTGAGCAAGACACAAAACCAGGACTCTTGCTCAAGTGCCCTAAACACTATATGACAGATCAGGCTGTATTTTGACCCATGCATTCCTGACTGTATGATGCCACAATTTCTAAAGGAGGGATCAGCCCTGTGATTGTGCTCACTTGGGAAGAAGCCTAACTGATAGGCTGTTATACAGAAGATGGATGGTGCTACCTAGTACCCTAACTTTCATCTCAAAGACCGAGCAGATGCATTTTTATTTTACCCTGTTGATGTGTGTTAAGTACATTCAGGACGTGCCTACCTGTTTGGACACGAGGCCCTAGCTATCACTTGCTAGTTTCTGGAATACACTGTGATTTCAGCTGGGGCTAGCCAGAATTAGGTCAGACTGGGCATCTGGGTGGATGCAAAAGTGGAACCAGGGAAGTTTGGGCCAGGCAAGAAGATGCCCGACCTCTTCTGGCCTGAGGCTGCTGCAGAACAGTATCTCTTGGATGCTTAAGGAGGGAGTGGGGGTGAAACCTGCATTCTAAGTCTTCCTCTCTTTTTACACCTGATTATCACTAACAGACCCAGAACATCTGTTCCAGGTCAAGTATACTTGACTTAAGGAACCAAATTTATTTTCCTTTGGAGCCCTGATTATCTCAGATGTGTTGCACAGGGAATGTGAACAATGCAGAACTTGGTCTGTACTTTGCTAAGCTTATAGCACATGTGAATGTGCTCCCCAAAATGAGGAAAGCCCTTTTCCTTTGATGGCAGAAATACAAATACCCTGTACTTCAGACATTCACAAGTGAGGAATAATTTGTCTCCTAATGACTGGTAGGTGCCCAGCTTCCACTGAAGCCAATTTGAAGTGCCTCATAGAAGTCAGCAGAACACAGTTTCTAGGAAATATTTGGAAAGAGATAGGATTTTTGACAAGAGGTCTGGGATCACAAGTATCATCTCAAGTAGTTCCCAGAACTTTTTAATGGGACTCATTGTGCTGCAGGGACGTTCATGTCCCTTACCAGGATTCCATCCAACCTCTTCATTGAGCAGTGTTGTAATTGCAATATGTAAAAAGATTGAATTAATTGCTTTTATAGCTAAAGAGTAGATCGAGCATTTAAGTGGGTCAGATGCACAGTGCTTACTCAAAGCTGTTCTTATTTACTGTTGACTTAGCAACATAAAGTTACAGACTTTACAAACTTGCAATTTTGTACAAATTAAAAAAAAACAACCCAAACCAGATCTCTTGCCAGTTGGATATGGATTTGTGTTGGTAAATGATGGAAAGTAAATAGCAAATCATATAATGTTGTGTTTGTAGTTTTGTCTCTGTTGGTCTCTGCAGCCAACTACCTTTGAATCAGGAGATAAGAGTACAGGTAGTTCGTGGACGTTTACAGTAAATAATGTGACATTTTTAATGTGATACTGCAGGCGGTGCATCATTTCAACATAATCTTCACCAGTATTTGCTCCAGAGTACTTTTAGTGTGCAGTAGCCTGTTGGGCCTCAAGGAGGTAGAAGACATAGGTTCATATTTAAATTCTAAATCACACAGAAGAGGAGGGGTTAAACCCAAGTCCTCTATATCCAGAGAGAACACTCCTTCAACCCTGGTTAATTTGGAGCCTGAATGTCTCAGTTTTTCATGGGAAGGCAATCTGTTCAGACATCTAGCTCCAAACGGGAGAGCTTGCAGGGAATTGGGCACTGCTT
The DNA here is from genome assembly GCF_947461875.1 of Haliaeetus albicilla. Classification (NCBI taxonomy): domain Eukaryota; kingdom Metazoa; phylum Chordata; class Aves; order Accipitriformes; family Accipitridae; genus Haliaeetus; species Haliaeetus albicilla. The sequence goes on from NC_091495.1 coordinate 17,737,632, forward strand.
TCTGGGATTCTTTTTTTTTTTTTTTTTTAAATTATTTGTATGAAGAAGGGGGTATGCGTCTAGAAGATGGCTCTTAGCTGCAGCTCTGGGCTGTGTGAAGGAATAATAGTCTAGGTGAGAATATCCAAATTCAGCCCTGCTTACAGCTGTAGTTGTAACTTTCCTCAGCCCTTTCGGAGTTGCCTGCATTACTGAGTGATGTTGCCTGTAGATGCTGGAGTCCTCTTGATTGTGGTGGGGATGGATAAGAGCAGCCTAACAGTGCAGAGCTTTGATTTCCCAGGCTTGATAAACTTTGGTTGAAAGAACTATGGGTCCAAAAAGACTGTCTTTGTCCCTTAGTATTTACATCATGCAGTCATTTCCAGCTGGATTAATTGTTCAAAAGACACTGCTGTTCAAATCTGGTGAGTGCTGATTGCCTGCCTTTACCCAAAATGAGAGGACAAGGGAAAAACAAATAGGCTCCTGTGCACTTCCACACAAAGGTTTCAAATTGGGAAAGAAGACAAGCTGCTTACAGGTGAAAGAAGCAGAGTATTCCCAGCAGTGAGATAGCTGATGTGAAACCTTTGCTCTCATTCCTGAAGCTTTTGGCACACAATAACTTTCTTCTACCTGTCCCTCCCTCCCCACACCAAGTGGAGCACTGTGGGGCTGCCCTTGGCTGCCTGCCTTCCTTGCCACCCCTTTCTGGCAAAAAATTGCCATCCTGTTTCCCCCCCACACCCCCAATAAGACCACTTTTAAACCATACTGAGCTGATCTTAAAGCTATCAACTTCATTGGTTGCTACAGAAACTTTAATAACATTTTAGCCAATGTTAGTGCTTCAGTCTTAGTTTTTCCTGAGTTATTACCAGCCCTTGGATAAGGATGCCCTCTTAGATCTTTAATTCCATTTGTGCTGTTTAAAAAATAATTTTCTAGATGGAGGCTGGAAGAATGCATTAAGATAGTCTAATCTGACCCCTCTGCAAAGAATGTGTGTGTGATCTTGACCAGAGAAATCTTGCCTGCAGGTAACCCAGTGACCTAGCGTGTATCTCAGAAATTTAGGCTCTTGTTGCAGCCCTGGCTAATTTGAATTTCTAGTAGTTGTTTTCCCTTTGTTTAAGAGATGGAGCCCTCTAGATATAGCTACTCTCTTTGTGTAAGTACCTGTAGATTGTGATCAAGTTAACTTTTGACCTTCTCTTTGATAAATTAAATCCCCAAATCATCCTCACTGTGAGAGGCCTTGTGTCAATTTTGTACCATTCTTCTGGACAATTTTTTTTTTTTTATGGAGAGGGGTGGGAATAGCAAAGGGTCAAATTCTTGGTAAAAGGAGCTCCCATGTACTAACTTGTATTTCTAAAATGGAAGTACCATGGCCTTTTCAGTATTCATGTGTATATGTTGGTTTATTGAGGTAGTTAAACATTAATATTCCCATTTCACAAACTGAGAAACTGGAGCTGAGCAGTTAAATAACTTATTCAGGGTCATGCGGTGATCCAGTCATACCTGCTCCCGTTCTGTCTGCTAGACATCTGCTGCAGTGCTACTGCTCACATCTGAACCTGAATGCTCCCTCCATGATGACTCTGAGATGCTAGCTGTTACCATGATGTGTACACATATGCATTCCTTTGTTAACAAAAAGAGCATCAAAAATTTGTTAGAATGTTGTTGAAGTTATGAAATCTAACACTTTAAAGAAAAAAAATCACTATTGAGACTGTTAAAATCTATCACCTTTTTCATACATTATGGAAGGATCTCATTATGTCAGTGCATATGCTTTAATTTTATCTTTCTACAAATACTCCTTGCCTCGCTAAGTATACAGAACAGCAGCAAAGGTATAAGTAGCCAAAACCGAAGACGTCGTCAAAAACATTAAAGCAAATTCAGCTTGTAATTGAAAAATGAGTGTTAATGTTCTTCTTCCAAAGTTATTCTGAGAAGTGCCTTTACTTTTGAAGTATTGTCTGTAATTGACATCTGGGTTGGACTTCTGTCATCAAACTGAGGAAAAACAGATGATCTGATATAAGCAAATATATGTTTTGTTTTCATTTTAACAAACATATCTAAATAACTCACGTTAGTTACAGGTACTATTGATGCACCAGCATGTATGTTATTGAAACACCAAAACTTGAAGCAGTGTGTAACTTAAAACAGGCTTTAGAGAAGCGTGCAAATCCAGTTGCCAGCATCTAGAAGGAATATGAATATTCTTACCAGGTTGTGACCTTGCAAATTCCTTTATAGGGCATGTTCTTTGTTAATATCTCTGAGGCCAAGACTGTTACATTTTAATGCATTTAAGTTCCTTTCCTTTGTTTGCCCCTGGAATGTGTGTTTTAGTCACCTACCTATTGAAGGCTTGGATGCCTTTTTGTCTCTAACCTGTCCTAGAACATTACTGTCTCCATGGCAGAAGAGGATAGGTATGGCTGATAATAGTATCTATTTAACACTTTCCTCAAATAAAGTCTCCTGAATAGGAGGAACAGGAAGGCTAGAGTTTGTTCTCAGGTAGCTTTCTCAACTTCTGTGACAGTATTTCAGACCCTTGTTACAATCACTAAGGGACAGGAGGGAAGACTAACATTTTCTTAGTTCAAAGGGCTCCAAAATGGATAATCCAGTTTATCAGAAATTCAGTTTATTCCCTGACCAAACAGGCTGGCTTTTGGCAGAAGCAAACATAGTTTATAAGGGCCAGCTTGTCTAATCAAGAAGCAAAAGGATAGCCAGGACAGACTTTTAAAGGACACAGTTTATGCAACTAGTGGAAGTAAAATGACTTTTTTTTTTAAGTAGAGTTTTACTATTGATTTTAGAGGGAGGTAAACCAAAAGATAGCTGAGAATCCTACTTGGTATGTATTTACATCTTTTGGGTCCTAGAAAAACGTAATTCATAAATCTGTGCTGTAACACTTGCAATAAATCTGTTAAATCAGATGTTTGATCCAAGCAACTGGGGGGGGGGGGTGAATGACCCCAAATAAGTCCTTTCCTTATTAACAGTTTACAAAGTGCAAGAAGGATAATCTCATCAAATCACAGTAAATAGTTCAGTATGTTCTCATAGTTATCTCATATCTTGTCACTACTAGGACTAGAGTCACTAGGATTTGAGTAAAGTTGGGTTTATTATTAACCAAAGCTTATGTAAGATGTTATTGCATCTGATTCTATTTTTGCAGTTACTTGGACTCTGCTGATCTTTCAGGCACGAAATGCTGCCTAAGAGTGGTCCTATGAAGCAATTGTAATTAGCCCTGGCTGGGCAACAAATTGGGACTCACAAGGAGAGTGCTGTGGCCGGCCTGCGCTTCCCGCAAACCAAAATGCGATGCCTTTGCTTTTCTGAGACATTTTGAGGCAGGGCTGCAGGGGTAGGGTGAGGCATAGGGGAGGATAATACCATGTATACTGTGCAGCAGACTTGAGCTGGAAGATGGCGTAAGCCCTGCCAGCAGGGTGCCACTGCCATGGCTGGGAGCAAGACCCTTTGAGCTGGGTGCCACCAAGTGCTGCAGCGCCTGACCTCAGGAGAACCGGAGACTGTGCAGGATCCTCATCCTGTGCACATAGGGTCCCAGGGCAGGGCTCCTCACAGACTAGCAGCAGAGTGCCTTGAAAAATTGCACGTGCAGAGGAATGCAGGCTTTCCAGGGCTAGCTGCGTGGCAAAAGAAGCACCTCCTGGTCAGGTTCCTGAGCTCTGATCCTTTCCAAGGGGTTATGGGAATTCTCCAAAACAGTACAGCCTGCAGAAGCCCAGGCAGTGCTGCCCTCCACTGCACACAGACGTAAGCCCTTGTGCAATGTGTGGTTGGTGTGGGATCAATTAATTACTACTCTATGCAACAAGGTGTCAGTTTGGCCTTTTAGATTTTTCTCAGTACCACCACTACTCTGCTGATTTTTTTTTTTTTCTCCTTTTTTTTTTTTTGTGTGGGAGGCATAAGTGGAAACAGGGGAGGACAGGCAAGGCTGAGGGAGCCAAAATCTCAGGATGGACATGAATGGGATTTTTCTCAGGAGCAGGCATAGCCCTGCTGTGAATGGTGGGACGTGAAGAATAACTCCTGGATTTTTTTCCTTACCCACCCCCAAACTGTGTGATGGCACTGAACTCCACCTCCTCCAGGCAGGCACACAGCACCTCAGTCCTGTTCCCCTGCAGCCCCCAGCCTTCCTGGCCTCCCCAAATGTGCCAGCATGGCAGGCAGGTTGGTCAGTTCTGGCACGTGGGGCTCAGGGGCTGTGAAAAAAGCTGTGATATTGCCTTGTGAGTATGGGGGGGGGGGGGGGCGGGGGCACAGTACCCCACACATACATGTCCACCTCAGCAAGGGATCAGGATATGGAGATTTAAGAAAATAGCCAAAGTCTCCCAGCTGCTGTGAGCCAAATACATGGCACGCTTAAATATGCCATGCTCGTGTGCAGCCTGTCAGAGGAGGGAAGACCTTTTTTAAAATCTTTTGGGTTTGCCTGCATCATAAATTTATATATAAATAAATATGTGGGACTTCCTTAAACTTTTCAATCTCTGCTGCATTTTATCCCACATCAGGGGAGGGAGGGGGAACCAGAGAGGTACAAACTGGGACCTGTGGCTCCTGTATGGAAATGCACATCAGGTTATGGCAAGGGATCCCACTATCTCTGATCCACTTACCTGCAGGCAGCCAGTGTGCCTCACTGATGCCGACACTGTAAGTATAGCCCTGGCAAGGCATCCTTCGCCATCAGGCAGCAGCTGGAGCTCCTTTCCTGTTGCCCCGAGGGCGGCTTGTGCTGGGTTTCTCCAACTGTCCACATAAACTGACCCAGGGTGAGGTCGTGCCCTTAGAAACCTGGATGTTTTGCTGACTTTGGGCCCAATCTCACTTTCAAATCTGCCTCATGCCCCTCCTCAGGGTTTGAAAACCTTCTGGAGCACGAGAGCACCTTGAAGGGCCTGTGAAGTCTGAAGTACGTATCACTGTTTTTGAGAGGAAAATTGCCAGAGCATGTAACAGCTGTCACTGGCATGAAACTGCAGCAAAAATGCAACTTATCTGTGCCAGTGACACAAAAGTATGTGGTAGCTCCCCCAGGTTTTGTCCAAGCCACTTCTGGTGGTTTTTTGTGGTTCCTTAGGAGTATCTTGGGGTGTGCCAGAGAGCCCCGGAGCTTGGAGCTGCAGCTGTGGGGCACCGTTAGTTCTGCTTGACAACTACTAGATCAGGCTGTGAGCACCTCTGGAGAAAGGAGGGGGAAAATGGAGCTGTTGCGTGAGAGTTGGTGTCTGACTTACCTGAGTCACAGGCATAAACAGCTGAAGGAAATAGGCTGGTTGATGTATGTGCTGTTGCTAGATAGTGTTTGAAATGTGAAATCTGTCTGCTTTTCCTAGGAAAGGGGAGGGGGGAAGGAATCTGTTTTTCCTCTTTCTTCTCTATCCTGCCATAATTAAAAAAACTGAACAAAACCACAAACAAACAAACAAACAAAAACAAATTTTAAAAACTTCCAGGACCTTGATTATCTTTTAATACCCCTTTGCCAAGCTGGATAGAAATCATTCAAGTCCAAAAGCTATTTGAGTTGACGGGGTGGACTGAGTGTTTAATTGCATTTTAGGGTGGTAGGATGATAATTCATGTTGGAAGGGGCTTCGGTGGATCATCCACTCCAACCTACTAGTGGAAGCAGGTTCATCTATTTTAGCTTAAGAAACTAGGCTATAAAAAAAGCCAAAGCAAAAAACCCTATCAACTCCGAGTCCTGCAGTAATGACTGAAGACCAGAGTGTACCTAATGTATGTATATGTGTGTTTTACACAAGCTGTGATTTCCACAGAGCAACAGGCCTGTTCCTTGGGCTTTTGTTACCAGCTATGGTCGTGTCTCCTGACCCCTCACTTTGGAGCAGAAAGGGATGGGTTGGATCTGAAAAGGAACACAAATGATGTCAAGGCCCTGGCCCAGCTCTCGCTATTAGCTAGCCAGTGAAGCCATGGTAGGATCATGCGGGCTGGTGTTTTGAGGGATAACAGAATGCACTTCCCTGAAATGCTGGCTGCAATGGGCAAAATCCTCGAGAGCCTCCCCTGGTAGAGCACCACCATCCATAGGGAAAGTGAGTTGCTGCAAAAAGCCAAGCCCTGGCCCTTTGGTACTGATCAAAACCTCAGTAAAGATGAAAGGGATTTTCTGGAATAAATACAAAGAGGACAACAGAGAAAAAGATTAAAAATTAGATTTTTTTTTTTAAATGCATGGAAACCAAGGTGGCTTTCTATTAAAATCTGTTTTGCTTTTTCTTTAAAAGAAAGCAAGCCTTTTAACATTTTCCTATGGTGCACTGAATCCAAACACAACAGCAGCAAGCTGGCTCATGGGAACCGGAAACTGAGACAGGCCAGAAAACAACATCCTCGGGGTGGGGGGTGGGAGAATGCTGCTTTCAGGGCTGTTTCTTTTTTATTTTTATTTTTATTTCTGTCGGAAACAAGTGACCTACTGCAGCCAAGTAGGCCTGGGGCTAAAATAAAAGGACCTTCAGAAGGCAACCAAAATACACAGACCTAATGATGTACTTAACATAAGTGTAATTGCTACTGTGCGGTCTGTTTCCCCTACCAATGTCTATCATTTTAATTTCTGAGGGAAAAACAAATGTAACTGAAAAGTTTCTATGCCTCAGTTATTGCTCCCAAAGGAGAGAAAAATTGAGCTAAAAGGGAAAATAGACAAAAACATGAAGTTTGTGTGCAGATAAGGTGGGGGCAGAGGAACTGGAGGAAGATTTAATGTAAAATGGTTCTCACCAACGTGAATAGAAGGATATAATATGTAGAAAATAAATGTTACTGTATTTGTGTGCCATAAAGTTGACAGATGCCAAGCTTTAGACTAGACAACAGTTAGGGCTTATTTATGCTGACATAAGATGCAGGAAAGATTGCCAGTTTTCAGTAGGATATAGGTCTACGAATTGGAAAATACTTACTAGATTGCTGTAGTCTGTTGTTCCTGCCAATACGCGACTCCTCTGTGAGACACAATCCGGTAGTGTGCCTATGTATGCTAATGTAATTAAATACAAAACCAATTAAAAGTGGACGTTTGCATCGGTCAGTATTACAAACATGGGGATAACTAAAAGTAGAATTACAGGCTCTTTCCCCACCCTGCATTTGTCAGCTCTTTCCATGAAGCTAAAAAGCCTCAGATTCTGACAGTGTGTTTGATATGCTCTCATGACAGCCGTAGTCCAATGACCTCTACATACTTAAAACAGCCTGCATGAAATAAATTTGCAACTCAACTAATGCATGCAAAACTTGATTTTCCTTTATCAGTCATAACAAACTTTTTTTTCCTATGAGGAAAAGCTTTCTGTATAAAATAGTAGGTCAAAATTTTAGTGAAGCATTTAGGTGTTTGAAATAATCAGGGTGTTGCTAATTCAAAAATTTAGGAAGGGAGATATACTTTAGACTTTGAATTGGAAGAACACCAAGCAGTCTGTCTCCAGGCCCAAGAATCTTATTTTCTGTTATCTCAGTTCATTAAGTGTGCTACTCCTTCGGGCTCTGTATGATTCCAGTAAATAACCCCCCTCAAATTTGGTTGTTAGTACCTGCTGATCTGGACTGATACACAAGCTGCTTTCCTCGGCTACTTATTTCACAGCAGAATCGCTTTTCTATAGGGTATGCTTTTTCCTCCCAGCTTACTTCCTAGTGTCTAATTTTATCCCACAGGACTCACTTGCTTTGTATTTCTGTAAGTACCTTCAGGTTTTGGACTTTAGATGAAGATTCTCAAAAATTCCAGGTCTGTGTCCTGCTGCTGCTGGAGACTTTCAGTTCCTCCAACCACATAACTGTTTTAAAGCTCTTCTCCAAAATCCCTCACAGTTGTTTACATCTTTCTGAGGTTCATATGAATATCCTGCTGGATTGTCACTAGCCTTGCAAAGAAACACATTTTGTCCTTTCTGATTCAAGCCTTCTAAGACTAAACTGGTTGGTTGCAGTGTTGGTCTCACATTGTGTTGCCTGCTCTCACTGCAAGGGCCAAATTGGTTCTTGCTGCAATTTAATTTAAATGATGCAGCTTTGCAGTGGGGATGAAACAGACCTGGCTCTGAATTCCACACTTCTATGCTACTGTGTTTTTAATAACATTTGTCAAATTATTTTCCTTCCAAATCCTGTGTATAGCTGATTTTTTCCCAGGTTTTATTCCATTTAACTTTGTCCTTATTCCTAACCCTTTTTTGGCTGTCTACTGTTCATCACATAATCTGTGGATGATGATTAAGATACCATTCAAGCCTGCTTTCGATATAATTTAAAAAATACTGAGGCATATTTGGTCTTTATTAACTTCATCCTTTTCTTGGAAGTGCATCATGATGTTGCCATTGATCTATCTCAAAGGCGGCATTCAACCAAAAAAATCAGGAAAGTTGAAGCAGATTGGGTCCTGAAGCAGTACTTCTTGTTCATATACTCTATAGCTTAACTAAACACATTGGTTTTGTTAGAGAGATCTTTAGACAGTATTGCTCAGCCTGTGTCCATTAAAGATCTTGATTTTCATTGATTTACCCTGCCTTAAAGTTTGTACTGTCTATACATATTTTTATAGGAGTCCTGTTATCTTGTTTCTTCAGCTCAAACCAAACTCCATGAAATCTTATTTTTCCTGTTAAGCTGGAATAATTATACAACTATCGACAAACTGCTCTGTGATCTCCAATTTCAGCAATCTGTTTGAATATCTCCCTAATCTCAGGTATGTGATGCCAGTGTTTAAAGTGAAGTATGTGATCTCTGCAGTGTTAAAAGGGGGCTAAAGTGAATTTAGCTGCTAAGTAGTACACAGTAAATGGCTAAAAGTGAACTTGGTTTCAGTAAACTTTTACGCTTGACTTGCTGTGATAGGGTACCTTAAGTTTTTTGCCTACCCTGCTCTCAGTTCGCTCATTCAGCCACTTTTTTCTGTGTAGAAGCACATACAAATACTTGCTTTTTACGAGCATCTATTTTATTAAGAGGGTGTCCAAGGTGGAAAATGCTTTAGGACCAGGAGAAAATGCAGTGCAAAGCAATGAAGACAGCCAATGAACTTGCAGGTGGAAGACACCGTGTGCTGCATTACTGCTTGTCAGCTGGCATAGTGCTCTGAGGTACCAGTAACAGCAAGCTTTCTCAAGCCTTTTCGTAGTGTTAGAGGCAGCCCATCTATACCAGCCATTAACAGATGATTACATTAGGAAACTCCCAAAACGTTTATTATACTACATAAAGATGCAGATTTCGTGTGGTAAGATCACTTTTTTTTTATCCTACTTTGAATTTCAAAAACTTCTTGTCAACCTTCTACCTTTTCAGTCCCAGGGTTTATGTACAAGAAAATGCTTTTTCTATACCAGTATGTCTGATAGGATAGTGCTGTGCCTTTTGATATGGCTCGCTCTTTTGTACTGTTCCTGTAGCTTAAGGTGTGCTCAAATAGATGTTGCATCTCTGGAGCTGCCTGGCAAGGCAAAGGGCATCTCTTGCTCCTCTGCCCCTTTTGGGAGAGGCACCAGGCAGAGCATGGAGCTGGTGGCCCCATTGCCAGCAATTCCACACAACTGGTGGAAAAGCAGCTAGCTAGTATGGGACCAGTTTGTAGCTAATGTAAGGTAGTTTAGATTGAGATCAGGGATAGTATAGTGTTCCCCTCAGAGACAAGGGACTTCAACACGGTGCCCATGGCAACTCCCATGCCCTAACACTGATGGCATTGCTAGAGAGTCTCTACAGTTTATTTCTCCAGCAGTTTTATGAGCTAACCACACCCGCTGCTGGTTTCTACAGTACCAATTTGCAAGATTGGCTGGTTTGGATGAGGAAACCCACATTTCCTGAGGTATCCCAGGGAGCTCAAAAGCCAAGATCTTAAGAAAATTAACAGAAGTCATGATTTTTTTTTTTCAGCATTCCACTTCAGAGAAGGCTGTTTGTGTTTCTTCTTCTGTGGAAGAGGCAGCTGCAGATGCATACTTTCAAACATCAGGAATTTCTGGTATTGCTATTGTTGCACAACTGGAATCACTGCTTGGTTTTAGTCTTGATCCCAAAATAACTTTCTGCCCTAGGAGTAATCTGGCTAGAGTCCTTGAGTGCCCTTACTCAGGTAGGCAAGAGGACGAGTGGAATAAGCAGATGTATCAGTTTTTCACCACAAAGGCGGAAGAGGTCTGTCTTGCTCCTTTGCACCAGCTGCATGCTGCTTGGAGTCTTTGAGGTGATTCAGTCTTAACATTAGCACAAAATTATGTACTACTTTTTTTTTTTTTCCCTGGATTAGTTTCCTCCTGGGTTAGTGAGCTAAAGAGGCTGATAAGAATAGTCTAATGAGCATCAGGCCTGGCACAATGTAAAACAGGAATGGGTGTGGGAAGCCAAATGATGAACAGTTCACCTGAGATAAACAGTTAGATCAGCTCATTTGGTCTCCTGGACCTGCAGTATTTTTCCTGCAGCAAGGCCTTAATGCTTCTCACAATTCTTCTAAGCAGGGCAAGAGACCAGGAGAAAGGGCTTCTGATCCACACCAGCTTGAGCCCCCCTGGGCCTCCAGTGACCTGCTGGACCTTTCCTATGCTGGCTGTGCAGTTCTCCTGAAGTGCTAAAAAGTGTTACAAAAACTCTTCCTGGGGAGATGTAGGAGGGTGGAGGCTTTCTTTTTTAATGTTTTTTAACTCGAAGTTCTTAGGTGTTTAGCTTCTTTTTCCAAAATTACCAATAATGGTCCCGAGAGAATGAGTTTACCAGATCAGTTTTATAAAAGTGCATTTAAAAAGAAAAAAACAGCTTGTAAGGAATTGCTGGCATAATTCTAAAAATAATCATTAGCAATATTAGGGGATAACTGTTAAAAAAAAAAAAGACTTTGTACTATAATATTTACTGTTCAATTCTGTGTACTCAAGGAACTCAAAATACAACTTAGTCCCAATTTTGTCCTTTGAAATATTAAAGTAATATTATTACAGATGGGTTATACGCAAGATCCAGACGAGGGTAGTGCAAGGCTAAGGCTATACATCTGGAAATTACAGAGTCAACCCATGCAAAATATACAGCTGGAAAACAATCTTAATACAGCAGCATATCCATTTGATTTTTTTTATAGCATGTATTTAGCAGATGCTGAAGCATATGAGTCTGCTGCATAATGACTGCATCCCTTTTAGCTGAGCCCCCTGGAAGTTCTCTTCATGTCTCTAGGAAGTGCTTTGGGCATCTTGCAGGAAAAAAAAATATGGAAAGATATGATCTATCCTTGAAGATGCCACAGCCTGACACTGGCAATGCACAAATAAAGGGTGGAGAGGGAAAGATACAAGAAAGGATAAGGGTCACCATTAAATGATGGTGTGATTGCACAGTCTGGGCATGTTCACAATTTGGTGGTTAATTCTTGAGCCTGCATCTTGCAGCAATCCACCCGCTTGCTGCAAATCTGAAGCCGCAGAGGCTTCGGGGGATTCCGCAGTAGGCTGTCAGTATGATATGTTTTTCAGGAAAAGGTTTTTGAAAATAATAGCAGTGATAATTGCTGTTGGAACCTCAACTCTTGCATTTCTTACCTTTTAGTGAAGTAATTTTTTTTTTAACTGGTTTCTTTTAAAAATAATAATCTCCTAATCCTTTCCAGTGGTTTATCCTACCAACTAGCTTCCATGTTCATCTTAAAAGTGCTTAGGGTATACACTGCTTAAAATCTGAAATGCTCTTGTTAAATGTAGGTAACTATGTCCCACCTCCTAGCAAATACACCCTCTCACCCAGTAGTATGCAAGGAAAGCTTTGAATTAAGACTGTCATTCTAGAGGGAGTGAAGACTCACTCAAGATGAGTCTTCAGTGTGTTTTTTCTGGCAGAAAGGGAAACTGTTGGCCTGTGAAAGGATTTGTCATGTGGTCATGAAACTTTCAGAGCACTGGTAGTTTCATCTGCATGTGTTACCTGACAAAGAATCCAAGATCTAAAAATCCCAGTGCTGTTACTTACATGGTTAAATACTGTAAGTGCCTACCACACCCACAGCTCTAAGTTAGGTCCTGTTTGAAGGAGACCTGAATATGCCATTTTGTCTTGCTCTCTCTTTAAAACAAATACTGTTTTCTCTTTGCCTGAAAGTGTTTCCTTTTAAATGAATGTCATGTATCGGTGTGAGACTTTTTTAAAAACAAGAGGGATAAGAGAATGGGAAATGACACTTGCTTTTCATTATTGGGAAGAGTAAGCAGGTAACTTCTTACAACAACTTCCCTTTGTTTAAGAAATGTCCAAAGTCTCTATACAAATGAGTTGGAAATTAAGGATCCAGCCAAGTGCAAGCACTGAAGTGCACACTTGTGTTCAAGCAGTAGTTGTTATGGGATTTACTCATGTACTTAAGAAGGAGCATGTACTTCATGTTGCAGAGCTAAGTGAGCTGGCCTTTTTAAATTCAAGATGATATATCGTCGTCCCCCCCCCGCCACCCCCCCCACTGTTACAACATGAAGTTGTTGCCTATTAACCTGACTTAACTAGCACAGCTATATATGCTGATGCAGACACATACACTAGCTCTTGGTTGCAGATGACCCTGAATCTTCCTGTGAAAACGAAGTATAGGTCTACCCAAAACATAATCATCTTTACCCCAACTGCCCCTAATGTTGCTCCTTACTTGCTCTGCTCGTAAAGGGATAAAGAAGGTATTATCTCCTCGTGTCTTTGGCTAATGATCTGGCCAAAAGTAAATACAGACCGCATCACAGGAATGCAAAGGGCTTAGCTGCCGCTGGTATCTTGATGAGGGAAGACTGTTCTCTGTGGCTGCCCTGCCACAGCCTCACCAGCCCAATGGCAACTGGTGCTGTTGGGGCTCTGCTCATGGAGCATGTGTGTGCTCCTCGGAGAGCAGCAAAATCACCACACTGGATTAAGATTTCAGGCCTCCTGTATAGCACATAACCTCATGGCAGCTTTTCCATCTTAAAAGTACCGTGAAGAAAGTGTGCCTTGCTACCAGTATAAAGGGCCATATGGAAGGACCCGTTTTGCGGAGAAATGTGGGTGGTGTTTGGACGAGCAGAGCTCTGGCCGCCTTTATTCCCTGAGTTTTTATACATGCATATTCCTAGTTCTCTTGCTTCTGCTGTGTGCAACAATATGTACTTCCAAAGAGGAAAAAAGGCTTCTTTTCTCACCAGTGAGAGGCACCCCTACGTGAAAGAAACAACCCTGTATGATGGCGTACAGCAAATGATTAACAGTAGCTGTATACTCTTATCTAGCCATAAGCATATCAGTTGTTCTACATTAGAACTATCAAACCTATTCTTCTGACAGCCTCACACCAGACTTCTCACCTTGTTGCCTGATAGTCCTTCTCTTTAACTGTTGATGAGTAACTAGAATATGCATTAGCTAACATTAATAATAAAAAAAAAACCACTTAGATTTCTTGGGTCTTTTGATCTGCTGTGGGCAAGTACCCTTAAAGGACATTCCTTTGACCAATATGGTTGTATTAAAGATTATTTTAAAAGTTTAATTGATAATTTTCTCTATGCGTTGACATCTGAGGATAAAGTGAATAAAACCTTGGTTTTTCCCTGGAGAAAGGATTCATGACACAGAAGACTAGGAGCTGGGTTTTTGTTAGGGGATGTGTGTGCACTTCCTAATTTTGGAAGAGTGCAGTCTTTTTATTCTTTGCCATGTGTTCACATGATTTAAAACCCCCAAAACCAAGAAAAACCCCACAAATGCAAAAAAACATACAACTTTTTACAATATCAGTGCAGTTGCAAGAACTCTCATATCTTGGTGCTCTTGGAGTTAGTCAATGTTAATGACATTTGGTAGTAATAAGGCTTTAAATATTTCTCAAAAGAGAGAGAGAGGCCTCTGTTTCTAAGGATCTGTGTGTACAGATGGTGTATGCAAAATGCAAAGACTTGAGCAGCTGAGGGACTCTTTCCCTGGATTGAGGCCTGTACATGTATAGTACTCAATTTAAGCATCTCTTTTCCACAGCCGTCAGTTGAAATATCCTCAGCCTTGTGGTAAACTATACATGTTACCAGTCATGACACTTCTCTACGTGAAGTATCTTTGTATAAATAACTCAGTGCTAACAATGCTTTAGACTTGTGCATTTTGAAAAGAAGAAAGATCAGGATTTCCATGGCAGGCAGCCTCTCTGGTTCAATGCACCTCTCTCTCCAGTACATCGTAGCCTGCTTTTTTTTGTGTTACTGTCAGTGGGCCAGGGTTGGTTGGTATGTCTAATCAATGCAGAATAAACCTGAAATAAAACACAGGGCAAAAATAAAATGGTTGGTTTGGAGCATACTTGTGGGATTTCCATTGATTTCTTGGGTTATATATCATAATAATATAAACAGGTGAAGAACATGGTATTTGTTCAGAAAGGTCTGGGGGAAAAGGATGCATGTTTGTACTGCAGTCTTACTTACTGAGCTATGAGTATTTATATAGAATTTTTCCAGGGCGGGTAACCCTGAGCTAGTGTAAATTGATTAAGTTCATCTAGCAAGATGTTGCTGACTTTAAAGGAGGCACCTGATCTATAGCAACCAAGTATCTGCATGCATTCAGTCTTCTGCTGCCAGGAACTGGCAAATGAGACCTCTGCAAATAAATGAAGGAGAAAATGCTTTCTTATACTGTAACCATATACACTGGACACCTAACCCAATTTCTGCCTTCATGTTAATGCTTTTCATGCACAAAACTTTAGTTTGTATTGCTATGGGAAGCCATTGCTTTTACATGGAGTCATGTATTTATAGTATTGATGATAAAGTTGGGAATAAAGCGTTACAATAGAATTAATACAAATCTCTGTCAGAATTTCTCATGATAATAAAAATCTTATGTAAAAGCTTATCTGCTGATGGAGCATACACACTGGCAGTGCTGTCTGCCTGTGGAATTTGTGTTCCTGCAGTGTAGTACGTGGGTTTGATCTAATTCCCACTGTGGTCAACAAGAATATTCTGACCTATTATTTTCATTTGAGAAGTGGTTACAGCCTGCAATCTCTTGTTGTTCCCATGCTAAATGGGTGATTGTGTAAGGAAACAAACTTGAAGATAATCCTGAATTAGACAAGTCAAAATAAGAAAGGATTATTGTGATAGAGCATCAATTTAAATGATTTTTTTTGTCTGGCTTTTGTTTGGGTTTTTTTTACTTCTAAATGAAGATTTTTTAAAAAGTGATAGGGTGATCAAGAGAACTTGTTTTAGACGGTGAGGACTGTAAGACACGTTGCATAGACTGAGGGCCAGTTCCTTAGGTAGAGTAACTGGTGCAATTTCTCTGAAGTTTTGACCTGTTGTGTCTTAATGTCAGCTATATTGACCACTTGTAAGCATGAATAACTCTGTTTAAACATGTTTTTTCCTGTGTGTTGGATGGGAGGATGTGTGTGACAGATGTGGAAGATAAAGCAAATTAACATAATGTAAAAAATGACAGAAAATAGTTAATAATTCATCACTTCTGCAGACTGTGACAACACATATTTGGATGCCTATTTGTTTCTGTTTCAGTGCTTAAAAAGCAGTATCAAAATGTACTGTACACAAGAGATAACGTTCTGTGAGACAGCTGTGTTAAACTCCTTAGAATTTTTCTTACTACCAAAGGAACATTAAAAATAATAAACTTAAGAGACAATCAGTCCTTCTAGGAAAATGGCAATTAATAGATAGAGAGGTCGCCTTGTTTCTAATATCCACACTCCTTCCCCTACCCCCCTCTTTTTTTTTTTTTTTTAAACTGATTAAAAAGTACTTCCTGGTGCAGTGCAGTTGTAGAACTTGGCAGGCAGTCTGCATTTCAACAGAGCACAACTACTGCCTTTTCTTCCCTTGGACTCTCTCAGCCCAGCTGTAGTGGCTTCCTCCCTCCGCTGGCTCTGCTCCTTGTGCATCCAGGACCAGGTGGAGTCTGGGTCTGCAGTTATTTACATCAAAGATTTAATGCTGCTGTTCTGGCAAAATGTTATGGAATTTTTGCTTCCCAGATTTCAAATCTCTTATATTAGAGAATTGAAATGTTTATTGTGGAGACAGTAATAATATAAAGCCCCAAAATACATTGAATTTAAAAGAAAAGAAATAATAGAAAGCCTGACTAGAAACCAGAACATGGCACATCATAGTAATATAGAGAGATGTGTATCATCTTGGCTGCTACCTGCTGTGGTGGCTGGTAATGGGATTAGTCATAGCTAGAACTTCATAATCGGGAGGTTTGTGGTGAAGGCATTGTGAAACCAGTTGTGAGTTTCAAAGGCTGATGCTCTTTCAACAGGAGGCAAGGTCCCTTCAGTGGTATTGATGTTATGCCCAAGTACAGCAGTCCATTGACACATATGGCTTTCCTTGGAACCAGTATTTCATTATTGCATTCTAAGGAAGAGTAAGCAATAAAGTAGGCAGGCATCTGACTGGCACCCCTGACAAAGCTAACCAGGCAATTTCAACTTGCTTATTTGTGGGTTGTCATAACTGCACAAGATAACCTAGCCTTGAAGTCATTTCTAGCGTTACCCACCTCTGCTAAAAGGTAGGTCTGTGTAGTAATGGCAATAAGTGCTTGCGACTGGTTTTGTAACTACCATGTTGTACCATCTGAGGAAAATCAAAAGGTCTTGCCTGTACACTTCTGTTGGCCTCCTTGTGAATTACTGAATTACTTCAGAAAGTTTGAGTGTGCATGTGTGTCTGTCACTTTGAAATTTGCCTGCTTGTCCTCTCCAACACACACATAACCAGATTACTTAGTACAGTCGCACAAAACACTGACAGATCCTCTTGTCCATGCATCAGCCTCTCCTCCACTGTGCAGCTCACTCAAACAGAAGCTAGAAGTTGTCAACTACCTATTTCAACATGCTTAGAATGCATGAAAGAGTATAGCTCTTTTCCTGCTGTTCCAGCACCAGCTGAGTGCCTCAGAAACCTCTTCTCTTAGCCTAACTGTATCCCTACAATTGTGCATTTCATGTGGTAAAAATAAGGTGAATAATATTTATGGTATTTGTAGATACTATGGGTGCATGGCCCAAGAAATTCTCCCTATAAATTGCTGCTTGGAGAGTAATAAGGGAAAAAGTCTTCCTTCAATATATTTACATACTTTCAGGAAAACTAAGGTGGACTGTTGTTGCTAGTTGTATTGGAAAAGTATGTGTCCAGATCCATGACAATTGATTCAATTGCCTTACAGTGTATTAGGGCGCTCTTCTTGCTTCTTATTTATCTGTTGCTTGGGCTTTTTTTTATCTTTTCTCTCCACTGTTTATTTTCTGATTTCTGAGATTTTGCTTGTGTTACCTTTGCAAGTTTTCCTCTAAGACTGAGATTTAGAAACCTTTTTTTAATGAAAGTTGAGATTTTCATGTAATTTTTTCTTTAAAAGGGATTTATCAACAGTAATGAGATTAATGATAAAAGTAAACCGTTTCAACATTCTTGACTATTTAGGGGCATAGACTGAAAGACACTTCCTGACTCACCTAAACTAGTCTCTGTTGCTGCATGTGAATGTCATAAAATCTTTTTGAAAACGCACAGTGACATATCTAAATGATTTAGATGTTTCTTCCCAAATACTTTTGCTACACAGCTATTTAAGTTGTTACTCCTCCAGTGATTGAGCACATTCTTCTCAGTGTGAACACTTTTTGTTGCAGAATTACTATTGACTTACTGAAACTTATGTGTATTGATCACCTTTATAAGAGAAAAGGAATGGGGTATGGTACCAGTTTGCTGTGTACATCAGGTCACTGGTGTTTAAGGGTCTGGAAAACCTGGTATCTGGTCTACACAGCACAATAAAAACAATACCAAGTTACTATGGAAGACTAGTCTATGACTATTATGTGTTGCAAGTTCTGAGACAGGATAACAATTTATAAATACTAAAGGAAAAGTTTTCAAACCCAGAAAATGGGTACTTGCCACCAGGGAGGAGAGAAGAGAAGATGCATCTTCAAAAATATTGTCTCTGTAATTCCTCTTTCATCATAAGATTAGTGGAGGAGGGGGGGAATAGTTTACGTTGATTATGTTTTAATTCTATTCCATTTGCACAAGTTTGTGAGCAGTGTCCTATACACCTTTTGCCAATTTCACACTGCTGAATCTTGGCCTTCCTATGCCACCTACGGGGGGGGGGGGGGGGGGGAAGGACCAAAGGTGGCACCTCAAGAGATGATCTTTCAGTTGTATGTCTGTCCTCATCAGCTATTTACACATCTTTTCTGAGAAGTGTTCATCTAAGTCGATGTCCAGTCACAGCTCACTCTTCCTATTAGTGAAGTTAGTTTTCACTAAAATCTAAGTTTCTATAATTAAAGTCTCAGAGAGTCATAGAATCGTTTAGGTTCGAAAATACCTTTAAGATCATCAAGTCCAACTGTAAACCTAACACTGCCAAGTCCACCACTAAACCATGTCCCTAAGTGCCACATCTACACATCTTTTAAATACCTCCAGGGATGGTCACTCAACCACTTCCCTGGGCAGCCTGCTCCAATGCTGGATAACCCTTTCAGTGAAATTTTTCCTAATATCCAATCTAAACCTCCCCTGGTGCAACTGAGGCCGTTTCCTCTTGTCCTATCACTTGTTACTTGGAAAAAGTGACCAACAGCCACCTGGCTACAACCCCTTCCGGGTAGTTGCAGAGAGCGATAAGGTCTCCCCTCAGCCTCCTCTTCTCCAGACTAAACAACCCCAGTTCCCTCAGCCGCTCTTTATAAGACTTGTTCTCTAGAAGTCTCAATCTCAGTTCTGTCCTTCTCACCACAGCCAATGATTACCAGATGATTACCTTCTTTTTTGCAGAAGCTTTTTGATATTTGAAGGTTGTTATTAGTCAGCATTTCTTTACTGGTCACCCTGAAGACCTCTGACAACTCATCTTGATCTGTCCTAGTCTATCTCTGGCTTTATCCAATTCTGAGTGCTGCATTTCAAGAAAGATATGGTTACAGCTGAGCAGAGTGACAGAAGTTTTCCGTGTGTCTTATGAGCTGCACTCTCACACAGATGTCTTGAGTACAAGGATTATCATGCTGTTATGGAGTAGGAAATGCTGAATTATGCTCAGTTTGTGGTTTGCCCTGTAGTCTCCAAATTATTTCTTGCAGAATTTTTGCCTCACCTTTTGTTTTCCACACTGTATCTGTGCAGTCAGGTATCCTAGTAACTTGCATTTTTCTTACTGAATTCCCTTTTTTCCCTACTTTTCCAGGTTTACCAAAATTATCTTTCCTTTCTAATGCTATCATCCAACATACACCCACAAATTCCTTTATCTCCAGTGGATTACTGCCAAAAAAGGATGCATCAATGTATTCTGTGGCTTGCCAGACAGTGCTAATGAATTTGAGAGATATGACAGTCATTGCTTCCTATCTAGAAGGCCTGCAGTTGTGTCCCAGATGAAAATTAATTTGGTTGGGCAAGATTTGTTGTTGATGGATCCAAAGTAACTGCTGTTACTCTCTTAGTAAGCTGGACACTGCCAAGCTGAGGCTTGCTATGCAGTAACACAGCAAAGTAAAAATGGAGAAATGAAGGCTATGTTTCCTTCCACAGCAGATTAGTTACTACATAATTTTTCTAGGGATTTAAGTTAAGCCTGGAAATCTTGAAATCTCCTCTCTCTGACATCTTCTCTTTTTTCTTACACCACTGCCTTCCCCCCACCCCACCTTTTCTTAGAAGTAGCCACTGAGTTTGCCTCTTCCAGTTCTCTGGTACAGCAACCATTCCCTGTTAGCGCTCAAAGATAATAATTTGAGGTTCTGAGTTTACTTTAGGCCAATCTTTAAGTATTCTATGACAAATATAAAGTGAGGTCATTTAACTTAAGTATTTCTCTTACTGATTTTGTCTCTAATCTGCAGGATATGTAATCCCAGTCACTAGCATCACTGTATGAGCAGCCTACTCACAGCTGGCTTTTGGCAAATGCTGATGCAAAGATGGTGTTAAACACTTTGGCCTCCTTGGCATCAGATCAGTTGGCTGATTCATAATTTGAAGTCATCACTCATGTTTTTCTTAATTCTAGTGAGTTTTGGGTTTTTTTTAAGAAAGTGTTGCTAGGTGCTCAAAAAGCTACAGTAGGTACCTGCAGTAAGGAAGCTGCCTGTACAGGCAAAATTAGTGACTGTTGCAGATCAGGCTGCCCATGATGGAGAATTTGCAAGAAAAGGAAATGAAAATGGTAGGGCCATTGGTAGAGCTATGAATGGTAAAGCCTATGCTGAAAGGGATTTAAAGATATGAATGAAGAAACTGTTATTAGTTCACTTAAATGTAAAAACAGAAAAATAAGTAATAATGCTAGAAGGCTGAGCATTTATATTTGTGCTATATATTTGAAAGAAGTCCAGTGACATAGAAATTGTGGGATGAAATCAAAACTGTTTCAGTATCACTCATAACAAGGGAGGATACTAAAGAGGAGTTTCTTGACTTGCATATTGACAGGCTGAAATGACTTGCACCTGAGAGTTTTAAGAGCTGGCTGAATGGGGGTCTCAGATACTGATTTCCTCCACAAATAGCTGTTTGAAACTATGGAAAAGATTAAGGGATTTGACCCAAAACTTAATATTGTAGCAGCATTTTTAGAAAGATAAATTATAGTTGTATTCTGGGGAAGATAATGGAACAACTAATATGAAACCTGGTAAAGAATGAACAGATGATGTAGTGCCACACAGTAGTGCTGTGGTGTAATATACACACCACTAACCAAAATCTTTCTGGAAGTTTTTCTTCCAGAAATCAGGAGTGTTTAAGTAATGTGTTGTGCTTCCTGTAAAACATTTCAATTGATGTCATACGCTGTTTAAATTAGAAACTAGAATGACTCAATTTAGCAGAAGATACTGGGTGTATTAAAACTACATGACTGACAGCTCTCAAAATGTAACTGCAATAGGGACAGCGTTTCTAGAGAAGTTTGGCAGAGCTTAGTTCTTCATCCATGTCTGATTACTTCTAACAGCACCCTTGGAGTAAACAAAAACTAGCCAACAAATGTTTGCAGCCAGTGCAAAGGCTGCGGAAGCATAAGGCAATGGAGACTTGCAGCACCTGAAGGAAAGTGGTGGAGATGCTTAGTAAGCTGGACTCTGCCAAGCTGAGGCTTGCTACACAGTTACACAGCAAAGTAAAAATGGAGACTATGTTTGCAAGGTGCAAACCTGGAGTGCAGTGACTCTGACAGCAGTTTAATGATGTTTGGCTGGATAACTTACTGAACCTCAGCATCTAGTACGCTTGAAACTCTAAAGACTAATGTGATCCTTAAATTTATGAACTGAAGAATTTCAGGCAGTATCAACAGAACCTATGCTTGTTCTGTATTTTACACAGGAGATGCTTTTATGGTCCTTTCCAGTTAGTCCAATACAGAAATAGCAGGAGATCCGTCTAGGAATAATTAAAAGAGCAGAAAACTGCTTGTAGTGGGACACAGGGAGAGAAAACCTGCCTGAAGAGTCAAGCAGAAGGATGGAAGCTGACTAGACAGCAGATCATGAGTATCTCCCAGGCCAAAGGGAATGAAGTTGAAAAAAATTCTTATTGGTTTCAAAAAACATATAACATGTTGTAGGTAGTAGAAGTTTCACATTTCACATTTAGTGTAGGTTTTCAACTGGGGAGATAAAACATGAGAGCATTTAACAAAAGCTGTGACAGATTCTTGCCAAGAATTATCTAAAAGATACTAGAAAACTTCTCTGCGATATGTTGTTTTATTGGCTTATATCTATGGATTTATGATAACTTTATTTAATGAGTCTTTAAATGGAGCATTTTGAGTGAAAGTGAACTGTCAGTCTGAGAAAAGGATGAATAGTGACATGGGGAAAGAGCTGTGAAGGGGGAGTCTAGGATTGGTCTGTGGGAGAAGATGGAAGGAGGGAGGAGAGAGAGTGAGGATTTAAAGGACTGCGAGGAGCTGGCATTTCATCAGCAGACTCCTGCATGACAAGGAAACAACACTGACAGTGTCAGATTGCAGGCAAAAACAGGGGAACCTTTCTGTTTCACTGAAAGGGGAGGAGTCCTGTGGCAATACCTAAAGAATGCTTTGCTTCCTCCCAGCTTGGATACCACCTCAAACTGCTGAAAATCCCACTTGCTGCTTTGTTACTCCAGAAGTGACATGTTAGAGACTCCCCAAAATGGCAAAACTAACTCTTTTGAAGAATGCTTTTGTGGACATCTTCTAAAGCATGAAGATTAAAATTAACTTAACTTTCATAGGGCAAAAAAAAGAGAAATTCCAAGAGAAAAATAAATCGAAACCCATTTACAAGGCATGGAATGTTTTGGTTGATTGGAACAGTATCTCATGGTTCTCTCTTTTTTCTTTTTCCCCATCTTCTTCGTCTTTGTGGCTGAAGTTTCTGTATCAGAAAAGAGGTATTTCACAGCCTGCCTTCTGTTTGAAGCTAATAGGAACTAACCATCTGTGTTGTTTGCTGACCAAAAATCTCAGCTAGAAAGTGAAAGTTATCCCACATAACTGCAGGAAGAGAACACATGCTAACCTCTGAGCTCTGTACTTACTAGCGCTGTTTTGTTTCTGACACTTGCCAGTAACACTACATGCTTCATGCCGGGAGCCGAGCAGCACAACTTCCAACCTCAGTATTTTCATCTCAATACTTCATAATCTGTCTCTGTTATTTATTAAACAAATGTAAGAGTTTCAACATAAATTACTTATTTATTCATCTCTTGGGAGATTAATTCTCTCATTTGTTTGCCAGGTTTTACTGGAAAAGAATTGAAAGTTGCCTTACAAAATAGATAGTTCAGGCTTGTCTTTCTGTTTTCAGTATTTTAGGTTGTGTGGTAGGGATATCGGGTATTTTCTGGTAAAAATCACTTTTAAAAATATTCAGAATTTTTAATGTGAACTAACTTTTAATTTGAGTATAAACGTCTGTTGAAGTTGCATGCACTCAGACTGCAAAAATTACTGTTTCCATGAAAAAGCATTGGTTCACAAGCATCTTCTCTTCCAGAATATTTTTGGGGGAGACAAAACTACAGAACGTAAACAGAGAAGTGAAAACTAAATAAGTAAACTAAAATATTTAGGTACAAAGTAAAAGCTGTGTTAATAATGTGAACACTGAGTTAATTCAGCTTGTTGGAGAACTCCACTGAAGTCATTTATGTGCTTGTAACTATGGAAATAGACCAGCACCCTGCGTTAAGCCAAATCATGAGTATCCAGTCAATGAAGGGCTTAAAAACTTAAGTTCTTTACTGTGTTCAGGACAAATCATGGTTTATTTGAGTAGGACACTGATTCCCAGTTGTTACCTTGCCTTTGGACATTGCCACAAATTATGAATATCCTTTTATTTTTCTGGCAACGTGATATGTGCAGATTTTCCATGCTTTGCTGAGACTCAGATGCATTACATGACACAGCTTGGAAAGACTTTTAATAAAGCATACATCTGGATAACCAGATGAAGGTCTGTGCAATCAGTGTTTGGAAATGTGTAGGTTTCAAGAAAAGCTTTGATATCCAAGCTGATTTTGAGCTGAATTGTTGTGATAACAACAACGGGTGCTGTGATTTCAAAATCCTGCTGGTTTTATTGAAAACTGGTGGCAGTGGGTACTTAAAAAAATCCCACCAGCAATCATTTAGCATAATGAAAACAATTAGTGCTGATGGTGGGAAAAGTCTCAGACTGACTAATGTAGATGCCTTTAATGTTAATTAGGAGGGGGTGGGAGGTTCTGTTTTCAGTTTCATAATTTGCATGGATGTTCTGTAGGACTCTTGCAGCAAAACTTCCACCTGCGTCTCTGAAAACTTGAGCGCGGCATTTGTGTGTCGCTTGTTGTTCGCTTCTGACGCAAGGCATGTCTGGAACTCTGCTATACTTGTCTTGGAGCTGGTGACACAATTCAGGGAGAAAACCTGCTGAGCCTGTCAGGCTGGCCAAGATTTTGGGCCATACTGGCCTAACATGCTCCGCTATTTGAAAAATGTAATTGGAGGTTTTAGCTGCGTTCCTTAAGCCTCAGTGTCTAAAACAGTTCTAAACATTGTTCTTTCCTTTGGCTGCTGCACTTACCTTGTCTATAGGACATATCATATAAAACCACTAAGTCAACAACTCCCACAGCTTAAGCAAACACTTTTGTTGCAACTGCTCTGAAGCAGAGGGTAGAGGTAGAGATCTAATAAACTTGCTGGAGATGGAGATTCAGAGGTTTTAGCACTTTTTGAAATTAATTTAAAGACTTTTGAAAGACAGTGTGAATCTTTGGACTAGTTCTTTGTCACTGGTCAAGAAAGAAGAAAAAACATGTATAATAGTGTGTCAGATTCCACGTTACTGAATGGGATTTTCAGATATTTGAAATCTGATTGTGGTTGGCTGTAGCAATGTAAATGAAGAGTAACTTGGAATCAGTGAATATGTAAGGGTATTTATGTAGTCCCCAGCTTTGGCTTTGTGGAAATATAAATACCTACCCTTGTTAGTGGTGCTGCTGCTTAATATTAATTTTAAGCGTGCAAAAATGGGATGATGAACTCTTATTTGAATGTATGTGTTGTGACCAAACTTACTACCAGATTAA
Source organism: Haliaeetus albicilla (assembly GCF_947461875.1). Classification (NCBI taxonomy): domain Eukaryota; kingdom Metazoa; phylum Chordata; class Aves; order Accipitriformes; family Accipitridae; genus Haliaeetus; species Haliaeetus albicilla. The sequence goes on from NC_091495.1 coordinate 17,762,381, forward strand.
ATTATTTTGGGTTCATCATTAATGCTAATTTGCAGCAAGCTGTAATGGTCCTTCTTTTAATTCTTATGACTACTGAAACCCAAGGGTTAAGAGTTTGGAGAATGGTAAAGGAATGCTTTAACAAAGCAACTTGTAATGAAATTAAATCTATTTCTCTGCAGAAATAAATGACTTGGGATATAATAGTTGCAGTTTTCTCCTGCTTTTGGTTTTTGGATTTTTTTGTGTTTTTTTTTTTTATCTTATTTTCTTAGTGAAATGTCACATGTTATCATAAATTATATATTACAGTGTAATGAAGAGAAATATCCCTTACTATGCATAGCCAAGTTCATTATTGATAACAGGTGCCTCACGCAAAGCATGCAGCACATTAATGTGGAAGAAAAACACAAAGCACAGAGATGGCTTTGGGGAAAAAGGGGCGACGACTATCCAACTCCCTGTCTGTCTGTGAATCGCTTTTACTGTTACCAATATCTCGTGTTAGCTCTACTTAAGAGCCTATAAATATTTCCAGGAGCAGATCCACTTCAGCAACAAATGTTAAGCCCCATGATAAATGGATCTTGGAGTGGTTCCCCAAATTAGAACAAATTTCAGGGTGAACAGGACAAAGGTGAACTTTACCAGCACTTTAAATAGTCAGGTTGCTCAATCTCATGGCCGTTGAGGAGGCAACTCATGAGCAGCTTGGTTGTCTGGGCAGTGGGGGTGTGCTAGGCAGGTGGAGGCTGTTCCAGATGTCTCCGAGACCTGAGTTAGGATCTCACTCCAGGTCACACTCTCATGGAAGTTATGTTTTCATCATTGACTTAGAGGAGCTAAGGGAGACTTGGTTATGGTTATCCACTGTGAGTATCTATGATTGCTTCAGGTCCATCAAGGTGTTAAAGTACCCAGCATACATTTGGGAGTTGTACAGCAGTACCTTTGGGGTGGGATTTCAATTAACAAGAACCTCACTTGCTAAAAACTAGCCTTTCTTTAGGGCAAAAGAAAAAGATCTAGAAGTCTGAGAGCTCCAGTAATACTGTGTGATTCTTTCAAAGGATGCAGTGATAAGGAATTTACCTTTTTATGACAGTGTTCTGCTCCCAGAAAACATCAATTTTTGGCAGGGATTTGGCATTTAGTATTGCAGCGCCTGAAGAATTTAGGATTTTTTTGCAATTTTACAATAATCTGTCACCTTCTTTAGGTGACAAGTGTCCATGGGGTTAGTGGATTCAGTGACTTTTTTAAACATCAGTAATTTAAGAATGACTGTTTTAAAACAAACACTTTTCAAGATCTTCGTTAAAGTAAATTAGTCTTGGGTGAATAAAAACAAAGCCCAAATCTATTTGCCTGGATTAGGGTTAAATCAGCATTTAGTGCTGGGATTCAGAAAAGAGTTGCTTCAGTTTCATTCTGACCTGAGTTTTCATTGGGATTATATTAGAGGGAAATTTGCTGCTATACAGAGAGTCAGTACAGGCTTGAGCATTACCCATGTGCCATGCAAGCCTCTAGAAGTAACTGTCAGAGATTAAAAGATTTAAGAGCTGTATTGCCCTTGGTATTAAGATTCCTAAAATTGAAGGGAAAAAAATAAAATCTCTTGGCTCTCTTTAAAACTCAAAGTTCTGCAGTGGGCATGTTACACTGTCTCTAAATAAATATTTGTTGAGTGACTGAATGTTAACTACTAGGCATTGATATCAGCTTCAGTATTGCAAAAATCTTCAATCATAGCTTCCCATCTCTCCCAACATTCATCTGGCACACAGTTCTTTTGCTCTTTTTGTTTTGTTCCTCTTCCTCCTCTGTGATAACTGTTTCTTGGGGACAGGAGGTAATGAGTATTAAAAACATAGCTACAAAACTTGGCTTTTAAGGAGGTTTCCCTTCCCATCTCCTAAATGCTGTTTTTGCTGGCTTTGAGTAAAACACACCTCTGGTGATCTTGCGCCCATGTTTCCTTCTCAGAGCTACTGTCAGGGAGTAGGAAGAGGCTGCAGGCCTCTTCTGCCTGATGCTAGCACTGACAGCTAGTGCAGGTAATATGGAGGGTGAAGTAAACAGGTTAAAATAGAATGGGAGGTAATACTTAATATTATATCTGTATGGTGCCTACCTTCCAGAAACATTGCAAAAGAATTTCTGAAAATTAGGTGAAGGCCATATCTGCTTCATACTTAATTTTCATTAAATTGGACTATTATTGCATTATATACCAAAAAGCATACAGTAACATACTATATTCCTATATTAAGCTTATGCCTCTTTAGTAGTTTTTAAAATATGACGGAGTCTCACGTGCGCTCTAAGTCTTTAAGCTTCTGAGTGGTTGCCCTGACTGCCCAACAGTTTTTTGCATTCTAGGTGATGAATCGGGGTCCTGCTTAGCAAACGTGTTCAGCGTTTAGTCTCCACAGGCCAATAAAAAACGAAAGTAACTGTGAAACATAGTATTTCTAAATAATAAGCTATTGAAGGTCAAGGGGAAAACCCAAAATGAAAGCCATCATTTAACAAGCTGGATTGCATCTGTTTTCTCCCTGGTTTCTTGGTTGAGCTTTCCCAAAATTTCAGAATTATAGTTTCCAGTATCATGACGGGAGTGTTTCTGTGTACTTACTCATCGTCGGTTGTCTTTCTGAACTGATTCTATTGCAACACATTGCTATGTTAATTACACTTTCTTTGTTTTATCCTCTCCTTGGGGTAGGCCAAAGACATCCTCAGTATGTCCTTTTGAAAAAGGCTGAAAGATAAGCTGGGTAATTTTAAGCCTTTTAATATTTACAGGTACATTCCCAACATTTTGGCCATCATGTCTTATTTTCATGGGAGTGTGATGACTGAAACGTCTGGAATGTGTCTGTAAGTAATCAATGCCTCAAAACACTGGAGCTTATCTGTGAGCCTTGCTTGAAGGTGTGCAATCAGTATTTGGAAGCTCTCAAAGACATCTTAATGTATTCCCTCAAAATTACATTTTAAACTGGCTGGTCCACTATTGCCTATAGAGCGTGTATTGCTTTCTGCCTAGGGCAATGAGGAGTGCTGTTATAAGTTGTTCTTCATATCTGTTCTTATGTAAGAGCAATATGTGTGTCTTAATATATGTTCTCATATAAGAATTCTCTCTAGCATGAAACTGTAGCAAGAGGCAAAGGAATCCTAAAGACTCCACAGGTGTGCTAGCTGAGGTGCTGTTTCCTACCCTGGCAAGTGGTTGGTGCCACTGTGGACAAAGGGCACAGCTACCGATTTTGCAGAAGGTACATCTATACTAAGGCATAAGGGCACATCTGTAATTATGAAAGGAGGTGTGAGTGAGTGTGACTGGTTGTACAAGGAAGGGTACTTTTTTTTTTTTTTTTTTTTTGCACCACGGTTCAGGCATTTTTTTAATATCTCCATCTGAGTAGTCCCCTCTTTCTCCCATGGACCTTTTGTGTTTTATCTAGCTTACAAATATCACTTTTCCCCTGCTAACAAATTAACTCAAAGTTTGATATTTTTCTGTCTTGTTTGCTATCATGTGTAATAAACGTTCTTTGGCTGTAACTTACTCTGGTATGAGTAAGTGAAGAATCCTCTTTCCTTCAAAGGATCAGCTGTGTTGCAATAACAGGGCTCTCCTTTCTTCCCTTTCCCATAATGTCATACAAGCATCAACTTACTGCTGTTATACTTTCTTGCAGTACTGAGGAGCCAGAAAAAGAAGGAAACCAAACAGGGATTATTAATCAATCTGAAACACTTTGTCGTCTCAACAATCTATTTTTATTAGCTGCTTTTGATTTTAATAATAATGCCTCCCCTGCAAGGGATAGAGTATCCATGTTTTCTTCTGACTACTCTACAGCATTAATTGCTAAGCAGTGTTGAACTTCTGTATGTTTTGCCAATACTCTTCAGTCGATACAGGGGCCAGTAGCATGCATATGTAAAACAGAGTACTAGAACTGCTTTTACTTCACTCATGATAGCTAATGCGCATTCAAACTGGTGCAAGTGCTGATTTTGGATGGTTGATTACATACAAATGCATATCCTGAGAAAAAACAATGTAGCATGACTGGTCCTAAATCAGTACTGTGTTTCAAACTAGATGGCAGTAATTAGGAGCTTGCCTGCATCTTGTCTGTGTGATGGGGTGTTCTGGGAACACCAGAAGGGTGAGCTGAGCACCAGGGGCCCAGTCACTACCATGTGCAGATTACCTAATTTCTCAATCTTGTTTAAACTTGAGGGTGGGTTGTGAAAATTGCTCTCATGCCATCGTTTTATTTTTGTAAGTCTTCTGTTTGTTTTTTCCCTAGAGCCTAGTCCAAATGCAGTTAACATAAACTGGTCCCTGGTAGACTTGAAGGACCCTTCAAGAACCCATCTGCTATCCCAGCAGATGTTAATGACTCTTTCCAATACCTCACCTGAATGTTGCTTTTAGGAGATCAAAACCTTTCTCTTCCTATAGCATCTCTAGAATAATTCACATAGGAGCAATGTGGGTCATCTCCTATAATTTCCAGAACAGAGTGGATGACATAACTGCTTGTATTTTCTCTGACCACAAAGAGTAAGGAAGCCCCATCTGCTATGTTGATTCTCCTGGAAACCTTGGTGGGGGGACAGGACCAGAAGCTAACCCCTGCTAAGGTAAGCTCATGAAGTTTCCCGAGTACTTTTTCCCGTTCCATGAGCTTTTCTCTGAGTTGTACCTACTAATTTAAGTGTAAAATGTAGCAAATGCAAGATAAAATGTAGGAAGTAACATGGGAATAGGAAACAGAAAGAGCCCTTACAATGTAATACAGTAATTGAGAGGACAAACTGTGCTTACTGTCAGTTTGAGGTTTTTCTGGGCTTTCCGGTAGCTGTCGTCTCCTGCAGATTAAATAATGCACGTTTGTAGATTAAATGCATTCGTGGTGTGGCTCCCATTGAAGCTTCTGAGTAGTCTAAGATTAGAGAAAGTCCACCTCAGGGTGGTTACTGCTGTTAATAAATATTGACTGACCATAAAGGAGATCAAAGCAGTAATGAGGTGCATTTGACAATAAAATTACGTGATTCTCTCTACTGTTCTCCAGCAAGGAGAAAACTTTCTGCGTCCCTGTAGGTGCTGTGTGGCCCCTTACTGTCGCAGAATGTGTCAGGTAGAATGACAGTGCTATTAAAGATGTATTTGATCTTTCTCTCCCTGGATAGTCATGGGAAAGAAAGGGAATTGACAACTACAGTAAGCTCCAGAAGACAGGCCATTTGTTTTCCTCATGGTCAAGATGGGGAGCTCAGTTACTAGAAATAATAGTATAGACAACTTCAGGAACTGAAGTTGTCAGGGAGCTGTAAGAATCACTCGGTCTTACTCGCTTTACCTTCCTGATGCAGCAGCAAGCTTCTGGTTTTGCTGGGAGTTGACCCGTGTTGAAGCCCACCAGTCTGTCTCCACAGAGGAGGACAGGTAGTGGTTCTTCAGTGGTGCTTAGATGTGAATTCTTCTGGTGTCAAGGCACCTTTGGGCCTCGCTGGTCAAGAGAGCAAGAGATTTAGACTGTTAATCAACTACGCTGTACCCATGTAGGCAGAGACAACGAGTTAGGCCAATGGGCTAGACGTGAAATATTTGAAATCTTCTGAGTGGTTTAGGTTTAGCTGATCTGAATGCTTTTCTTGTCTGATTTTTGAAGGCAAGTTGTTTATCCAAGTGAAGTGCTTTAAGATACAGCAAGGAGCATTGACATCAGCAGAGATCAATGAAGGACGAAGAAGTCTATTTAATCTAGGAAATGAATGACTTGGCTCTTTGATCCTACTGCATTCTCTTATTCCCAGAAGGTTAAATTTAGTCCTGCATACACAAATTCTGTTTGACTAAGTTTACTTAGGTTTTAAATATTTGTGGGTTTCTTTTGTTTAGGTTCTCTTGTATAACAAGAAAAAACCCCCAACTGTTACCACATAATTAGGCTGCTGCTGTGTAAGCATGTGTAGCTCTTTTCAGGCTTCAGAGCAGAATATGCAAATTTAAACCCAAATGCGTTCTTTAAACATTCATACTGTATAAAAGAAAAAAAACCCCCACAAACTCTCACCCATTGTACACAAAGCAGCCTATGATATGGCATAGGGAAATTGCTCAAATTTGAATAACGAAGAAATAAATCTAGTTTGGCTCACTTTGCCTGCAGTACTTCCATTTTCCAGAAGTACAGAAAACCTGGTGCAGTTTAATGCAAAGGTGTCTATTTTGGTTTGAGATGTAAAAATCTGAGGTAAGCCTTAGAGAACAGGAGGATAAGACTGTAGTTTCTACGGTGATGAAAGACAATCTCAGAAAAATTCTCGTCATCCCTCATCTAGCAAGGTTAGTTGCCTTGGTGTAAAATAGATAAAAATCAAAGTGAGCATTCTTTTTTTTTTTTTTTTTTTACTATTTACATTGATCTTAACTGCAGCAAACCATGGCAGGTGCTAGCATGAGATGAGCTTTGGCACTTCTTACAACAGCCATACTTCATTCTGTGTCGACAACCACGAGTTTTAAAAATGCGTGAGTTGAAAGATGTAGTATCACATAGAATGTGAAATTGAAAAACCAGGGAGAGGAAGGAAGTCCCATCCGTGTGTGTGTGTATCCCCACGGTCCTTTGAGTATCCCTCTAACCCCGACCGCTGTCCCCCTCCCTCCCCTCTGTGCGTGAGCAGTACTGAACCCCGCGGGGCTGGGGCAGGGTGATGCCGCACATGGCGGAGAGCTCCAGCGCGTCGGCCCAAAGCTCGCGCGGTCGTTCCTGTGAGTGCCAGTCGTACTTTTTTTTTTTTTTCTCTTATTTTTTTTAAACAGCCCCCCGCTTCGGGCCGAATGGGGCGCCCCAAGGGGCGAAGGCAGGGCCGCTCCCCCTGCTAAGCAGGGACCTGTGTCGGAGGGGCGCCGGGGCCGCCGCGGCCCGCGCAGCACCGCGGCTGCTCCGCGGCCGCGGGGCAGGTGCCGCGCCGCCCCCCGCCCCTGCGACCGCACCGGCGGGGCGCGCTAGGAGCTACTGGGGTAAAACGCCTTGGGGGGGGGGGGGGGGGGGGGGAGAAAGAAATGGAGAAAACCACCGAAAAGAAATAAAACGGTGGCGGGAGGAAAGGCGTCCCGGTGCCCGCGGGCGGCTGCCCCTCCGCAGCCGGAGCGGTGCTAGTGGGGCAGGGACGGCGCCGCTGACCCCCCGCGGCTCCTCCGGCCGGGCCGAGGCCGGTGCCGGTGCCGGGGGCGGGGAGGCCGGGGCGCGGCGGCGGCGCCCCGCCGGCCCCCCATTGGCGGGCGCGGCGGCGGCGCGGGGCCGGGCCGGGCCGGGGCCGGGGCCGGGGCGGAGGGGCCGGCCCTGCCCCCGCGGCCGGCGGCGGCCCGAGGCTTAAAGTGAGAACTTTCTGCGGGCGGTGCCCAGCCGCACAGCCCGCCGCCGCGCCGCTCCTGCCCCGCAGCCGCCGCCGCCTTCTCCCCCGGGCGGGCCGTACAATCCTCGGCAGTGTCCTGAGACTGTACGCCCGCCTCGGGGGCGACCTGGCCGAACCGGACCCCGCCCGCCCGCCCGTCGCCGCCCGCGGAGCTCCCGCGTCCCGCCGGGCAGGTGCTGAGCCCGCCCCGGCCCGAGAGGCGGCGCAGGAGCCGGTAGCTGCCGCCGCGATGACAGCTGACAAGGAGAAGAAAAGGTGAGGGGGGCCGCGGGCGAGACTCCGGGCTGCTCGGGTCGCTTCGTCCTCCTCCTCCGGCTCCCCCCTTCCCCCGAGGCAGCGCCGTCCCGCGTGGGGCCGCGACGGGACTCCCCGCGGGCAGGGGCCGAGGGTGGCACTGCCGGCGGGACGGCGCGGCCTCCCCTCCCGCCGCCGCGGCTCCTTTGCGAGGGTTCCGGAGCCTTTGCAGGGACCCGCAGCGGCTGCAGCGGGAGTTAGTTTGCCCAGCCCCGGCTGGGGCTGGCGCGGGGGCGGGGGGGGCAGCGCCGGCCTCCTCCGCCGTGGGAAGAGCGGCGCCCGTCCGCGCCGAGCCGGGAGCGCCTGCCCGGGGAGTTGCCCCCTCCGGGTGGCGAGCAGCGCCCTGGGAGCCGCCGCCGCGGGAAGCGACCCCAGCCCCGGCGACGCGTCCCGAGCGGCCGCCGCCACCTGGAGGGAAGGCGGCCGCTCGGCCCCGGCTGTGGCCGGCGGGGGCTACGGGCGGGCGGGCAGGTGCACCTGGCGGGCGCGGGTGGCTGGTCCCCCCGGCCGGCCAGCCTGCCCGTGCGGGTCCGCCACTCCTGTGGGATGACTTTAATGCACGTTGTGGCACGGCTTGTTCACTTAGTATCCGCTAGCGCTTAGTTATTAAGAAGTTATTTTTCAGTTGAGGATGGGTGTTTTAAAGGTAGCACCCTTAGCAAAAAGGGTTTCACAATTCAAGTCGTGTGGATGTAACTGACAGGCCGTGTAAACGCTTACGAACTGTATAAAACTACTTAGGTTTCGACCCATCCACGTTCCAGCCCAAGGAGCTGGCCGCGTTATGCGGGGACTCGCATCTCGTGTGGCTCGCGAAGTTCCTCAGCTGTCAGCGAGTTTTCCTCGATGGCCGCGAGCTCAAGGAGCGCCTCACTTGGGCGCTGCTGTTTGCGGAGGACGTAAAGCCAGACGTTTCCATGTTGCCATAACGAACCTTGCAAAGGGAATAAAAGTAACTTATTGGTTTGTTGTAGTTGCATCAAAGAGTATATTTTCCTGTTGGTTCTTGAAGTTGAACGTCAAAATAAAACTCATGATCCCTAACACAGAAGTTACAGGTAGAGATTAAGAAGAGTCTAGCCGTGGCTGCGAGCCTATCAACAAATCCTGTGGATGAATGAGGGTGCTGACATGGTGAAGGCTAAGCAAGTGAATGAAGGTCCACAAAGTTTCATAACAGGGTATTTATTCAGTCTGTTTTGTACAGCAGGCAGTTACAAGCCTGAGTCTATTATTGGCTCAGGTTGCTCTTCTGACTATAGATTGTGTTCATAAATGATGTGATTTGCAGACTAAGAATTTTATCTTGTTATTTGTCATGTGTACTTTCCAGTTGATGATGCACTAAACTTTAAACACTGGGTTTTGGTTTGTATAATAGCTCCTTTTTTATTGAGTCACCCTATGACTATGTAATAGGGGAAGTATTGTAATAGTATAAACTATACATTTTCCATGTAACTAGCCTCAGTTTATCAAACGCTAATATATTAAGGTTACACAATTACTTCAAGTGTATTTTGTTCTAGGTATCAGTCTTCTGTGCAGGGTATAAAATATGGGTATGTTTTGTGTCATCTTGTGTTGGGCAAGAGAGTAAAAAATTATAGTGCAGTACGATGTAGTTATAAAAATGTGTTATAGCAGTTTATAGGAATGAGAAGAATGAAATAGTGTACCTATTGAAGATACACTGCATCCATTGTATCACCTCTTTTTAATGAGGCACCCTTAATCTCTTCAGTTTTAACCTCTTATTTTCAAACACAGTGAGGGATTGAGCACTGTCTAATCTTGCAGGACAGCATGCTGAAGTGTTTTGTGTAAATACTCTTCAGATACAACATAGAAACTTCACAGGACTAAAGTTTGAACGCTAATCCCGACACTGTCACTGATTTTACGTAAATCTAGTGATATTCCAGTGACAATTTTCTGTCTCTCTCAGAAGTAGGCTAATTGTTATCTGGTTCATGGGGTGGTTGTGTAAATTAATGTTTGTGGAAGAACTGGGAAAGTGTCAGATGAAGGATTTAAGGTAGCTTGCTTGTGCCTCTCTCTCTGTGCACATATGTACGTCCCTACTGGGGACATACCCTATGTAGCCTACTGAAGCAAGATTTTTAAATAAAATTTTCCAATACTATTATAGAATAGATTAATTGCTTGGAGTTCAACAGTTGTATTATTGGGTTGATCTCTATCCAGATATGCAGCTAGGAACTCTAACCTGACTCGCTAATAGCATTTAAAAAATCAATTTCAGGGAGAAAAGGTGGTGGGGGTAGTCTGGTTTATGAGATTTGCAGGCAGCTCGGGAACATATGTTTAGAGGAGCAGTTCTCTTACTGTTAAATAGATGCTCTATGGAAGATAATCTTTGATTCTTTTAATGGTCCATTTAAAGTTGAAGAGCATCCTCAGGTTCTCGTTTAAAGCTGTGCCTGTCAATAGAAAAATGCAGTTGCTTCCTTTGGAACACATGTTCTAACACTTTCAGTAGGCTGGTCTCCTGCATTTAAAGTTAGTCCAAGATTCTGAGTTGAGATCTGTATGATTATTACTTTAACTTAATTAAAAAAAATAATTATTATTATCTACACAGTCTTAAATATGAAGTCTGATGTTTCCTGGAATGCCAGTAATTAGAACCTGGGAAAAGGAGGAGTAAAAGGATAAAACACATTTTAGCAAAATAATAAAAGCTAAGGAAAAAATATCTGTGGTCATTGTGCAGTATAATGACAATTAGTAGATAGGTCCCAATTGAATCAGGGCAGTCTTGTAGAATATCTTGGTGTGTTTTATAATTATTTAGTCATCATGTATTTTTTAATTATTTGAGGGATATAGTTATTTTATTAGGAATGCATGGTGTGTTAAATGGACTGTTCTGGATGGACAACAGCGTATGTTTGAGAAAGGTTTGAAACCAGGCTCAGGATAAATCAGGTACCACTGAGTAGGATGCATCATTTGGCTTCACCATTTCAATTGTGTTGTTTGGGGATTTTTGTGTTTGTTTTCCAGTTGTATGAAAAATAAACCAATTTTGCAGCTCTGTGTAATTATACAGTACTGTTTTGTGACCCTAAAGATGTAACGTTATATAAATCTGTTTAACTTCTTCTGGTCCAGGTAGTAAACAAACGGGTTTCCTCCCAGTTATTGACTAGGTAACTGACTGCTTTCAATTACCCTTTCACTGTGGGCTTTATTAGATGTTGAGCCCCTCTAAAGAGACACTTTGTGCCTCAGTTTTCACTGACCTCTACTTCAGGAGAGTGATTCTGCCAAGCTGAGGTCACTCTTGGCCGATCCTCTTCAGGATGAGGAAACGGTCCCGACGGCACTGCTCTCCAGAGCTCAGGTAGTTGCTTGCTCTTAATGGATATAATTCGGATGCCGGGAAATGTGAGCATTTGGATCTGCCAAGGTGTTAAACTGCAGATTTCAGGAAATGTACAGTCTCAGTTTTGTTCTACCCAGTATGCTTTCTGTTTTAAGGTATGTCACTATTGTCAGGTGTACTGCCTCTTGCCTGTTGTTCTGTGACAGTGGTGAATTAGATGATCTTGTCCATCTACTTGCCAATGCAGGTTGTTTCTTACATTCTTGTAAACCTCACTTTGTGTACTTCAGCTGATGGAGCTTTGAACACTTTCCTTTGCAGACTATTGCATAGATTACTTGACTTCATAAAAAAATTGTTCAAGTTTTGTTACTGCTCAACATCTCCCCCACGCATAGCCCATGTATTTAATTTACCCCTGTTTGCTTCTATGTTGACATCAATTTTTCTTATTTGGAGTTATCAAAAGGAAATGTAATCTCCTGAATTCATGATGAACAATTTGTCAAAATTGGCTGTTCAGCACGTGTTTATGGTACATTAACATTAAGCAGCTTGGACTTACATTTCAGCACCAAAAATGCTGGGACTTCATAGCTTGCAGGTCTTCTTGAATGACTCTGGCCACTCGTACTCATTGTACTTTGGTTTTGCCCCTTCTGGTTTCTGCATTCACTGCCCTTTCTGTATTTATACAGGTGTGGAAAGGGCTTTTCTACTGGAGGGTGGCCCAAGGGCACATGAATGAGGAATGACCGGCTGCACGCTTGCCTCGATGTCTCCCTTTGCCTGCAATGGCAGGTAGCAGAGGTTGGGCTGAGCTCTGACTTGGTGTTCTGGCTTACTTGGGAAAGCTTGACTTCTGCTCAACTGCTGTGGCTTCACCTCTCTACAGCCCAAGTGTTTGAGCTTGATGAGGGCTGAATGGCTTTCGCTGTGGGAGCGGTGTGCAATGCAAGTGCTTCCGGGTGTGTACCGTCCTCCCAAAGTTACCTGCGCTTCCAAGGATTTGTGCTTTGCAGGGGTGCCGCAAGGGCTCGCTCTGCTGGTGTTTAGCACTTAGCCCAAGAGCAAGTTAAAAATATAACAGCCCTTAGTATACAGCACCTTTCTGTGACATGTCCTTTTCACTTCACCTTCTGATGTCAGTCATCTTCTGTCATATTTATCCTGTGTGGGTCATTGGGAACATCTTGGGAGGTATTCTGCTAATAGGACTTTTGGTATTATGCTACTAATTTAGGAGACCCATCATGAGTATCAAAAATGGGTCTCTCTGCCTGTCTATAATGTTTTTTATTATGGTGGATTCATAAATATTAAGTATTTTTGTTTTCAGGTTCCAAGTAGGAGCTGCTGTTAGGCGTGGTGAGGACAGAACTCTTCAAGTATTGAATGTTTTTGCTATTATTTTTTGTAATGGATAACCTTTATAAAACTGAGAATTAGGATAAACATTAACATAAGGAAATGAGCAGTACAAAGGCAGGTTGTATTTAGGAATAATTTGGATATATGGAATGGTTTTATTACTCTAAAGCTATTTGTGAAATGCTATTCTGTTAATTACTCCAATATTCATAGTGTCATGTATACATTAGTGGTTATAAATACTTTTACTCCTAGTAGCTGGTACAAGGTTGACAGAACCCTTCTCTTAAATTAAGCGAAAGTGCAAGTATGGTTGTTATGCAGCTGGCAATTTTTTTCTCATTTATCATTCTTGCGCTTCATTTACTTAAAACACAATATCATAAAGTAGTTATCTGCTGAGGATAAAACCTTGACTGCTTATAGAAGAAAAAATAACTGCTTTCTTAAATTTATAAGGCTACTTTTCATGGAGACTATTTCTGAAGTGCGTAAAATGGGAAACTGTATTTTAGTCTGCATTTGGGAAGTAGATTAAGGAAGTGGAGTAGGCCAATTGGCTGATAAATAACTAATGTTCCAAAGTAACTCTCATTTAATTATGCTCTTTACTTCTTGATCTCAAATCTAATTATGATTTCAGTTCTTTTCTCTGTCACTTTATTTAGGTCTAGAAAATTTCGCTGAAACAAAATCTACCATAATAAATTCTGATTAAATGGGCATATTTAGGTCTTAAAACAGTTAGACTTGTAATTTAATTTACCTGACTATTATTACAAAGAGTTTGAAGTTGGGTAAGATATCCATGATAATTCTCTGTCCATTGCAGTACATGACACAGCAAATATTCAATATCCCATTCTATAGAAACTCATCAAGTGTTTTGCCAGGCAAGAAGCAAAGTTGCTTTAGTTGAATTTTTATGTCTGATCTTCAGTCAAAGAGGTACCCTGGTCTTGACCCTTCCTCTGTGTGTGAATATGTGGAATCAGCTGTTCTCTTTGATTAGGGGAATGTTTAGGGTGTTGCCTCCAAAAAGATTGTCTGAAAAATTCAGAAACTTTACAAATGCTTTATGTTAGCCTGTGTGTGTGCGATTAATACTGGCTTGTTGCAGCTTTATGAACAAGATCTGGGCAGGAGGAAAAAAGACTTTCTTATTTTGTTTCTGCTCTCAAGTGGGACAAACCCAGGATAATATGGCTCCTTAGCGTTTTTCATTCCTAATGCAAATATGTTGAACCATCCCCCAAGTTACAAATGCTTCATCATTCTGCTGTGTATGCATTCATATAGTGATCTGCTTTTAAGCAAACATTAAGTAGCCTATGTTTTAATCTTGAGTATTTGTTATTTGTAGAACCAAGCTGACTGTTTTCCAAAAAGATCTCGACAACTTATTGGTGTTTCCAACAAGATACAGGAGAAGTAAACGCGTCTCTACAAATGTGTCTTGCCTGTGCCTGGCTACCTCACCAGCCCCTACTTGTTGAGGCCTGTCCGTAAATCCCAGCTGTGACCTACGTGAATGAAAACCCCAGGCCAGAATGCAGACGGGCTGTAAAGCAGGATTGTGATGGAGAGAACAACCGGGCTGTGGCCGTTTACAGGATTTGACTGGGATTTGGTTGGTTGGTTTTTTTAGTATATCATCAGTAAGCTTAAGAGTTATTGCCCTGCTGTGATCTTAAGATAACTCACAGCAACTAATACGTATCCTCAGCTATTTTTTCCCAACTAGGTGTAGTGGTGATTAGGTCACCATTTGCTCTATAAACGCGGTGTTCATTTTACAGTGTACCAAGATGAAGGTGAGGTTATGACAGAACGATGATTCCCCCACGAGTATCTGCTTCAGTCCTTCAGATCTGTAAAATGAAGGATGTATTTATGAAATAGGTGGTGGGCAGGTGATGCTATTTCTTATTGATCTGGGCTGGTGTCAAACCTACCTTAAGTTTCTTTGAATTAAATAAAAGACTTCCTGCTGGGTGTTCTCATGCTGGCGTGGCTGTTAGCTCTTTCTTGCTGTGGGGAGGGTTGCACTGGTGACCAATATATCCCGAGATGCCGTTTCTCACCTGCCATGCTGCCATGTCCACGACCAGTTTAATATCTTAGCTGTTTTGTTGCTTTTGGCATGGGGCCTGTCCCTGGAAGCCATAGCGATGGAGGACATGGGGTGATGGTGAGCACCTGTCCTTGGGTCCCATGCTCTAGTAGGTTGCCCTACTCTTTTTTTTTCTGCAGAAAAGCCATGAGTGCCGAGTCCTACAGTGCACTTTCTTGTCTGCCTCAATTTTTTTTTCCAAAAATCACTCATTCCTTGTTGCTTTCACCTCCTTCTCCGCAGCCCTGGCAGAACAGAAAGCTGGAGCACTACAGCATCCCTTTATATTTAGATGTGAAATACTGCGTACGTTCAACTACTTTTACAAATAACATTTTGGAGCTAGAAGAGTGTGAGCAGTCTGACCCTTTCTTTTTGTTTCAGGAAATTGTGTTGTCTAAGGAGAGACTAAAATTAGAAAGGAAATAGGGAGGGTTGTGTGGTGGGTTTTTTGTGGTTTTTTTTGTTGTTTTGTTGTTTTTTTTTTAACTGAGCAACTCTCTTAATGGATGAATCATGTGGGTGTGACTTATGGCACTTGATAGCAAGCAGTCTGTCTGAAGGTATATGTGTAATAAGATTACCAGGATCATTTTAGAAACTGTTTGGAACTACTGAAATGTGAACTTAATCTATTGGAAATATTTGCCACTCGTTATCTAATGTATCAAAATACATTTGGTTAGAGTTAGGCAAACGAAGGTAAGATACAAGGTACAAGTTTTGAACAACAAGTTACTGAGCATTGGAAGAGCTGCAGATGCAGTTGGTGGAGTGAATATTTTCTGTAAAAATAAATATTTTCTTGGAAAATAATTTTCCAGAGCACAAGGGAAACAAGAGCTAGCGTTAGACTAAAGTGAAGGGATGGGATCGAGAAATTGTCAAAACATTTGGAGAGTGAAGTGTTTTAGATTTGGCTTCATTTTAATAAACTTTCTGAATTCCTGTATTGCATTACATTGTTAATTTAAAGCAGGATGTTTTAAATTTCATTTGAATGAGACTTAAGTAATCTTTAGCCTCTTTTTAATGTGAAGATTTTTTTTCTTTCTTTTCTGGTGTTTCACTCAATTGTTTGGTTTTTTTTTCCAGATCTTCTTTGTTTTACTGAAAGCCACAAGAAACATACATGAACATGGTTTGGTGGCTTGACCTCAGTCAAGTTCCTGTCTTCCCTTCAGGAAGACTCTTTAAGTTTATCTGCTAAACCAAAATATTAAGTATTCCTTTTACACTACTGGTGAAGCCCTCATCACTTGAGGCCTTGAAATCAAAACAGTCCCAGTCTTTCAAAAATTGCAATTGCTTAAACAAGTTATGAGATCTGATGAAAATATTTAGTTGTCTTTGGATTGGGTTAGGCAGGAAGTGTGACTCAGCGATGACAAAGGTCTTCTCTGGCTTTGGTTATATGAACAGCTTTTTAAAGACAGTAGTGTAATTGAAGACATAGCAATAAAGGCTGTCCTTACCCCCTGGCCCACATCACTGGCTCCTGATATGACAAACAAGAAAGTAAAAATGTGGAAGAGATGAGAACAGCATGTTGCAGAATTTCTAACTTGGTTCTTCTCAAAGGACTGATAATTTCAGAGTCACATTCTTGAAAACCTGGTTGCGTATGGCAAGAGATAGAAATGTTTGCCTTTCCCAGGAAAGCTCTTGCTTTAAGTAACAGGTATAATAATATCTTGAAATATAGTGATCCCAGGTGATACCCACCTTTGGCCTAGTACATAAGTTTTTTTTTTACGTAGTCAGCTTCTGAGCCCCTTAGTATGTATTATTTAATACACAGATGGTGATTTGCTGAATGGCTTCAGTTTAAGAAGCTAATCCAGTGGCCTGAATAAGTTGCATGAAATCTAAAAAATGTGTCCTATTGCTCTTCTTTTCTTAAAAGGGAAAGCTGTTGCTAATTTATAGTGTCAGAGGCCTTATGAACTTTTTAAAACCTTAGCATGGGAAAAATCCATTAAGAGCTGAAAATTTTGGTGCAAGTCATCTAATAGTGTTCAAAAGTTACTGTAGAGTATTTTTCCTTTAAGATACATTCATGTGTTTGTAAGATAAATATTTGCTTAGGTAATAACCTGAAGGAACTATGAAGTAGGATGGTTATTAGGCAGTTTTTATAAAGGTAGTGGAAGTGCTTTAAAGAACATTCCTTGTATTTTGTTTCAGTCATTAGCATAACTAAGGTCTTTACTACCATAAAAAGGTACTTAAACTCTTGGTATCACAGTTGTCATTTACACTTGCATTTGTATGATAAACTACAAAGCAACCCTATTCAGTCATTGTGTTTGGGACATTCTCCTGGCTGGTGTTGGTCTTGGAGCCCTGTCCATTCATTCACAATTGTATCACCCTCTCTGCCAGTAAATTCTTGGTGTTATTTGGTACTTGTTGTCACAGTACTTCAAAGATCTTTGTGACATTAACAAACACACATACCCCCCCCCCCCCCCCCCCCCCCCCCGTAAATGGGGAATGTTGCTAGGAATGTGCCAAACTTTTAGCCGTCATGCAATTTGTATCCAGAACTTGTTGCAAATACCGGAATATCTTCTGAGATTGTATGCACTGTTGTGCCCCTTTAGATTTTTATATGCTGTTATTATGAAATAACATACTCATCAGCTGATGGCAATGACAGTATCTTCAGATTCTTAGGTAATTATGGAGACTATTGACTTAAAACTGATATGAAGCTTGCCTAGAACAAAAATGTTTTTTGAATGATCTGTGGAATGGCAGCATCATACATAGATGTGTGAGAAGAAATTCAACATTAAGTGGCTTTACCATGCCACAACTCCTTAGGCAGTATTTCTCTGGAATACAATCCCAGTGACCAATTATAGCTGTATTCCACTCCAGGATTTTTTGTAAGGATTCAGTTGCCTCCAGTGTGTTTCATAACCTGTGAGAGAAGATTGGAAATTGGTGGAAAAGCTTCTGGTATTTTTCCTGTAGAACTTTTGACAGATGATTCTTCTGGAAAGGCTGCATTTGCCCAGTTCTCTGAAGGGAAGAGCCTTTGGGAATGGCCTCTGCAAGTTAGCCTCACCAGGAGGGAAGAGAGCTGTATTTGGCAGAGCAGCAGGGCTTTGCTTACCACTGGCTCTAGCTGTCCCTGGGTTTTCCCATCCCTCCTTAAGGGGAACCTCACAAAGGAAATTGATGACGAATGTAGCTCTTGGTTTACTTCTTCCAGTGTATCCCCATATTGACCCAGGCGACCCATTTCCTGTCGTCCTTTAAGCTGACTCTCTTACATCGGGGAATGCAGAGTTGGAATTTGCCAAATTTTGCACATGAGATAGGTGACCTTCACTTGCAGTGGAGGAAACCAATACCCTTCTAGCCAAGATGATGATGCCTGGTCTTAACAAAATAGCATTACTTACATTTTTAAGAAAAGGTAGACATCTGAGGGGACTGACCCCCCTTTATTGCTTAATGCAGCGCTTTTACGTGCGTGATTTGGAGGAATATTGTTCATTTGATGGAATGTATCTTGGTTCAACTGCAGGGAGGCTGTTTATGTGCCGCAGCTCTAAGATTATCAGTTACTGTTAATAATTCCAGTTCTTGGTTTTCCCTCTGGAAATGATTTGAAGGATGTGTTTATTGCCGTTACTAATCAGGGGGACGTTTTTATAGGAACATTATTTCTGTGCTCAAGTTGTCTTAATGCTGCTACTGGCTTTTATATAACAGCAAATGTATGTTTTTGTTTTTATGTTCCCAGTGATTCACAAAAGGGGACTATCCCATTTGCTTAGGCATGTGCTGGCTTGAAAATGAAATAGAAGCAAGTGCAGATATCTTGAGGGAAACTTAATGCTGGTGTTTTGAAACACCCATTATTTCTCATTTAAGAAAAATTAACCCCCCAACGCTACTTTTGTTTGTTAACCATGTGCCTGGCCTGAACAAAGCTTCTTTGGCATGGGGATCTGGGCCAAAGTGCAGTGAAGCTGAATAAAATCATGTTTTGGATTCTGTCTCTTGAGCTTGTTCGCTGCTCTCAGTTAGAGCTGGCTGTGAAAGCCGCGTCTGGTTGCTGACCTGGCTGCTGAACAGCGGCTTCAGCAAGTGGTTCTGTCCTCTGCAGCTGCTTCTTCTGTCACCTTTCCCCTCTGCACCCTCTCTGAAAGCACTTCTCGCTCGGTCCCAGCTCTTTGTCCTGCTGGGGACTGGGGGCGTTGGGTTGGTAACATAGCCTGGACGGGATAGCTGAGCTCTGCCATTATCCTGGCTCCCCGGTCTGGAAAACTGGGATGGTAGTATATCCTTCCTTCCACCCTTTGTGTGTCTTATTTATTTAGACTGTAAACTTTTAAAAGTATGGACTTTCTATGCTTAACACAATGCTGTAGTGATGTTGGCAAGAAGCTTGTGATAAACCGAACTTGAAAATGCTCAAACAGGGGGCTTTCAAATGGAAGGAGTTTGGTTATCTCTTGCTCTTCTTACATCGCCTGGTTAATTGCTTTCTTTACTGCACTGCTCCATATTATCCCTCAATATGTAGGTTACACCCACGTGCTGGCAGGTGACCTACACCTTCGTTTGCTTCACCTTTGAATTTGGCCCTTGTATTGTATAAGATCCATGTGCAATTTAGAGGCCCCAAGCAATTGAGGAGATGGAGTGGTGGTGGCAGGGGATTGTAACACCCTGAAAGTGTCTGGGAGATCATAAAACCCCTTACTCTTTCAGATTTTGTCATGAAGCAGGCAAGTGAGCAACCCGTGGGGCAACAAGAACGAAAAGGAGGGTTTGACCATCACACTAAATCTGGTCTTTTCTGTAGATGGGGAGTTCAGTAGGGTTTCAGCCAGCAATCGTTTTGTCTCAGTTTCTTTGAACTGAGAGCTGTTAAGGAAGGAAAGGAGCGCTGAATTACAGGGTTAATCTGACATGGCTTTAGAGGTTAGCATAAGACCGCATAGACTGAAGCCTGTGGATCTTCATTCATGTTAAGGCTTCTCCTGTGTATGGGTGGCAGGGCAGGCCTGAAGAGGGAACAGGCACGTTCTGCAGTGTAAAGAAAAGACATTGAGAAAAGCCTAACATTTTATACAGGCTTTTAGCGGCAACTTTGCGTACTGTATAAGCAGGCCCTGAAGAAGATAATGTAAGAAGCCATGTTATCTGTATAGCACTGCTCCTTTCCCTTTGCCTGCCAAATCTTAGGACAACATCCCCCATCCCCCAAACCTAAACACCACCATAAACATGATGTATCTAAATTCTAGCTTCTCTAAAGGCAGGCGTGAGGCAATGAACCACAGTGACTAGCGCTATTGCTTTCTGACTTTTTTTATAAATTTATTTCAAAGGAGGCGGATGACAGCAAATGGTGCATATTCAGAAAGTAGTGACTTTTCAGTGTTCTTCCAAGCTGGGGAATAAAATGAGCAGAGAGCAAAGTCTGCATTGCAGTTCACAGTAAGGATTTCAGGTGCAGTGATGGCTAATGTGGAGCAGAGGTCCACCTAAAGACAGAGCTGAACTGTTAGAACCTTTAAGAAGAAATCATGCCAACATGAGGTCACTATAGAGAGTTCCTTCAGAGGGAGTCGATGTGATGAGTACAGTGCAAGGATAAAATGATTTCCTGTTTTATTGCATTTTGAGTAGGTTACAGTTGTGGAATGAGCCTACCGAGCCATTTGTACATTGACCTGTGTGCTCCTGTTGGTTGGGTTTCTTAGTTTCCATTTGTACCTTAATTAACAGATTGAGTGTTCTGGCTTTTGTACTGAAATAACTCCAGCTCCAAAATCTTTGAAGTCTGATAGTGTGTCTAGAAGTTCTGTCAAAATGGGGTTCAGTTCCTGCCTGAGACCTCTGGGTACTGCTTTGTGAAAATACCTTTGAGGAAAATATGATATAAACTTTGTGCAGTGTGAACCTTTACCCCTCTTAAAAGGGAATTTCATGATCATTCCACCTGGGTTCTACTTCTGTTAGCTGGTGGATTAAGCAAACGAGATGGTCAAACAGTAAGGTATGAGGAAAGCAGAGCAAGTATCTGTTCTTATGCTGTTACTTGTGTAGCAAGTCAGTTCTGATTTACAAAGCTGTAAGAAGGAAATATTTGATGAGCGAATCTATTTTGATACACTGTTTTGAAAGTACTTAGTTTGCTCACATACCAGGAGTTGTTGTAGGACATACAGTGAAGCTCTGGAATATGAAATTACTGTACTGAAGGAAAATAAAGAGAAGGCCTCAAGCTAGAGATCCACTAGCTATTGAGAGTCAAAACATCTCCCCCTCCACCCTGGAGAAATTAAATGCTTTATTGCTTGTGGTGGTAGCTATATTCTAGTTTGTAGCTGAATATGAATTGCATATGGGAAGTTTGGAGAAGGATTTTGGCAGGGTAAGCTACTGGGAAATGCAGTCATCAAAAGAAATTTTAATAGAAAATTTACTTTTTAATAGAGGATGAGACAGTGATGGGAATAACTATCGTCTTCTAGCTTGTTTTCTTAAAGAATCAAGGCTTACAGTGTTACAGTGTGTCTCTGTCTCCATTCCTGACAGAGCTGTAAAGATCTCAAGGATATTGAATTCCTGGGAATAGGTGCTCAGAAACAGTGTTGTAATCACTTCAGGGAAAGGCTGCAGCACAAGCGCATTCCCCTGTAGAGACAAGAGACTTCCAATGGCTGGAGAAGTCACAGGTGTCCCCGCAGAAGCAGTAACTCCAGCCAGTTCCATGCTTGTAGCTCGCTGTGCCACAGGTACCAGGGTCCAACAGGAGTCTGCAGAGCCTGGAGAAACATGGGTTTGCTAGTGGCCTTGCTCACACAACAGCTTGTTGCTTTCGTAGCATGGTTTGCTAGTTAACCCTTGTGGTGTTTTAAAAACTCACTGAGAGATATTTGCCTTGCTATTTGGTAGAAATAGATACAGATAAAATGTTTTTCCTTACTCTGGGTGTTTCCAAGTGTTTCAGTGTTCTTAGACCTTACTGGTTTTGGATGAAGAAACTGCCACGCAACTATGATTAATACTAACGCTTGATACTGTGAGGTGTTTTAGACTGGCCACATTAAAACCACCAGTGTATGCTTGACTCGGGCCCTGAGAAGTGCAGCTGGACTTCTTTCTGCTGGACAGGATTTGCTGTCTTCAGCTGGAGAAACAACTGCACTTCTGAACAGCTATAACTCTGGATCCAGCTGTAGAAAGGTCTATTTTGGTTGGAGACGTCTAACTGTGTGTGTGTTTGGTGTTGGTTGTCAGGTTCATTGGGGCATTGTTATACCAGTGGTAACAATGAAGGCATTGTCACCACTAACATTTTCACTTTCCTGTGCTGCTGCGGTGCTTGTTTAATTATTTTTGCAAAAGCGGTAGGTTATGGGAACCTTTTCATGTGCAAACTGTGGGGAACACGGGAATCTCTTGTTAAGAGTTGTGTATGTTTGTCGTTCCCATAAGTGATGGTAATGATAAGAACTTTTAGAATTGGTTCATTGGTGTTGGTAATCGGTATCTACTGGAGATCTATGATACTTCTCAGAATCACTTCCCCCAGTCAAGGCAGTACTACTGTTTTGGGTTTTGTTTGTATTATGTATTTGCTGGAAGGAGAGTGCTATTGTGTGCTTTTTGAGGGCGATTACAAACATAAAATAGATTCTCTTGAGAATGCTTTGTCTACACTCATCACAATTGGTAATTGTTTTGTGTTGTGTAAGACTTTGCATGCTGTGCTGCTTATTTGGCAGTGTGTGTGTGTGAACCTCAAAATGGATTCCCACCTCCAACCTTTTATCATTGATGTTTTAAAGGTGAATCCTAGAACAAGGCATAAAACTTCTCTGAACTCATATATTGCTAGATGATGAATGTTTGCCAGATTAAGACCAATTTCTTCAGCCATTTTAGAAACAAAGTTTGCTGCATTTTAATGGATGCCTTTTCCAAGTAGGACCTGGATGAGGTAGTTCTCAAAAATGCAAAAAACCCCAATTACTTTCTGCATGGAAGCAGATTAAAATAGTATAGTTGTGTGCGAGGTGGGTGTCATCTTTTTGCGCCAAGTCCATTTGCAGTGGTCATTCCAAAATGCCAAGGGAAAAGGAATCCATAGTCCTCACGTATCCTATTAGCACAGTGTCTTGAGGTAGAGATGGGCAAGATGTGTGGAAAAAATGAGGCTTCTGCCAAACGTATTCTTTATAGGTCACTTATTGTAGTTGAAATTACAGGGAGCGTAAGAACAAGCGGTCTATTAGCAAGCCATGAAAACAAACCGTTTGCCACTTCTAACAAATGTTGTATAAAAATACGCTCCAAATTTTAAAAATAAGTGAAGAGTTGGCAAAAAATAAGACCCAGGTTTATCTGCATTTCATCAGGTACATGGCGTCCTGGAATGTGGCCCACTGGCAAAAACATGGGGAGTGTTATCCTTTGCAGCACTGGGAATGTTCTCTGCTGAATCTGGCACCAATGACCGAGCTTTGCTTGTTAGCTGAAGTTCACACAGACTCCTCGCCAGGCCTGCCCAGAACGCTGTCTCCTCTGACTTCCTGTGGTCTTGCATAATATTTCCTTGCTTCTTGTATAACTGCAGCTTGATCTGGTCACTGCCCAGTTTATACGGTTGACTTTTTAAAAGGCCAGTCCTGCAAACGTGCGGCTGAGCCATGTCAGTGGCAGGAGGCGTCCCGGTGGTGACGCCGATGGAAGCACCCTTCCACAGGGAAACTGCCAGTGCCGGCAGCGGGGGCGTATGGCGATGCCGACATGTCTGAAGGCAATAAAGTTGACTGCCGCAGCCTCGTGACGAGATAAGCGGGAGGCACGGCTTTGGATTGACTGCCTTTGAAATATGCGCTGCTGTTGCACTAATTTCTGTAACAAATATAGACGTTAATTAAGGGGGGGGAGGGGGACAGAACCGCAGGCAGTGTTTCAATGAATGAGCACATTTTCAGAGCACTGTGAAATTCTCATTATTGTTAGTAGTCACTCAGTTAAAAGTCCTTATGTTTGCCTTCAAAATGTGCTCTAGGTATCCCAAGTATTAATTTTAAGACAAGGATAGCAAGTCAAGGTATTTAAGAAAATAGTCTTTTCATTCTGCTGATTTTTTTTTTAATGCTTCCACACAAGTTGTTCCTGCAATTGTCTGCTGTTAAAATATGCATTAATTCTGCTTTACTGTTGAAGCAAGTGTATTTATTAATGTTTAGCATTTATTAGCCTGGATTATTTGTATGTATGTTTTGGAAGTGAATTTCGTAGCAGTTTGTGCCGTGTCGCTCTGCATTTATACTGATTTTTTTTTAAATATTTGTCTTTGCAGATGTATGTATACATATAATACTGCATGTAATTACAGAGCTTTATCATTTTCAGAAAGGCAGTTGTCTAACATGACACTTTCTAGGACTCCCTTTTAAATGCAGTTTTCAAACTGTTACTCATGTTCTTTGGCAACCCCATTCCTGGCATGATTTTGAAAAGCTGAAGAACAAAGATTACAAAATAGTCACTGCAGTGTGTTTGTAAACTTACTCAATAGACTTTACTGATATGTGTGTTATAGTTCTCAGATTTGGTATGATCTTCCAGTTAAATGCTATCTGCTGTGAAGAAACAGAAAATCATTTTAAGAGAAAACATTAGAATTTACTTAGTCACCACAGTTGTGTGAGGTTTTGTTTAAATAGTCTTGTTCCATCTCTCTTCCATGAATCCACGTTATCCAGTTGTCATAGTAACTTTGACATCAAAAAGTTCATGCTGCCTACACATGACTTCTTGCAACACTGTCTATTAATCTGGTTAATTTAATGGACAATACACTTAATGCGTGTTATGAGGCAGCCTTTCTGGCCATTTAAAAGTGGTTTATTGCCTTGTATTCTTAGGATTAACATTTTAATGACTACAGTCTAGCTAATATAATGCTTGGAGAATTGTCAAAGTAATATAGTGGTGATACTACTGACATTTAGCAGGCCATTTTATAGTATTGTGGATACCAACATTTCTGGGGTGTGTGTATTAAATATACTGCATTTTTGGCAGATGGATGCAAAGCCAGAGTGCCTAGTATGGCTTGACCATACAGTTCTAGGAGCATGGATGCCACATAAACCAGGTTCACCTCAACATGTTTTTGCCGGTGATGGAGAAAGCCACTTTATGTGCCAGTACCAAGCTTGCTTCTCAGTGATGGGTTTGGAGTCCTGGATAAGCCATATATATATATATATGTATGAATTGCTTGGTAGAAGTAGACTGATGCTGGATTGGCCCTAAGATTAAGGAAGAAGCATAAGAATTACAAAAGGTGTTGTGTTGAACATCACTTATCCATTTAGAGAACACAGTTCATGGTCAATAGAGAGGGATTTCCCCTCTAAATGGAAGCAGTTAGAAATTTTAGGACCCAACAATCTGTTTCTTTTAAAAAAGTGTTTGTCCCTTCTGTGTAAACCATCTGAGCAGTTTTAAAAGATTTCCAAAAAAATGTTTTGACTTACAAAGTCACAGAGCTGGAAATTTGCTCAGCATATAGAATAATGAGGTTTAGAAACTCTTATTCAAAATAGATGGGCTGAGCCTTAAGACATGTATCAGCAGTGTTAGAGGGGCACATGTGCTGTCTGAATCCAAATGTAGTAGCCAAGTGTTGGAGTGGTCCGCAGTCACATGGGCACATTCTTCCTGCTTTTCTTTTTTCCTTTTCTTTTTTCTTTGATTATTTAGAAATGCGCAAATGGATGCTGTGGAAGATTTAAGCTTTTAATCCTCAGCTGCACAGGCAGACATATATTCACTGCCTTCAGTGGGAGTTTTGTCTGAATAAACAGCTTGGGATTGTGCACTTGTATACATGTCTAAATATGGATCTCGGTCAAGTAAACAAGCGTGTAGCTGTACGCAGTAATCTATTTGTGAAGCTGGGGAACAACACCCTGCATCGCTTGTGTGGCTGAGTACACGGCCACGTCTCGAGCTTCATGCAAGCTCGTGTTAAGGATGCTGATCACCAATCCACATGTGTCTTGCCACAGGAGGGGAGCGATAGATATCTCTGAGGGGTATAGCAGTCTCCGTCACTTGGCTTTTGGTGTGGTGAGATACCGCTCTCCTTTGAAGGATGTGTTAGGGCAGATACACACTTTCAAAATGCCTGTGCTGACAGATAAAGGCAGAAGGGAGCAGCTTGCCTAACTGTGTGTTTTCAGCCCTATGTGCCTGCCCCTTCCTGAAGCTGAAGATCTTGCTCAGTGTTTCTCAGGCTGAACTTTTACAGGAGCAAGAATAAACTTATCTAAGGAAGAGACTGTGTAAAGACTAACTGGAAATGCCAGAAACAGGGTTATGCTTGCGGTGCTAAAGAGCTTTAGAGCATTTTTCATGAACTGTGTTCTGCAGCTGGCAAAGTGGGCAACATCTGTAACCTCTTCATAGGTGTTGTGCGGAGGGGAATGGGACATACTCGTGACTTTATTTAGATACTCCTCATATGGGTATTGCAGTTGAGAAAGAGTTGCTGATATTTATTTTATTTTCTTCCTATCATTTCAATTTTTTTAACGAAACTTGCCCAGAGGCTGTAGCCTGTCAGCAGGGAAAGCCAAACTTGTGATGTCACGGCAAAATGCGCCACGTCTCATGCAATATTGTGACTTGTATGCTGTAATTATGGAGCTGTGCTGGGAATGAGGGAATGCTGTAGGTATATAACAACAATTTTATTATATACTATAAAATCCGGTCTCACTAAGTACTGAGGACCTCAGGAGTTTTGGAACAGCTTCTCCTACTGTCTGAAGTAGTAATTCAGTACACTTAGCTGCTTCGAGGATGGGTCTAGTAACAACAATTAGTACATTTAGATGTTTAACTGTGCTTAAAAAGCTTAAATGGATGCGGTTTGAAAAAGTGAAATAAAAGAACTGTAAAATTAACATTAAAAACCCCACATATGCTACGGTGAGGAAGTGTAGTCCTAGCCATAATACAAAACATAGAGATCTGAAAAGCTCTCTGGTTGTCAGATCTGCCAGATCAAGCAGAAGTGAATAGTAAATGTTACTGTCGCTTATGGTGCATTGGTTTTTGTTTGCATTTTTCAAAGCATTAGGGAATGATGCGAGGGCGTGGGTGGAATAAAAATTATGAAAATACACCTTTTTGAAATGTCAACACAGAAGTCCCAGAAAGAACGATGACATCTTGCAGTTTTCACACTTCAATTTCTCTAAACAGCAAACACAATGAATTTCTGTTTCCTTTAATAAGTAAGGATGGGAACATTTTTGAAACAAAGGCAAAGAAAAGCTCAATGGAGCTTTAACAGAGGACAAGATGTACACTTTTCTTTTGCTGGTGCTAGTGCTCCTGCAGGCTTGGTGAGGTTGTCTTTTGGGTGGAGGCGGCCTGTGCAGCACCAATGCTGCCTGGGGGCAGGGAAGGGACAAGGGGGCTATTCCCTTTCTGTGCAACCCTGTTCACTAGCGCGAATTTCTCCTGAGGAGACTGCTGTAGGTTTTCTGCTACTTGAGAGGGCTGGCAGCACAGGACCATGAGCTGTGAAGAAAGCTGATGAGTACTTTTAGCTCTGAGTGTCATGCTGGCTTACCACAGCATGTAGTTTCAAAGGGTTTTGCTGAGGCTTGGGTGTATGCAAGACTTCAGTCATCAAAAGCATCTGTAGCCACTAGAGTTTTGACTGAACCAACTTCCTTGGGGACGGTGCTCAGGTGAAGGTCTATGGACAAACGTGTGGAGGCTGGGAGAATGTTTAGGGGAAGCATCGCTCTGCTTTCTGTGTCCTTCTCTAGGTGTCTGCTGATTTAAATAGGCTGATGGGAAGGTGCTGGGCTATACTAACCTCCTACCTGGCCCACCAGGGCTATTGCTGTGTATTCCTCTGTAGACAAGGATACCCCAAGAGGGTAGAAAGGGTTGAAGAAGGGGCAAACCAGCTTTACTTCCACTGTCTCCAAATCATCAGCAAAACCCCTTCCTGCTGATTTCAGTGGCCGTACATGCTTTTTGAGCAGACATCCTCATCATTGTATGTGTATGATTAATATGTGTATGAATCAACTTTTAGTCTGATGGCTAATAAGGGGTCTTATGAAATAAGTATTTTTGTTGCTTCTGCTTCGTTTGTTTTGCAGGAAAATAAACATTTTCTACAAGCAACTGTAATTATTCCATACCAGTTATTCTGCCTTTTCTCCAAATGACATGTATTTTTTTTCCACAGCAAAGCAAATTTTACATACCCTTAGCACAACTCTAGCCTTGGTCTAACACTGGGGGATTACAGAGATAAGATACTAGCCACAGCTAGCATCATCTCCTGATAAACTGGAGCATCAGTAGGATGCAGAGTTACAGCCTTGGAAGGCAGAGAAAACAGCATTTAGGACCCTTTGAAAGTCTTGGTTTAGGGAGTGAATAGGAGTCATGAAAAAAAAATTTTTTTTTTGCAAGGATTATGGGGACCCTGTTGTTAACTTTTGCAGTAATTATTGAACTGCTTTCTTGTTGCTTAAAAACTAGTGCTTTCATTTGTTTGTCACTGCTCAATCAGTGGAGTGAAATACTTGGTAACAAATTGCAGCATGGCGAAATAGTAACATAGTCTATTTCAGGCAACATCTGAATACTGGAAACTGGTAAAATGAAAGGTGAAGGTTGATGATTTAGTAACAAGGTCCCCAGGACTGTGCCTTATGTATGGAAGGCAGTAATTTGCATTTGCTTCCTGTAGGGTGACTTTACTGAGGAACTGAGGACATTTAGCATATGCTGATGCTGAGACTCTTCTATACATCTGTTGTTACTTGGAAAGTTTAAAGTCTGTGGTGGAGACTTGTAAGATGTTGCAGGAGAAGGAGTGAGGCACTGACAGACAGGAGAGCACTGATGTAGGCAGGGAGTGATGAGGAGAGGAGATGGTGATGCGTGCTCCAAAAAGCTGCCGGAGCGCTAGAGTAGCTAATGTGGTGAAATAGGCTCTGTTTAGGAGAGGGATGTTTATATTCTAGATAGAATTGCATATACAGCAAATAGCCTTAAATATATTTTGTGGTTACTACTACTTATATACAAAGCAAAACCATAATTACAATGCTGTTCTTGTTTTTGAAACATCACTGTGTGCCAAACAAGTTGTGGATATTTGTAGGGCACAGTAATGTTAAAGATCGCCTGAGTGTGAAAAGGATAGGTTTATGGCTACCAACTATATTCACAAAACCAGCTGAAGCTAAATTCTCATTCGCATTGTGTTGTGAAGACTTTAACCTTCCAGTGTTGGACAATGGCTTCTGCAGCACCTGCATGCCCACAGCAAATGTTGTGGGCGGTGGGTGGCTGGAGATGGGGCAGCTGGTGGAGCAAGAGACTTGTGTCCTCGACTTTCCCCTGATCCTGGTCGGGCTGTGTGATATGTGCAATGGCACCATTAATGTACCTTTGTTCTTCCCCAATGCTGTATGAACAGCTTGGGGCAGAAAAATCTCCTTAAATTGAGTTTGATGATGATGACAGTGTCTCATGAAACTCAATAGTTTCTCTTTGTTCCAGAAGGAGCTACCAGCACAATCAAAAAGGCAATTTCCAATGTATTGGTTCTTTTGTTGTTGTTATTGTCGGTGTGGTTTTTTTAAAAGTTCAAGCAAAAGTGCTTGGGTTTTTTTTTTATTATTATTTTATTGGTTGATCAGAGACAGTTTTAGAAGAATGAGTTCTAACTGCAGTTGGGATGACAATTTCCTAGACTGCTCAGCACACTCATTCAACAGCCCTCCCTCTCCTACCAATGTTCCTGCTGTTGTTTTAAGATAAATTATAGACATGGAATAGTATACAGGTCAGATGCCTGGAGTAAGAGCCAAAGGCTTCAGCTTTGGCAGAGTGGCCAAGCTCCCATTGACTGTACGTCCCCAGAATTCCCCCAGGTTAGCCATAGGGTATTGAACTTGCTCCTCCAGTCCAGGTTGCAAAGCTCATGATCTCAAATTACTCAAATTATTCATTGGACCTCTGCTCAAAACAAAAAAAGAATGTGAGGACCCCCAAGTCCCTTTGTAACACTTAATCATTTTAATACATTAGAAAAATGTAGAAAATTAGAAAAAACAATACATTGGAAAAAAATACACTATGACAAAATGTTTCTAGGTTTGCAGTAAAGGATTTGTTTTGTCATCCTTTCACAGCACATTTTAAAGAGTGTAGGAAACACTAATTTTTGCAGGCACAAGTAAAGAAGCTAACTGAAAATGTGGTGTTTTCATGGTTTTGCCTGCCCTGCTTATGCCCTGTTCAACACTAATGGGACTGTATGGGATGTAAATGGCCACAGCACTTTTGCTGTTACATATAAACTAAATTTGGGGAACTTTTAGTGTTTTTTATGCACAGTGAACCTCTGGGAAAGCTTCAACCTTTGACCTCTGTAGTGGGTTATGACATGGAAGAATCGTAAGAGCTTGTTTTAGACTCATCTGTGGAAAGCTGGTTAAAAATATTCAACTACCATGTTCTTTCTCCTCCCCCATCTCAGTAAAGGTCCTCTTAAAATACATTCTGTGTGACTTCATTTTTATCATTACTTTGGGACCCCCATAGCCAAGCCTACTTGTAAGGAAATGCTTAAATTATATTCATGTTTGTGCTTTGAAATTGCCTTGGTGGTAGTCCAAGAAGTATTTTCTTGCTCTTCCAAATTTCCATGTGCTTTAATATTAATCTATTTTCATCAACATGACCTGCCCCAGCAGTAAAATTTGTTTTCTAATTGGTCATGTAATGATTGCTGAAGGGACACAAAAACTAAACTAAATTTATCTCAGGCTTTTAAAAAATTTATTCTAAGAAAAATGAAGTTTTTATTAGAAAATGCAATGGCATTTGATGGTATCAGTGGATAATTTGTCACAAAACTGAATAGTCGTTAAAGAAATTATGGTAGCAGAGCTCTTTAATTTTGCTTTTACAAAGTAGAATATTCTTTCTTTGAAATGCCTTGTCACTAGCTATTAATTTTGCATTATATGTTAATAAATGTTTATGCTTGGGTTGTAGTGGCAATTTCAGACTGAACAACCAGTAATTACATTATTTATTGCCTTTGAGAAAGACCCCTTTTATGTGGTCTGTATATCACAAACTAAGACTATCCCAAATATCTAGAATGAAAGATTTTTTTATTATTATTATTTTAAGGCTAGCACAGGCGGTCTTCGAAGCAAGCCAGAACATCTGACTGTCAGTTCAGACTTTGAAATTCTGGTTTGCTAACATGTTTTTTTTTTGTTAAGTAAAGGTGAAAGTATATTTCATGCAAGAACAGAAGTGACTTTATTACTTAGGAGAATGGCTGTTACTAATGACTATTTGTTGCATCTTTAGAGCAGTCAATAATATTTTGTTGTTTTTCTTGCAAAATTGTTTGTGATTGAAGTAATTATACTATCACTGAAATGGAAAGGCCACTGTTTGCCCAGAACAGCTGTGTAGTTACATTAGCGTCTATAAATAAGTTTATTATTTTAGATGAAATTTATAAAGCAATCTGTTTACCTCTACTGGAGTAAATAGAATAGCTGAAAACACACCTTAAAAAAAAAAAATGAAGAGGAGCATTGGAACAACATAACATCCTCCAAGGGTTCTTTATGCATATTTAATATTTTAATCAAACACAACTTCTCTGTGGTTTTGTGGTCTTAAGAAAAATGGAAGGAAGGAAAGTGCTATTTCGCTCTTCAGCTGACTGAAATGTAGTAATTTCCTTGTTTAAAATATTGATTCTCCCCAATTGCCCCGAGATGTTTTTAGAGGCAGATAGAACTGAATGGGGAAAAAATATTAAATGTGAAAATATGAAAACTTCCATTAACTGTGTGGACAGAATAAAAGCATCAGCCTGCACTCTATTCTTCTTTAGAAACACATATTGGTTAGATACAGAGGTTTCAGTACCATGTATGCTGAAAATGTGGTCTAAGAGCTTTAATTTACCTTTGTCTGTCAATGTTAATGGACAGAGCAAGTGCTGGAGCTGCTGTAAAACAAATCTGTTTTCCTTTTGTCTGCTGTGCCAGATAATGAAATAAAAGCTAAATTATCACTGATAAAAGTAATTTGCAGAAAAGCAATGATAAAAATATAACAGCAGAGCTTGCCATTAGCAGTAAATGGATAATGTTTGCTAGCACTTGTAACCTACTTCTTTCTTCTGGTTTTTATTGTCTTCTCCCCCTTCCCATGCTAGCAAGGGCCTTTTCAGTAGTGGCTTAGAGCAATCAAATTATGGGTATGCTAAACCCCAGCAGGGGTAACTTTCTGAGGGATAACTACTATTATTTTTTTTCCTTCTTTTTCTGTACTGCAGTATTGCCAAGTCAAAGCATGTACACAGTTTGAAGTGTGGTTATCAGTACAATTTTATCCATCCCAACTTGAGGAATGTGTCTGCTAATGATGAAAACTGAGAAAATGGTTTATCTGGTGTTTAGGTGAGACTTATACTTTCCTTTCTGTCTGTCTGTCTTTCTGTATGTCTGTGTCTTTTTCTTTTTTTTTTTTTTTAATTTAATTTTTTTAACTGTAAGATAGAGAAGTTTGAAGTCATGTCCCAGTTGCTCACAAAAACTCAGAAATGGGAAGGCAAATGTACAGAGTTCTGAGCCCCCAGTGTTTGTGCGTGTGCATGATGATTCTAATGTGTGCATATATAAATATACACAGACATGCACAAACATTTAAATCTTAGAATTTCCTTGTAAACCAGCCTTATCTCTCTTGAAATTGAGTCATCATTTTTTAAATGCTTGGACTTCAGATTACTTTTATGACAGGAAGCCAGTGTCCAGGGTAAAACTTTAGCCATAGGGTACTTGAAGGATGATTGGTTTCTTGTAAGAGCTGGACATGCTCATTGGTACATTTGTAGTTCGTAAAAGTATTTATTTAAAGATGTTCAGTTGTGAATGACTAAATAGCGAACAACTGCTAAACTCTAGCTGCAGTACCTAAAAGTATTCTATGTTTGCAGCCTGGACGCTGCTGTACAGTGCTTGCCAGTTCGCAAATGTCAAGGACAGTTACCCTCTCACATTCCTAAATGGTTTGCCTCTGACCATCCTTCAGAAAACCTGCCCTTTCTCCAGCACTCCTTCTCCAGCTATTGCTGCCAATTGCTGTTTTGCTGTGCGGCTGCAATGGCTGTAATCCTTGGGAAGCCCAGGCCTTGTTGGTTGTCGTGGTTTCACCCCAGCCAGCAACTAAGCACCACGCAGCCACTCACTCACTCCCCCCCATCCAGTGGGATGGGGGAGAAAATCAGGAAAACAAGTAAAACTCGTGGGTTGAGATAAGAACGGTTTAATAGAACAGAAAAGAAGAAACTAATAATGATAATGATAACACTAATAAAATGCCAACAGTAGTAATAAAAGGATTGAAATGTACAAATGATGCGCAGGGCAATTGCTCACCACCTGCAGACCGACACCCAGCCAGTCCCCGAGCGGCGAATCCCTGCCCCCCACTTCCCAGTTCCTAAACTAGATGGGACGTCACATGGTATGGAATACGCTGTTGGCCAGTTTGGGTCAGGTGCCCTGGCTGGGCATGAGAAGCTGAAAAATCCTTGACTCTAGTCTAAACACTACTGAGCAACAACTGAAAACATCAGTGTTATCAACATTCTTCACATACTGAACTCAAAACATAGCACTGTACCAGCTACTAGGAAGACAGTTAACTCTATCCCAGCTGAAACCAGGACATTGGTCCAGGCAATCTGGGAAGACACAAGAACACCCTCTCCTTGCCCCCAAAGATAAGACAAGGGTGCCTTGAAAGCTGGGGAAACTCCTCTCGTGTGTGTGGCTGTTCAGAGTATTAGCTAGAGCACACAGTCTTGCTGGTGCTGGTCAGACAATTCCTTCATAGGTGCAGGTTTATACGATGTGCAAAGCTACTATTGTTTATTATTTTATTGTGCATAAATATCTTGATTTTTTTCATGTGTAACATAGGAGAAAATGTCACATGTATGAACTTTCTAAAGTACTTTTATCTGATAAAAACCTTTGTGTTAATCCTGTACTTGTTATGGGTCTGTATTGTCCTGAAGTGCTTCACTATTGTGGCTGAACACTGTTGTTACAAATTTATAACATTATAATACTTTCAGCTTTGCTTCTGTATGATGTTCATTCTGCGTGTCATGCTTCATTCCCTCTGCAGCTTCAAAGTGTTTAGAAAAAAAAGTGTGCTATAAAAAATGTGTTTATAGCAGAACAGATAATTAAGTTATTCTTTTGCAATACTGTTCAAATAAGTGAAAGTTGCCTTCAAAGATGCATTTAGTAGCAAAATAATTAGACATCAATATAACAGAATAATAACAATAATGTCATATCAGAAGAAAACCTAAATATTCGTTTACTGATGTCAACCCAAATTTATGGCAATAACCTGAAAGCATGGTGGCAGAGGTCTGCTTGTTGGTGTAGAGTAGCAGCTGTAGTCTGTCTTTTAACAGGCAGGCAGGATGTGCTGCACAAGCTGATCCTGTTCATGGCACGCTAAACACAACTTGAATGAAGTAAAACTTTGATGAGTAACATCAAAGCTGTATCACCATAACTAGATAGCAAAGCAGTGTAATGTGTTGGCACCGTGTTTACATACTGGTTAACAAAACCAGCAGAGAACAAAATGGAGTAGCAAAACTGATGCTCATTTAGAAACAAAGGGCAGAGTGTGAACACCAATTTACAAGTAGAAATAGGGGTAGCTCTGCTGTTTGTCGTATTTGCATACATATTTGTGATCTCGTAGGTACGTATGGATGTTGGATAAAATAATTTTGCTGCAGAAAATCGTCCCCTATTCCCTGATGACAGAGTGAAATAAAGGGGTAGACCACAAAACCACTGAAAACTGCAGCACTGCAGCATGAAGATTTGAGAGCTTTAGGAAAATGCTGTCTCTGCTGAAAACTCAGTGTAAATTACATATGGAGATGCACACTACTGCGGAATTAAATCCTGAGAATGGCTGGTCTTAGACTAAGCTCTTGTTTGAACTTTCCATCCATCTTCAGGGAGGAGATTGCAAGTGCTCAACACCTCCTGGCCTGTGATGCGAGTGTCAGAAGCACACTAGAAAATTAGCCATTTTAGGTAGTTTAGGTGAGCAGTCAGACCAGAGATAAAGCATGTAAGACCTGAGGTGTTTGGACAGACAGCTGTGAAAAGAAGTTTATTCAGGCCAAAACTGGAAAAGGCAGTGCAAAAGGCTTTTCAGTGACTGAAATTGTCTCTGCTTCAAGGGAGAGTTGTCCTCATTGGGAGAGTGCTTACTTTTCTGAGAAGGGCTGGGAGTGGTCTTGAATGTGCAAGTGCTAGCATGGGGCTCACTGAGCAAGTTGTCATGGGGGCTTCCCATGAGTGAGGACGGTGCAAGTTGGTGGGCAGCAGCATGGCGAAAAATATTTGAGCCTATAGAAAATAGATCCTGATGTAAGGTTTATTCTAGGTTTTTTTTTTTTTGAGGACCAAGTTGTATCTGCACAGTTGTAGTCATGTATGTTTGTATGAAGGTACTGCTTAAGGTGTATTTTTATCCTTTCTATACAGTTTTTATGCAGTAACTTTTCTTCTTCTTTACAGTATCCTTGTGGGGATGAGAAGTGGCTCTTTCTTTAAGACCATTTCTGATCTACTAAGTCTTGATACATCAGGCTGCTGAAGCTACTGGGTGGGCTGGGCCCTTTTGTTCTTAAGTGTTATTCGTGGAGCTAAACAGAATTAATCTTTGTCCTTCTGACTGCTTTCAGAGCTTGGTTAATTAGGGTGATTGGTACTTGCATAACTGGGACTTCACAGGGTCCAGATGTTCCTGTATTTCAGCCACACTTGCACCTTTTACCCTGTGTGAAGCAAGACACTTAGGGTGAAAAGTTCTCCACTTCTCTCTTTATCTAATTCTAGGTCTGCACTTCAAGATATTTTCCACGCTTTCGAGGTCTTTCTACACCCATGGGACTTTTTTTGGTTGTCTGCTTTCCCTTTCCTCTCCCTAAATCTGCTGACAGCACTCCCAAATCTTTCTCCCATTTTCTGAATTGTGTTATCTACTTCCTCCAGAGATGGTTTGATAAAAATCTGGTTTCCAGTTCTCTCCATGCTTCGGGCCTCTGTGTGGTAGAGAACATCATTTAATGAAACTCTGTTAGTGGCCCTTCTTGCTTTCCTTAAAGTGGTATCAATTTCAAATGCTCCTCAATAATTTTATTATTTTTTTCTATAATGAAATAGAATTGTATTGAGACATAGGAATTTCTGTATCATAGACTAGCTAGACATTCATTCTTTCTTGGCCTATGGAGTTATGTGAAACTTTCATTCTTTTATTGTAACAGACTTGTAGAAAGAGTTACTTTTTCTGTGCAGACCCCTCATTTTGTTTAAACTTCCACCAAAACTGTTGTTTCTACCTACTTTCTTTTTAAATGTTTATCCTTCTCTCTTGGTAGCCAAGTAACAGAGCTGATGCGGCAATCTGGATGTTCCTTCCCATGCCAAAGAGTCACTGCCTGTGCTAGTAGTGTGTCTGGTGTAAGGAGTGACATGTCCCAGGAGAATCTGGGAGCAAAGTATTTCCTGTTTATTGGCATTGACACAAGACAAGAAACCATAAAATAAAACTTATTTTGAAGAGCTGTGTTCTGATCTCCCACCCATGCAACTCAAGATAGCTTCATTTAAGTTAATGTGGTGAGGTGAGAATTGGTCCCAGGGACACCGTGTGAAGTGATACCCCAGAGGAGGACCTGGGGAAGGGAGACTTTGCCTTTGTAGTGTTGCAGGCGAGCCCTTCATTCTGAACTGGTTTGTCCCCCACTGTGTCCTCTTCCTTTGTACCACAAGTGCCATTGTCTGAATGGAGTTTCAGGTGGTTTTTGCTGTCCTTCATGTGCTTGGGTTCCCCGTTTGTGTGGGGGCATGAGTGTCAGTACTGGATCCCTGCTCTAAGTTGAAGTCTAGTGGGTCAAGCATGGGACATCCCACTCCCCACATCAAGAATGTTTTTCCCAATCGTTTTGTTGCTGTTTTGGTTTTAATGCTAAAACAAGGAATTGAGGAATTTAACGTTTCAAGATGATCATTTAAATAGCTGCAGCTCCCCAAAACGTGGGAAAGACATGTTTTGAGACTGGCTTTGCAAAGCTGTTTTGAGTCAACCCTAAATCAGAGGGTATGCTCCATGGCATCCAGTCCTTCCCATGTAAACACTGGGGAGAGGTCACACAGCAATGAGCTTTGCAGCTGCTGCCTGTAGCCACCCTTTGATTTTTACTGTCCAGAGCAACTCATCTGTAGAAATGTTCATGCTTGGCAAAGTTGTGTGATGGTGAGTACTAGCGAACAGTGTAATTCTGAAAGCACCTAAGTAATGACTTGCTGTGGCTGGTACATATATGTAAGGCAGAAGGAAAAATAGCATTCACCAGTGGAGACGCAAACACTGTATTTTCTGGGAACTGGGGGGGTTGGCTGGTAGGGATGTTTGTGTTGAGGGGGGGTTCTCCCCAAACCCCACAGCTTATCTTGCTTGTTTCTCTGTCTTTCCTCTCTCCTCTAGCCAGACTCCAGTTTGTAATTCTGCATTCTTTCCTGCTCAGCCTGAAGTTTTCTCATGTTAAATGTTTGTTTTGAATTTGTACCTTGTTTCTGGACAGAACATATCAGTGATATGATCCTGCTGGTTAGGAGATTTTTCATAACATAAAACAGAGGCTGAAAGTGGTATTGGGTTGGCACGCCTATATGCCCAAAATAACTTCAGACCTATAAAAATAGGCAGTAAGAAATTAATTCTTATGGAGGGAAAATAAAATCTGTGCAAATATTTTGACAGTGAAGGTATCTGACCAGTTGAGCAGCCTACTAAATGTTACAGTGGGTTGCTTCTCCATCCCTGAAAGTTGCTTAAATTGATTGGATTGCTCTTTTAAAGAAATGATCAGATTCGAATTGTATTAGTTCAAGGAATCCTGCAACCTCTGATCTACAGGTTAGACAAGTTGTTTGCATTCTTTCTTTCTGGGCTGATGAGGTTTGACGCTGTCGTTTGTCCTTCTCTCAGAGCTGTTAGTAAGCCAGGGCTTTGGGGAAACATATCTTCATTCAGGATTTTAATAAAACATGCTATAATCATAGCGAATAAAATCCCTGAGTCTGCAGAGGCACAGACCTATGCACTACCTCCACTCTGATTTGAAGCTTAATTGAAAATATAGCAAATCAGTGGACTTTACTATTTCTTGTCACACTGTGGGTCAATTTTACTCACTGTGCTTTCAGAAGGGTTTTATCCAGCTTTTGTTGGTTAAAGCTAAACAACCTCTTCTCAGCTGTGGTAAACATTTATTGGTAGATAATAAGCTTTATTTAGTATCATTCATGAAAATCGCCTATTTGATTCTTAGTCAATGATCTGAGATGTCGGACCCCTCTAAGTGGAGAAACTGTGGTTGAAATGTTCACCCATGTGGGTTTGTTCTGTTAATGACTGTTGTTCTTTTAGAGTCCTTGGAGTTTTTTTCCAATGTTTTCAAGTTTTCTTCGAAAGACTAGTGGGAGGGTCAACAGAAATTGGCAGAAGTACATTACCTGTATGAGAAAATGATAATAAGAATGGGGGGGGGGGGGGGAAAGTTGATAGTGGTGATTGTTACGTACAATCATGAGTAAGATTATTTTTTTTTAATTGGGAATAAAATGAATAGGATGTACATAAAATATATTCCTCTAAGGCTTGTTATCTTATAAATGTACCATTGACTAAAAACTATGTTAAGTCAAGTTAAATCATATTTGTACAATTTAGACTGACTCCATTAGGTGTGCTCTGCCTTACTCTTTAATTATTATTGTTGTTTTCCATACACATTGCATTATAAAGGTTTCTTAGTCTTAAGTGTATTTCACAGGAGCATATGGCTGTTCCACTAAAAGACTTAAATAGTTATTCATGTTCTGTATGAAAGGACTTCATCTTTTTTTTTTTTTCCTTCCTGTCTGTGAAGGAATAAAAATCTTTTTATAACTACTCTTGGACATACCAGCATGTTTTGTACAAATGTAGCTAACTATACTGGCATACACATACAGTTCAAAAGATACCTTAACATAAGAAGCAGTGTTACCTTTTGGATTCAGCTTGTATCAACACAGGTACATGGTGCTCTCTCTGGGCCTGCCTCATCCCTCTTCTGCGCTACTGTTTTGGGATAGGGTTGTGGTCAGATCGTTTCTGAGTGTACCTCATCTTTGGACTCTGTACCATCCCAGTTGTGTTTTCTAATAACAAAATCATCAGTTTTGGCAGTGAGTGAAGCGTCTTTTCTCTATTTCCTTTTCTTTCTGCTTCTCCTGAGAAAGCAGTTGGTTTTGGAACAATCATGCAGTTCAGTTAATTAAGTTATTTAATTTAGGAAAGGACAAGAAGAATAAAAATTGTGTTTTCCAAGAACCTCTGTAAAGAGGCACAAGGTATGTTTACAAAACAGTGTTGGTAGTTACTGAGACTCTCAGCTCCAAACAGATGAGAGAACCCTTGTCCCTGCCTTGGGAAGTACCATCTGTTTTGTGTAACTGTTGTGACCCCTTATCCCTGTACTGATACAGTTGCATGCATTTCTGCATGCGTATCTTGGGCTTCATTGTCAGAAATTTTGCTGCTATACAGTTGGAATCAAAATAGTGAAATATTGAGGTACCACACCCTGACACATGCAAGGTTCTGATAGATGTCCAAGACCTGCCTGGTTGCAATGTGTTTCTTGTTAAGTAAGCTGACAATTGTGAATTGCATCAAATTAAACAAAAAAGTCTATCTTCTTTTCTGGAAGAGCTGAGTTTTACCTACCTACCTTTGTCATAAATAGAATTAATGACAGTTATTAGACTCCCACCTCTTGCCTTCTTGGGGTGACGGGACCATGATGGAGGTGAGAATCAGGCCCAATATATGCACATGTGAGAATAAAAGCTCCAGCAGGAGTAATGGCAAAATACTGATATGTTAATTCATAGTTCGGAGGTAAAAACCAGAAAATACAAAGAAATGTGGCCATGTCAATTTACCTTTGTATACGCACTGAATGCTTCTTAGCTTTGCTGCTTCCCATTTATCATCAACCTCTATTTTTGTCTAGAGTAACCATCCGTTGATTGTGGATACATAGAAGTTTAAGGAGTTAGTAGGCTGTAGTAGGAAAGGAAACAATAAAGCAAGAAACAACAAAAGAGAAAGACTGTATCCAGTTATTTACTTTGTATTACAACACAGACTGCCCTTATATCAGTTCCTTTGAAAATTTGTGTTTAGCGAGTAATTATTCAGGGCAATGCGTTAGAAGAGCTAGCAGCCATTGTTCGACAGAACCAAACCTTAATTTTTAAAATATTTGAAATACCGCAGTTGAGTGTGGAGAGACCACAATTGTCTCCTCCTCAAGTACTGGCGTTTCGATGTCCCTCTGGCTTCTGCAGCAGCAGTGGGTGCTGAGAGGCAGGTCAGCAGCAAGCAGGCTCCTCAGGGCATTGCCAGGAGCTGAAGGAGTCTTTGCCAGGAGCTGAAGGTATGTGTGGGTGGGTGGACAGAGGAGGCACTGATTGCCCCCAAGTTACATCACTCCAGCCTCTGATTCTAGCTGTAAATTTAGAGGACTTGCCTAACTTTGCTGAGGTGACTATTGGTTTTCTGGCTAGGTAGCTGAAGTAGCCTGACCCTTTGGTTCAATCCTTTTACCTTGTAGTAAGAGGGAGAATACAATTTACCCCAGCTCAAGCTACTAATCTTTGATTTTTATCAACTTAAACTAGTGACACACTTGAATACTAAT
The DNA here is from genome assembly GCF_947461875.1 of Haliaeetus albicilla. Lineage (NCBI taxonomy): Eukaryota > Metazoa > Chordata > Aves > Accipitriformes > Accipitridae > Haliaeetus > Haliaeetus albicilla. Next base: position 17,802,905 of record NC_091495.1, read on the forward strand.
AAGAGATCAAAATCACAGCATGCAAAGTTGTTACTGTTCCAGTTTACCCAATGACTTATTTAAGAGGAGACATACAATTAAAGAGCTACTGTATAAAATAACTACCCCCTGAAAAAGAAAGCAGGAACTAAGAATGAGCTGTGTCCCAGGATGTTTGTACAGACAAAACTCACACCCCAGAAGGCAAAAAATGTAGCCTGGCTCTCAGGACCTGCCCTTGATCATTGTTGCAGGAAGTGGAGGAAACTGTGTTACATGGAATGATCAAAATTTAGAGTATCTGTATTGTTACTCTCAAGAATTATTACTCCCTGCTCGCCAAAGAAATGGCTGTTTAATCTGTCTTTCTGGACATCCATCTTCTTACTGTAAATGGCTACAAGTCGCCAAGAGATAGAGAGTGAGAAACCATTAACTTCCATCATAACTGAGCACACGTTAAAATGATTAAGGTCCAAAAAGAAAAGAAAGGTCGGCATTATTTCATGAAAGTTTTATTGCAAGAGCTGTTTTCTTAACTGTATTATTAGAAGATTTGACACTGTGGAAGGAAAAGGCATGGCTTATTAACAAGCAATGGTGCAAAATAATTTTAATGGTCATTTCAAGCATTCTCTAAAGGAGAGAAAACATTTTCATTTTGAGCTAGTGTGTGCCACCACTGCAATCTTTAGAGCATCCAACATACAGACCCTGTGCTTGAAACAAAGTGGCCAAATTCCTTTTGTAGATGCTCTGCTGTCTTTATATACTGAACTTGGGAGGAAGGGTACTGTAGAAGGCATCATTGCAGAGCAGCCCAAAGCCTCAAGAAAAGGAGGAGCTCTTTTTATGTTACCAAGGCTGGGGGGGTTCACCTGCTCGATCTTTGCTCTGTTGGTAACCTTGCTGACTGTGGCAGAGACAAGTCTGTGTGAGAGCATGGCCTCCATACCTTCAAAGACTGGCCCCCAGTCTTTGACTATCTGCTGATTTCAGAGATCTGTTTCATTATGGATTGGCCTTATTGCTCCTTTTCTCTCTTGCAGCTGTTTTGTCTTAAATATTTTATTAGTTCTAGCTACTGTTTTAATTGGCAGAACTAGCAAAAAAAAAAAAAAATCACAGCTGAAAAGCATTGTGGAGGGCCATTCACTTATGTAGAAATTTTTTAAATTGTGGCAATATATTTACTTCACCATCATTATAAATGCTCACTATCATTTATTTACCAACCAGTACAGTTTTAAATTTTGATTCCTTTACTCTGGAAATAAAGATGTCTAATGGAGTCATAATACGTAGAGAGCCTAAAGATACATGAGAGAAGAAAGGTGGTGGGGGAGGTTTCGGTGGGTGCTTGCAGACCCCTTACATGGCTCTGTTTGAAGATTTCTGTGTCTTTATGGCTTGCTGATCTCTTTTCAGGGGTTGGAGAACCTACAACATATTGAAGGGTGGTCTGTTTATTTTCCCTGCGTTGTTTTTATGTACTGAAATATTGTAGTGAAAATAGCTGGGTGGGGTGTAATGAATGTTTTCAAAGACCTTCCTTTGAAAGAGGCTTTTTTCCAGCCCTTCATGGTCACCACCCATTTTCCTGTGCCGAGCGCGCCTCTCTCATTGTTCATACCCACAAAGGCCCCTTGTGTGAACCTGTCAGCAAATGTGCCAGCATGACGAGATAAAATATCATGGGATATTGGTCTGAGCCTGCCGAAGCACCAGGGTTTTTGCCCGCAAATGTTGGTGGGTATTGCCCAAGGTGTAAGACAGCGCTAGATCGTAAAACTCTGGATTTGTCAACAATCTTCAGTGTGACGCTCTCAACTATTTACGGTTGAGTGGGTTTGAGGCTGAAGTGTAGGTTTGCATACCACTGATAGTAAAGTCATGTGATGGCAATGTTTGTCCCTTAGACTTGAAATAAAGCTTAATTGAAAAATTGTCCTCGTTTACCTGCAGCTGCGCCATCTTGATAAATAATGCTGCTTGTGGTTTGGTATGGGCTGGGATGTGGTCAGTGCCCCATCTGAAAAATAAGGCTGGTTTTGCATTTAACTTCTGCGTCCCCCTCATCCCCCTGCCCCCCACCAGCAAATTGCACTTGGTTCACCTTTAGCTTTAACCCTCTGGTGAAGAGATAAAGCACATCCTTTGGTATGTGTTTTTTAGAGTAGGTAAATAGTTGGGTTATCTGAAAACAGATCTTAGCAATACCTGCTGAGCTTCTGAGCAACAATATCTATGGACCTCTAGATTAGCTGTCAAAATTGACTGATTACTACAAGTAATGCCACAAGATAAAGATCTGTAATCTCTCAAACACAAATCATTGATAGAGATCTCGAGTTGTGCATTGTCATAACCTTATCCCCACTGCTGCGGTGCAATTCCAGCTCTAGCTGTGCTGCAGAGACTCTTGAATGTGTAAGTGGAAACTATGGAGAAAAGCAGAGTGGTATAGTCATCACTCCCCCAAAATTTGCTGATTTGAAAGCAAGTTCAGTTTTGGCCAATGTTGAAACAGTCCTTTCTGTAGCACTGTTTAGTGGGTTTGGTGGTGGGCTTTTTTAGTCTGCAGGTTATCTGTGAAGCTTGCTGTATCTTGGCTGGTATCAAAGAGTTGATTGCCACAGGGAAGGAATCCATGATCCCGTATCTTGATGGAGCAGAGCAGTGCAAAACCGGTCTCGGGAGGGAAGACTGAGTTTAGATGACTTTGTGCTCCTCTGTTTGGTATTTGACCGTGTATGCTGGTCTGCTTGCTTCTCTCCAAATCTCCTTATTATTTGAGAAGACAGAGGAGGTTTTTTGCTGACCTGTTTTAAGTGTGGGCTGCAGTAGCTTTACAAAGGGTGATCCAGAGCTGTCCTGACCCTTTCTGTGACCAGCATGGGGGCTTGCTGAGCACACAGTGACTTGGAGCAGGAAACTGCTCTGCCTGAAAACTAAGCCATGAGAAAAGTCTTATCTGCCATCTAGCCCTAATGCAGGGAATGTGTTGAAAAGGCAAAAAAGCAGTGCCCCTATCTGCTCTAACTGCTGGGCAAACAGCAGCCTGGCATCTTCTCTGCACACTGTGGGCCTCACATGGTTCCACGGGGCTGTGCCTTGCCCCAGGAGCAACGTGTTCAGCATGTCTTCTGAGGTACCAGGCTCGTGCTGGCGTGGCGACTGCAGGACAGGCTGCACTCACAGCACCGTAAAATAATCCTGGACCAGATTTAATGGCTGCTGAAATCCTAATACTTATCTTTCTGGTTCAAGATACTCATGAAACTAGAGAAAAAATGGTAGAACATAAATCCTGTGGACATTGTTTTGCTTACTGTGATTAAATTTATCAGACTCTGGTGACATGTTGTGAACCTAAATACCTTAAAAAAATGTAAGTGCTCCTGCAGCCTCAGTAGAGGTTTTCAACATTGAATCCCCAAATACTATTTAGGTGCTGTGACAACTTCAGTGTTCACAATGATACTTTAAATTGCAGGGGCAAACTGTTTTTCTTTTAGTAGCTGCATTTAATGCAGCTATGGGTATAAAAAACATGCTAGTGGTATAAGCATTTTAAAACTGTATAGGTGTAATACTTTTTGTCTCCGCACCACCTTTTTTTTCCAAAATAAATGCCAGGAACATTCAGGAAAATAAATAAAATACAAATCCAGTACAGCTTAATTATTAAGACTAAAGGTACCATCAGAGCTTCAGACATTGGAGAAGTTAGTCTTCCATGTGGTTTTAAAGTTCATATGGAATTTATCCTGTCTAAAGAGCTTATGTGTTCCCCATTCAAGAAAACATATTCCTGGCTGTGTTATTGTCAACTGTGGTGGTCCTAGGGTGACATGGACTTAGTGAATCATAAATATGCTCAAAGACACCAAAAATTTGGTATTCGCTTAGCCCTCATCCCTTGATACTTTAATCCTACGAGTCCCTTATTGTTGTGCTAAGCATTCTTTGAAAAGGCCTAATGAGAATGGAAATTAGTTCCTCGCCCTTAACACTGAACTCTTCCGTTGTCTGTCCCTGAGACGTTCCAATTTTTCATTTTCCTGACTCTCATCTAACCTTTGGTTTTAAACTTAGCGGAAAGAATTGCATCACATATTGATATGGCAGTAAGTGCCAAGCTTTACTGAACTAGCAGTGATTTGTTATTTAGTGGGTATGTACAGAAACACAAGAAATCCCCCAATCTAACCAAGGAGTTATTGGTGACTTACTGTAAGTTAGGGCAGCTTTAAAGGAAGGGTGGAAGGTATTTCATTTCCTTATTTTTCTAATAGCCCTTTCTGTTAGTAGCTTTTCTTGTTACCTTCGAACTCTCATTTCCTCTATTAACGGATTCCCCATTTTGACGTCATTTGTGTTTGTTTTGTCAGCATACTGGGCACCACATCCCAATGTGCAGCCATGCAGCTTTAGCACTTGCCCACCATCAGCACTCCACGTATTTTCAAGCCTTTTTTTTTTATCTCCATCCAAGAATAACTCTGCATCCTTCCCCTTCCTATCACTCTTGCTTGTGTGCTGAACCTGGGCATCTGGTGTCTTCTCAGACTTTAGAAATAATTATTTTCACTGGAAAGAGGTATAAGGAGAGATGTGTATGGCATTGTGTATGGGTTTCATTCACAGCTTTCATAGATCAGCCTGAGTTCCTGGTGAGCAGGTAAAATGCTGTTTGTAGCTTTTTTTATTTACTAATGGTCACTTTTTTTACTTTAACAGAGGGGGCTTTCAAAAGCACAGCATGCCATCCAGAATTAACTGCTTGTCAGGTAGAATGGTTACAAATACTTTTAAAAGGAATTTTAAGGCTAAGTAAGCATGACCGCTGGCTGCTTGGTGTCCGTGCAAGCACATCTCTGGGGCTGTCAAGCGGTGTGGTTTTGAGATAGCTATGGAGTGCCTCACAGTCACCGAAACTCCTCTAGATATTATCCTGGTTAAAATCATCTAGGGATTTGCTGAGCAGAAGGTAAAGCAAAATATAAACACACAGCAAAAAATAGATTTGCTAGTTGGAAATAAATCTTTGTTGTTATCTAAGATGGTACTGTCCGTTAAAATATTTTTATTGAATTTTTACAGGTTTGAATTGGAAAATCTTTTTTTATGCTAAGCATCTGATCTTTTTTTTCATTTATCTGTACTGTAAAATATTTTATTTTTGCATCCCTAGATTGTATTTTTCTTGTTCTGCAAGTTAGCATTTGAAGCTTTAACTCTAAACCATTTGAAATGAGCATTTACTATAGAAATTTCATGTGACAGCTTAATTAACTGTGGGTTCTTGACCTTTAAAGTGCTGGAGCTAGAAACATTTAATAACCAGCCATTGGATACAAAGTAATATGCTTGTTGTTTTACTAGCTTGCCTACATGGCAGTTTGAAGCAAAGTCCAAGGGTCACCAAAAGCATGAAGTAAACTCAAGCAAGTCAATCTGAACTATGGATTTCAAAGTGTT